>NC_044552.1:4704888-5021276 GCF_007565055.1 Rhinopithecus roxellana | reverse complement strand
GTCACCTGCATCATGCAAGGATATAAATGAATGATATCAACCCCAGGGCACAGAAAGCAGAACTGTGGGGGTCTCTGGGTCTTGTCCTTCCCCACTGCCACTCCTGTACACCTGTGCTAGCAAACACTCCAGGTTCTGCTCTCTGGGCCCACCCTGAGCCTGTGCTATTCCTTGACTTGTAAATTTTAAAACCTTTTCTTTCTTTTTTTTTTTTTTTTTTTGGATACAGAGTCTCGCTCTGTCATCCAGGCATCCAGGCTGGAGTGTAGTGGCACAATCTTGGCTCACTGCAACCTCCACCTCCCCAGTTCAAGTGATTCTCCTGCCTCAGCCTCCTGAGTAGCTGGGACTACAGGTGCCCGCCACCATGCCTAGCTATTTTTTTTTTTTTTTTTTTTTTTGTATTTTTAGTAGAGGCGGGGTTTCACCGTGTTAGCCAGGATGGTCTCCATCTCCTGACCTCATGAACTGCCCGCCTCGGCCTCCCAAAGTGCTGGGATTACAGGCGTGAGCCACCGCGCCCGGCCCTAAAACCTTTTCTTTAGCAGACTTAAAGACCAAGTCATCTGGAGTCCACCAGCCCTCCACTCACTTGTGTACAGCAGTTTGGTCACAGCAGAAACATCCACCCTGGCTTGTGGGTAAATATTCCATAGGACAGAAAAAATGACTTCCTCCAAGGGACTCAAGGGCTCCTGATAATTAGACAACAGAGTGGAGAAATTCCTTCCCTGAGCCCCTGATTTCAAGGCCATGGCTACATTCATGATAAGGTATGTTTCTGCTTTGCTTTCTCCAGAGAATCAGGGAGAAATCCCACTCCATCCCACCACTACAGGCTCCGGCTGGTGAGCAGAGCTGGGTGGTGATGCCTTCTCCATCCCCACGCCTGGGGCACAGGGAAGGGCAGGGAAATTCTCAGAACGATGCAGCATAAGACATGATTTCTCCATGGATCCCAACCTTCCCTTTCATGGGTTTCCAGTCCTGCCTCCTGTGCTGCACTCTGCAATCCCAGCTTCGCAGAGCCGTCCCTAAGTCACACGCACCATGGAGGAGAGGAGACGGGGTAACGGCACTGTGCCTGCCGCCTGACCACAAGCCCAGGCAAAACTGTGGTTTGACCCACTTGGGGCGGGCAGATGGCTCTGTTAATGCCTGTGTTCCCCTCGGACTGCTCCAAGCCCTAAGGCATGAGAGGGAGGATCTGTCAGCACAGGCAGCTCATCCACCCGGCTCTCACCACCCAGTTTCAGCAGGACTGAAAGACCGCAGTGCACTTTTGTTTCTCTGTACACTCAAAAAGCTCAGTGATGTTTATTTTCCTTTGCTCAGTCTCCTCCTTTCACCACCAGGACAGTGTGAAGTCAAAAATCTGTGCTCAGCACACAAGACACAGCAAAGAAAGAGGAAGGCACAAAATATTTTCTCCAACGTGCTGCCTGGGGAGCCTGGCCTTGACTTCGACATGTGCTGGAGGTGTGGTGTCCAAAGTAAACCTTTTGAACTGTTTTTTTGGAACCTCCAAAAAGACCTTGCACATCAAAGAGGATCTGATCCCTCATGAGGTGCATTGCAGGCATCATTAAGCATTTTGCATGAATCAAACACCTTCTGAAAAAGAAAGGAAGCCCAAACTCAAAGCACATGGCCAGCCAGTGTCCCCGACTGCAGGCAGCCCCAAGCACATGCTTACCACATGGCTTCGCCTGGTTGGGTAGAATCAAACCCTGCAGAGACACAGGGGCTTCTCCATCACAGGAGTCCCTCTCTGTGCACTCCCAGGCTGGGATACAATGGGGCCTCTTGTTGGAGCAGCCTCACGACCCCGGCCTAGGCCCGCCTCAGGGGAGCCCAGGCAAACTCTGACTCCAGTCACAAGGGGAGCCCTGCTGGGCCGCCCCACCCCAAGCGCTGAGGCAGGATGCAATCTGGGGCTGAATACAGAGTCCAGTGTGAGTCCTTGGCACCACGCCCAGAAAGCCACAGCCGTGGCGATGGGCTCAGTGGAGAATTCCAGGCTCTGAAAGAAAGCAGAGCAGGGAACAGAGCTGGAGCCTGGAGCCTCTTCTGTCATCTTCCCTCCTGGAACTCATTCGGCTCACCACAGGCAGCTGCGGCCATGGGCAGAGCATGAGCTCAAACTTCAGAGGCCACGGTTGCCCAGACAGTCCCAAAAACTGATGACACATTCTTGACCTGCCTGAGGAGGAAGGAGCTTTCAGGCCATTTCCCAACAGCTGTGCTACCTGCACAGTGGCAGCCATCCTTTGAGGGTAGTGGGAAGGGATTTGGATGTCACTTGTGCCCTCTTGATAACCTTCAAAGTGCCCAGGAGACATCAACCCTCAGGTTTCACTGGAGGTACATACAACAGTTTCTTTTTGTTGTTGTTGTTGTTGTTGTTGTTTTTGAGATGGAGTCTTGCTGTCACCAAGACTGGAGTACAGTGGCCGGATCTCAGCTCACTGTAAGCTCCACCTCCCGGGTTTACGCCATTCTCCTGCCTCAGCCTCCCGAGTAGCTGGGACTACAGGCGCCCGCCACCTTGCCCGGCTAGTTTTTTGTATTTTTTAGTAGAGACGGGGTTTCACCGTGTTAGCCAGGATGGTCTCAATCTCCTGACCTCGTGATCCACCCATCTCGGCCTCCCAAAGTGCTGGGATTACAGGCTTGAGCCACCATGCCTGGCCCATACAACAGTTTTTAAAACAAGATTCTGGGCCGGGCGCAGTGGCTCACACCTGTAATCCCAGCACTTTAGGAGGCCGAGGTGAGTGGATCACGAGGTCAGGAGATTGAGACCATCCTGGCCAACACTGTGAAACCCCATCACTATTGAAATACAAAAAATTAGCCAGGCATGGTGGTACGTGCCTGTAGTCCCAGCTACTTGGGAGGCTGAGGCAGGGGAATTGCTTGAACCTGGCAGACAGAGGTTGCAGTGAGCCAAGATCCCGCCACTATACTCCAGTCTGGGCGACAGAGTGAGACTCTAAAAAATAAATAAATAAATAAAATTTTTTTTTAAAAGGTGCTATCGTTCTTGACAATTGCCTTTTTAAAAGTCATCTTCTCTGGGTAGCAAAGTTCTAGGTTCAGGAAAAGAAAAATGTTTAAAACCACTAATGCAACCTGACTTGTAAGAGTTTTAATTAGCAGTTCCAAAACTGTGCACATTCTGAGCTTTTAATTAATAGGCACAATTTCCATTGCATTTTACTTCAATAAGAGCTATATAAAACCAGTGAGTGGGTGACATTCCATTCAAAAAAGAACTAGAAGAAGGGGGCAGGGGAGAGTTGAATTTGCAGGCACAGAAAAGGCAAATGAGTCTCATAATTCTCTAAATTATGCCTTTATAAGTAAACATTGTCATCTACACCTCTCACTGGAAAGCCCTTCAGTTCATGCCCAGTCAACCCCTGGAATCATTTTAACACACTGACACCCTGACACCCTGAACTGTGGGCCCAGACAGTGGGAATGCCAGCCAGATAATCCTTCCCTCATTCCACAAATACGGACTGAGGATGCTACATGTGAGGTACAGGCAGGTACCAAAGATGCCAAGGTCAGAGAGTTGGTCCCCATCCTCCAAGGAGCTCATAGTTTTACAGATGATCACATAAGGGAAAAAACAATGCTCTATGTGTAGATCACAGGCACCTCAGGGGCAGAAACACTGTCTCATTCATTCTTGTACTGCCATCATCTAGCCAGGGTCTAAGCAGAGTAGGCAATTATTAAATGTCTGATGAATGAATACAGTGTGAAAAATGTGTGCCTCCACACATACAGTGGTGCAGCAAAGCAGGGCAGGATCAACCCTTCTTGGTGGGGTAGACCCAGAATGAGTTTCCTGTCATGCTAAAGCAAGGCCACACCAGTAGTTATCCATGGCATCTGTTCTAACTGCTCAGAACCCAATCAGACAGGTGGTTAAATATTTTTATTATCATCTACCTGGAGAAAGGTGAGATCCCAGAGCTGCATCTTAAAGACAAAATGAGAGTCTCTTAAAGTTGGGAAGGATATTCTGGACACAAGGACCCGTGCAGACAACATCAAAGAGACCTAAGCTTTGGCACACAAGTTGGGGACTGGGAAGAGGGAGGTTGGATCCTGCAGAGCCTCGTCTACTGCGTAGGGTTGCTTAGACTTTATCCCGAAGGCCATGAGGGGTCAGCACAAGGCTTTCATCAGGAAGAGACTTGAACACTCTGATGGAAAAAGAGACAGATCTGGGAAAAGAAACACTGGGAGGCTTTAGAAATAGGCAAGTAAAAAAATGTCAGAGTCAGAGGTAAGACATGCGCAGAAGGGATGCATGAATACAGGAATAATTGGGAGGCAGGCTCTCCTTACACAAGATGCAGGAACGTATTGGAAGCGGAGGATGAGAGAAGAGAGCTTGGGCAATGGGGGAAGCTGGGTTCCACTAACATGATAGGAAGCTAGCCTGGGTAACGGGGCAAGAGAAGTAAGGAGCACTACATGGCAGGTGTTGCTTTTGCTGGGACAGATGGCGCACCCCAGGGTTGGGCCCTAGGGTTCTAGAGCTCAGGCAGATCTGTCTGGGATTTGCATGGTGTGTTCTTCCACAATCTCATAAAAACACACACACACACACACCCCTTCCAGAGATTTCAGAATGTGGCATTCCCCTGATAAGAACATTTCCATGTTTGATGAAAACCTGATGCTAATTCAGAAGACGCCACGGAAAACAGTGCACAATTAGGAGGCAGTGGTGACACCGAGGAGTTAGAGTTCTGATAAAGCTGACTCCAGAAAGACTGCCAAATAGGGAGAAATGCTCAAGCTTCATTTCTAATATATGTTCTCAAGAGTTCAGAAAGAAGCTCTGGTGCTCTCAGTAACCTCAAGGAACCTTTTCCCCCTTTAAAAGAAGAAATGCTAAAAGAAACCTCCTTAGAACATACCATCAAAACCTTAGTCTGTGTTCGTTGCTCAGTCTAAACCACCCGCAGGCTTCCAAAACAGTGGTGGTCCCACCAGACATCTACCTGTTGAATTCTAAACAAGAAATCCTGAACGATCGATAGATGGATTGCCTAACTAGCTCCTTCCCTTCAGATATTTTTCTTGTGGTCCTGGCTTCCCCGAGAGACAAGAAATTCTTAGTATACCTTCACCTCAATCAATCTACCCTGGATTCAATGAATCTGTTTCTATCTGGTGCACTCTGTAACTTCCAGGTGGAGAATAAAGCCCCCAAAATATTCAAAACTATATGGTTGTAGAACAGCCAAAGGGCCCTTCATGATCAACTTGATCTTCCACTTGACCTGCCTGTGAATTAAGTCAGTCCTGATAGTCTCATTTTACTACCTGGCTGGGGCATGGACAGAATAAGCAAGTCGTGTTACCAAAACACCAGGGATTTGGTGTAGGGTCTGCTGCTCACCGCACAGAAAGCCAATCACTGACATTGAGAGGTGACAACATGCCAGCAGCCCTCGCTCTCGGCGCCTTCTCGGCCTCGGCGTCCACTCTGGCGGTGCTTGAGGAGCCCTTCAGCCCACCAAGGCACAGTGGAAGCCCCTCTCTGGGCTGTCTGAGACCAGAGCTGCCTCCCTCTGCTTGCTGGGAGGTGTGCAGGGAGAGGCGCAGGTGGGAACCAGGGCTGCGCGCCCCGCTCGCGGGCCAGCGTGAGTTCCAGCGGGTGCGGGCTGGGCGGGCCCCACACAAGGAGCGGCCGGCCAGCGCCACTGGCCCAGGGCAGTAACGGGCTTAGCATCCTCGGGCCAGCAACTGCAGGGTTTGCGCCAGGTCCCCCAGCAGTGCTGGCCTGCCAGCGTTGGGCTCAAATTCTCGCCAGGCCTTAGTTGCTTCCCCATGCGGCAGAGCTTAGGACCTGCAGCCCACCATATCTGAGCTCCTCCCCCTGAAGTGGGCTCCCGCACAGCCTGAGCCTCCAGGACGGGCGCCGCCCCCTGCTCCGCGGCGCCAGTCGCAACAACAGCCCAAGAGCTGAGGAGTGCAGGCGCTGCTCGGGACTGCCGGCAGCTCCACCTGCAGCCCCAGTGCAGGATCCACTGGGTGAAGCCAACTGGGTTCCTGAACGGGATGGGGACTTGGAGAGCTTTTATATCTAGTCAGAGGATTGTATGTGCACCAATCAGCACTGTGTCTAGCTCGGGGCTTGTGAATACACCAATTGGTACTCTGTATCTAGCTAACCTTGTGGATGGAGGCTTGGAAGACTAGCACTCTGTGACTCTGTGTCTAGCTCAAGGATTGTAAATGCACCAATCAGCACTCTGTGTCTAGCTCAGGGTTTGTAAATACACCAATCAGCACTCTGTATCTAGCTCAAGGTTTGTAAATACACCAATTGGTACTCTGCATCTAGCTAACTAGCACTCTGTGACTCTGTGTCTAGCACAGGGTTTGTAAATATACCAATCAGCACTCTGTCAAAACAGACCAATCAACGCTCTGTAGAGTGGACCAATCAGCTCTCTGTATAATGGACCAATCACCAGGATGTGGGTGGGGCCAGATAAGGGAATAAAAGCAGGCTGCCCTCCCGCGTTCCACCCCCAAGCCAGCAGTGGTAACAGTCTGAGGTTGTGTTTTATACTGTGGAAGCTTTGTTTTTTTTCGCTCTGCAGTAAATCTTGCTGCTGCTGCTGCTGCTGCTGCTGCTGCTGCTGCTGCTGTTGTTGCTGCTGCTGACTTTTTGGGTCCACACAGCTTTTATGAACTATGAAGGTCTCTAGCTTAATTTTTGAAGCTAGCGAGACTACAAACTCACTGGTAGGGAAGAACACTCCAGATGCACTGTCTTTAAGAGCTGTAACACTCACCACAAAGGTCTGCAGTAGCTTCACTTCTGACAGTGAGACCACAAACCCACCAGCGGGAAGAAGCTGCAGACACATCTGAATGTCTGAAGGAACAAACTGTGGACATACCATGTTTAGGGACTGTAATACTCACCGCCAGGGTCTGTGGGTTCATTCTGGACACAACATGACGAGTTTGCTGGGCAGAAGGGCTTTAATCATGTGCTGCCAACTAAGAGATGGGAGCTCAGTCTCAAATCGATCGCTCTGATCTTCCGAAACTAGGAGTGTATATAGCAAGAAAGAGGTAGCAATCATGACAATTGAGTCTGGCATCTCATTGTCTAGATGGGAGGATCTGGTGAGTTAGTTCCTTTCCCAAGGAAGGAACTCAGATAAAACAAATATAAGTTTCAAACCAAAAGACCAGGAAGTTCAATTCCTATGTTTATCCAAAAACACCTGTCTATGGAACTCTTGGGTGAGTTTCAGTTAACCAGACAATGCCACAAATTGGCTGTAAGAGCTCAGCATTAGGGTAAGGGCTCCAGTTAGGATGGTCCGGAATCCCTGCCACTGAGAGAAATGAATTCTAGCTATCCCTGTGAAGGGGGCAGTCTGTGTATTACTTTGCCAACTATTAAACTCCCTTCAGTTCAAATACAAGGTGGACACTTAAGCCAGCGCAGGCGAGCTGCCCTGGAAAAGGTGCACACTGAGGGGTTCACAGGCTTCTTAGCAAGATCTTGTGTCTTAAATAGGTGGTAGTTGTTATGTGAGGTAGTTCTGTTCTATAAAGTCACCCAGAATACTGAATTAGTGAATACTGAACCATTGTTTCTAGGGAAAGTATAGGATTAGGTTGCTGTGAATGTTTAATTACAACATTCTTACTGACTGAGCAATGCATAACCTTTTATATGTGTGTTTCTGTTTAAAGACTAATTATTTAATATATATTGTTGATTCATGAACATCGAACACATGGTCAGCATTATAACTCATGCCTAAACGAAGCTTATATAACACACGTGTTTTCTCTGTAGGGCACATCACAGCCTTCTGGCACTTAGGGACACTAGACAGCTCTTCAGAACTACACATGGAGGCCATGTTAAAACAGGAAAATGACCATAAAAAGCACAAAGTGTGAAAAACGCAGCACCAAATAAATCACAGGAAAAACATGTTTACAGGATGAAAGCTGAAACACGAAGGCAGAGTGAGGTCTTGTTCCACCTCAGCTGGGAACATGCCCATTGGGCAACTGAAAATTTTCCCCACTCGGAGCATGTCTGCAAGTGACCGTGAACACAGCAAGAGTATTGATTCGGAGGTTGCGAATAAATATCAGCAAGTCAGCAAATTTGCAAACACACAACTGATGAATAATGAGGATGGACTCTAGGTTGTACTGTAACACCTTCCTGGAACCCAGCTATTTTGTGGACAATCTAAACTAGATGCTTAAATACATTACTGCTTAAGAGAGCACATCTTCAAGGTCACTCAAGCCACTTTCATTTTGGGACATGTTAGTATATGTATCTATATGAGCTGTATATGATGTATATGAGATATATATAGATGTATCATATATATTATATATGATACATATAGATGTATCATATATATTATATATGATACATATAGATGTATCATATATATTATATATGATACATATAGATATATGACATATATGCTATATATATCAAAAATATATATAGATATACAGTTTTTTGTTTGTTTTTGAGACAGGGTCTTGCTCTGCTGCACAGGCTGGAGTGCAATGATGCGATCACAGTTCACTGCATCTTCGACCTTACCAGGCTCAAACCATCCTCCCACCTCAGCCTCCTGGGTACCTGGGACTACAGGTGTGTGCCACCACACTCAGGTAATTGTATTTTTTGTAAAGATAGGGTCTCACCATGGATGTTAGTATATTTTTAAAAACAAAAATTAAAACGAAGAAATATCCAACGGGCTTATATAAAATGCAGTATATTTTAAGTGCTTACATTTGACATATTAATGCTTTTAACTCACAACGTGAATATAGTGCAATGTACTGGGTACTAATCACAAGGCAATTAAAGGATTTTTAAAATATTAATTTATAGATCATTACAGGCAGTGTGGTCTGACGGAGGAACACGAGTTTTACATGATGACAGCCGTCTTTTACTCCCATCTGCTTGTTTTCCTGCCTGTAATCCCATGTGAAGAGAATCCCAGCATCTACATCTGAGGCCCTTTGTGAACACGTGGCTGCGGCTGTCTGATCCTCCCTGTCCTCCCTGTGACAGACTTATAAGGGAAGGATGATCAAGGTCTCCTCCAGTAGTTGAACTCCCTTCTCAAGTTCATGATGCAGCTAAAGGAACCCATTGTTTTATCCACTGGGTGAATGGAAACAGAGGCTTCAGAAGGAAAGAGCCCAGGGCACGGGAAAGGAGGAGGTTCCACAAAAGCCTGGTTTGAGACTGTCCTTTCCCAGGCTGTGTGATCCACCACAGGTCACTGTCTGTCTCTAGGCGTCAGTTTCCTCCACTGTAGTTTGAAGATGCTTTAGATCAGGAAGGAACTGGCAAGCGTTATCTGGAAAGGTCCTATCGTATTTTAGGCTTTATGGGCCAAGAGGCAAAAACAAGGGTATTTGTAGGTATTTATATGACAGGAAAGAAAATACATTTCCACAAGATTTTTCAACTATATAATAAAAACTGACCAGGCACATGACACCTGTAATCCCAGCACATTAGGAGGCCGAGGTAGGTAGATCCCTCAAGGCCAGGAGTTCAAGACCAGCCTGACCAACATACCAAAACTACCATCTCTACTAAAAATACTGAAATTGGCTGAGTGTGGTGGGGTGGCAGATGCCTATAGTCCCAGCTGCTCAGGAGGCTAAAGCAGGAGAATCACTGGAACCTGGGAGGCGGAGGTTGCAGTGAGCCGAGTGTGTGCCACTGCACTCCAACCTGAGCAACAGAGCGAGACTTGGTCTAAAACAAAAACCCAAAAATGTAATAAAAACCCATTGTTCCGTCATGGGCCATACAAAAAGAGGCAGCCAGCTGGCTTTGGCTCCTGGGATGTAGCTGCCGACCCAGCTACAGTGCAGACCAGCACCATCCAACAGACCCTTCTGTAACGATGGAAATGCTTCCATCTGCACCGTGACCACTGAGCAGTTGAAATGCAGTTAGTGTGACTGAAGAACTGAATTTTTCATGTTATTTCATTTCAATTAATTTAAATTGAAATAGGCACACGTGGCTAGTGGCTAATCACAGCTTTAAACCTTCTGTCTACTTCCTCCAGCCCTCGTAGATTATGGTTCTACAGTTTACTGTCTTCAGGAGCTTCTGTCTTATGAAACTGGCAAACGTAGACAAGTTTTGAAGATTTTGTTCTCGTTGATTCCTTTGGCCTGCATTTGTTTTCTTCTTTTCTAGTTTTCTACAATATTCCCAGTCTGCCTGTTTCATTGTAACGCTAAATTCCTAACTATGCAGAGAGAGATGTCCCAAGAAGCCACAACAAAGTGAAACTGGTACTGCAGGGTTTTTAATTTTTTTAATGTATTTTTTTTTTTTAGAGACAAGATCTCGTTCTGTTACCCAGGCTGGATTGCAGTGGCCTGATCACGACTCACTGCAGCCTCTACCTTCTAGGCTCAAGCAATCCTCCCACCTCAGCCTCCTGAGTAGCTGGGACTACAGGCATGCACTACCATGCCCAGCTAACTTTTTTTATTTTTTGTAGAGACAGGGTCACACTACATTGCCCAGGCTGGTCTTGAACTTCAGGCATCTAGCAGTCCTCCCATCTTGGCCTCCCAAAGGGCCAGGCATGAGCCACCATGCCCAGCAGGATATTTTAAATTTGAAGAAAACACACAACACTCAACATTATCAGATGGTACATGAACTACCAGTTCAATCTACTTCTAACTCAGATCTATCCAACCATTTGCATAGTACTGCTAGCCTACAGCTTCATCACTAGCTAGTGCTGCATTCCTTTCAATGACATCATATCTTTGCGATGTCGACTTTTCAACAGTTGCAGTGATCAAAAGCAAGAAGTGCCTGAAAACCAACATAGAACATTGAACAGTGTCCAATCTGATTCCTAAATTCCTTAAAGCATGACTTTTATCCCTTTCTTTCTTGCTCCCTCAAAAAGTGTGCCTCTCTATTTTTCTAATCTACGGAGTTAAACAACTTACTTTACAAAACTTCCAATACCAGTTAGTCCAAACAAGAACTAAGTGACGTTTCCTTGCCAAAATCTGGTTAAGGTAAGATCATGAAAAAACCTTACGGAAGTACTTGTCAAATGTAAACGGAGCTTCCGTAACTCACCATCAGGAGTATCTTTGTTTATTTTTAGTCTCTTCAGAGGAAGTTTTTATTTCACTTCATTTAGAGCCAGGATTGCACTTTGTTACCCAGGCTGGAGTGCAGTGGCAAGATCATAGCTCACTGTAGCCTGGGGCTCAAGCAAATCTCCACACTCAGCCTCCCGAGTAGCTGATACCACAGGTGTGCACCCAGCTAATTTTTTTGTATTTTTTGTGGAGATGGGGTCCCATTATGTGGCCCAGGCTGGTCTTGAACTCCTGGGCTCAAGCAATCCACCTGCCTCGGCCTCCCGAAGTGTGGGATTACAGGCTTGAGTCACCACACTGGGCAATTTATTTCTGCTTTTTGAAAAAATGGGAAGAAGCATGGTTTTGATATTTGATCAACAGTCTCCCCACTAGGGAATAAGAGTCCATTATATATGATCATCCCTCCTAGCCAGCCAGCAGCCCTTTCTCCCAATACCTGCAGTCACAGGAAGTTTAAGGAGTGACCTGCGATCTTCATGATGTTCCTTTCAACTCCCAGGGTGCTCTGGTGTATGGCTGCTCCCTGCATAAAGAGCCATTAACATTTTTTCCATTTTGATCATGGAGAAAAGCTAGGAAGCACAACAAGTGCCCACAGGAATAAAATATACAGTCTGTGCCTTGCTTTTCCTCTGTGTCACCTAGAACCTGAGATCCAGGCTGGAAGCTGTGCAAGGGGCCACTCCGTCCATTCCTCTGCCAGTGATCAAACAGCTCAAGGGCTTTGTCCAGCTTCATGGGGAAATCTCTACAGTAGGGCTGCCATTGCCTCCGACCCCCATCTCAAAGAGAGTGGGCCACAAACACACTCCACCACTGGGTCAGTTTCCTAGAGGTTCTGGCTTCCAATCTATCATTTTCCTTGGCTGAGATTTAGCCCTTTTGTTTTGTTTTGTTTTGTTTTTTAGTTAGTCTCTTCTGTATCATCCTGGGGGTGGGGGGAAATCTCTCTTCTCCACTATAAACAAAAGAAGGCCATAGGATCCATTTTTCTAAAAGCAAAAACTCCAGTCCTGTTAAAATGTCTTTGAATTCTGGTAACACCCAATGATGGGCTGATGCTGGTAGAGGAGGTATAAATATTTCTCCTATATAAAAACAAAGTGCTTATATTAAAAAAAAAAAAAAAAAAAGACAACTAGTAACTCTCTTATCCTGAGATGTAATGATTCTGTGGACATCTCTGAGGGATTTTTCAGGGTCTCTTTGCTATGTGACTGTGGTCAAATTTTCTAATCTTGTTGCACTTTCCCTACCTGCATTTGGCTCAATTCAGAGAACCCATTATGGGTCCAGCAATATTCTAGGTGCTAGAGATATGAAGACAAGCAAGCCCCAGTCCTTGTCCTCAAGTAACTCAAAAAAGAGGTAAGAAACAGATGAGTAAAAGATAACTCTAAGTGTTGCCCAAAAATGTGGCCAAAGAGTCAGGGAACTCTAAAGAGAGAATCCTGAAGGTTAATCACAGCTATTCAGGAGCATCAGGTACAGTGGAAGAGCTTATCCGGCAGAGGAAAGCACGAGCACAGGGCGAACACATGTGATGTGTTCCAGAATGAGCAAAGGGTAGGGTTTTTCAGCCTCTTAGCTTGTCTCTCAGTTCTAGGCTTCCCCTCCAATCCATTCTGTACTTTAAACCAGAGCAGTGTTTCTCAACGCAGTTCTCCTAAAACTCTTTGGTAGCTGCTTTCAGCATGCTTTAGAAAGCTCCACAGTCTGGCTACCTCTTCCCTCTCCAGCCTCAATTTAACCACCCATCCAGTCCTCTGTAGCCACCCCTCTGTCCCACCACCAAGCCTAGCCAACTTCACTTGGTCCTCCAGGACTTAACTTGAGGTGACCTCCAATGAGAAGTCATTCCCAACTCCCAAGGCTGGGTTACGTATTTCTCCTAAGTGTCCCCTAAGTATCCTGTAGCACTCATCAGACTATATTGTGATGGCCTATTTATCTGTCTGTCGTCCCCACAGGAATGTCAGTGACATAAGAGTAGGAACTCAATGAATATTTGTGAAAAAGAGGAAAAGAGAGGGAGGGAGGGAGGGAGGGAGGGGGAGGGAGGGAGGTCTGGAGGGAGGCAGGGAAAGGGAAGGAACTGGGGAAAGGAACAGATTCCTGGGAGAATCTTAAATGTGAGAAACCAACAGACAAACAACTAGTAAAAGATCTGGGAAAGAGTAATGAAAAACAGAGGAGGGAAGGAGTGGTATCATTTGAGCAAAGCAGAAAATAATTTTTAGTAGAAGGCTCTTCTCATCATAAGAGAAACATTCTAGAGAAATCAGGTACCAATTACTAGTCTAGTGAAGCCTATGGACCCCTTCTCAAAATAACTTTATTAAATATACAAAAGACAATACACACAGTAATAAATAAAACTACTTCTATTACAGTTACTGAAATATTAAAAGATTACACTATAGTCATATATGAGTTGCATTATTAATGCCTTAGGTAACAAGATCTATCAGGAGGTCCACAAAACAATGTAATTTCTCAGTAATGATGAAGGAAAACAGCGCTTTAAGATACCTGCAATAAAACTGTAATGCAATATGGAAATATCTGTGGATACTATTGACACTACCGTGGTTTGTTGCCCACATTCATAATTGAAGGAAATAGTAAATTTCAGTCAGAGGTTAGTGAAAATAAAGTATTTTCCCCACCCAAATTCAGAGCCCCCAGGTTAGGGGCCCCTCACCAAATAACCGAATTGGCAATGAGGTCCTCATTGACTTTTGCCAAAGCAGTTGCAGGCAAGTGATAGAGGCAAAAACCAGAGCAAAATGAAGAGAGAATGGGCGGAGGGGAAAAGGAGGCCATGATTACAGGCTCCTCTTTCCACGTGTTTTTCTGGCCAAATAAATGAAAAGGCTTGGAGTAGCTTGAAGGAGAAGAAATGTCTAGGGAATATAGAAATAGAACATGCCATCTTCTTGTGACCCAAAAAGTAACGTCAGGAACGAGGCTAAATCACTGTTGGAAGTAGTTACTGCCTCATGCACAGAGGGCAATAGATCAGGCCAGGGAGTTACCAACACTGTTTTTAGCAACGCAGGGAGATGACAAAGATCTGCACAGCCTTGGAATCAGAATTGCGAGAAAGAAGAGACAATGCCACAGGATTCTTTTTCTCTGAAAAAATAGCTCTCATTGTTTAGAATAGGACAGGTAATGGCACCAGTCTGAGATCTCCACTCTTCATGCAATGCTGATTGTAGAAAGGACCATGAAAAGCACTCTTCTAGTCAGTGGGGAAGATGGAATCTCCCAGAAACCTGCTCCAGACACAGCCTTTCTTGTATAGATGAGAGATGGTCAAAGGGCAACAAAAGTTATTTAACCTAGTATTGTTCTGGATCAAGATTAAGTACTATCAACAGCTAGTTGTTGGTATCTGGAGCAATAGAACCTGAAAAAAAAAAAAAAAAAAAAGAAAAAGGAGTATGCATATAAGAGATATAAGAGAGGGATTAAAAAAAAAATGAGTAACAAGACAGACCTAACAGTTATTAAACACAGAACCAAACCAAAATAAAAACAGAAAAAGTTACGGCTTCTTAATAACCATTGTTTTCTAGCCAAGGACATTTTAAAAAGGCTCCTAACATCTGATGAGCTGTGCAGCAGGAGCCTTCTGAGGGTTTGGGGGGAAAATAGACAGAAGGAAAGCTGTGTAGATATGCAAATACCCTATTCAAATCCAGGCTTCGTTTTCCTGCAACTGAGGGTAATTAAGTGGTTAGAGAACTGCCTGTGAGCCTCCTCTTCTCCTCAGAAACAATTGTGGATTTGTTGGCTAGTTGACTTCATCCGGCCTAACCCAGACCAAGATAAATCCAATTAAACATCCACCGACACAAAAACCAGAGCTTGTGCGATACTGGGAGCAACTCAGAGAGAGTCTGGAGGTGGGGGAGCTGGAATTCTCTTGTGCAATGCTTTATACTCTGAGACGGGAACTCATAAGAGGTCTTTGGGCTCTGACAGAAGCTAAAGGAACAATTACACCATAATTGAACATTGTTTATGATGTTCAATGTTCACTGACAATTGAGCGTTGCTTATTGCTCTTCTGTGCAAGGAGTTCACAGCCCTTTACAGAAGGGACCTCCACCAGCCTCACCGCACCTCTGTGCTCCCCACCAGCCAGACTGTGCTATCAGCCCACATTCCAGCTCCAGAGCCAGTGAGTAAGGGGAGTTGTTCAAGGTCACCCAGCAGATGGAGGCCGAGCCTTGGGTAACACTAGCACCTAACCTTGCATCTTATCGTTCATGGCACTGTTTATCTCAACCTGTGGATTCCAGGGAAATCTCGTAAAAGCAGTATTTTATGATTATTCAAGAGTATTCAAGGTCATCTCTTGTGGGACCCACCTGGAATTCTCAGAGGATCTCACATGGGTGAAGAAAGAAAGATCATATTTTCCCAAACCAAACAGCTTGTGTTTCTAACACCCCACCTTCTAGCTGCACAGAATAAACCAACGCTGGATTCCTGGAGACAATGTGGACTGAATGCCGTGTGTAAACCAGAGAGTTCTATGCTCTTAAGGAAGATGACGCTCAGCTTTCAGGTAACCCCAGATCTCAGGGATCAAGTCTCCAGTGAAGCACAGGTGCACTTTGCTCCCAGGAGCTCCTGGCTGCAGTTTGAGGCTCGCTTTGGGGATTAATGGACTCCTTGCTTGGCACTCTCCGCCTCATTTAGTAATCAGTGTTTCCCATGAAAACACAAACACTCCTGCTCTTAAGGGGTCAACCCAGGGAAGGGGAGACGAGGTCAGACTGCTCTCAGGCAGGGAAGTCAGGAAGACTTTTGCTCAGTCTTGGCACAGACACTTCACATCCAGAACAGAACAGAGGGCCTCGATCAGGCAGCCGTGAACTCTGACCTACCTGCCCTCAGCAAATGTGCCCGGTGTGACAGAGTAGCTATTTCATAAGGTCTGAGAAATAAACGTGTTCTGTTTGTGCCTCTCCTGGTAAGAGGACAGATGGAATGGGAGGAAAGGGGCAGGAGGTGAGCACAGGTGTCTCCAGGTATACTTAGCCGGAGGCTCCACCCTCTGCAGTTTTCTCCCCTCTGTCTCTATTATTTATTGTATCTGAGAGTCAGCGGAAGCCAGAGTGTCTGGAGGATTTCACACAGCTGCCATCAGGCTGCCCGCAGACCCCCTCGCAGTTGCCCAGGATGCACAAGTACTGACAGTCACATGGCTTTTAAAAGGCACCTCCTGCATCTAGGGGCTTTGCTTTTGCCTGGAGCCAATGCCACTTTGATGATATAAAAACGGCCAGGAGGTCCTGTGGGTCAAGGTCTCAAATGGGATGAAAAGAAAGAACAAGAAGAGATGCTGCTGTCCACACGAGCAGGCCATGAGGTGCACCATGGCCATCAGCCGCGGGCTGGAGCAAGCTATTTATGGCCACCCCCGATCCCCACGTAGTCGCTTTAGTACCAGTCACACTGCATAAGGACCTTTCCATCAATGAGGGACCGCATAAACGAAAGTAATCGCATAGGATTCTAATACCATATTTTCACCTTTTCTAGGTTTAGATAAACAAGTACTTGCCACTGTGTTCCAGATGCCTACAGTATTCAGTATAGTAACCTGCTGTACAGGTTTGTAGCCTAGAGCGATAGGTACCGTCTAGCCTAGGTATACTAGGCTATGCCATCTAGGTTTATGTAAGTTCACTCTGTGATGTTCTCACAATGTGGGAGGAAAGGGGCAGGAGGTGAACACAGTTGTCTACAGGTGTACTTACCTGGCAATTCCACCTTCTATTGTCTGTAACCTAGAAGCAATAGTCTATACCATCTAGCCTAGGTATAGTAGGTTATACCATCTAGCCTCGGTGTGGTGGGCTATACCATCTAGATCTGTGTGAGTAGACTCTATGATGTTTGCACAATGACAAGATCACCAAACAACACAATTCTCTGAATGCATCCCTGTTGTTAAGCAATGCCCAACTGTACTTAACGTGTCATATAATCAAAGTGGCCAAAGAGAACCAACCCTATTTTCACCATCTGCTGTTGTGAAATAAAAGGATCACCTGGAAACGTTTACAATATGATGACTAAATATGCATTTAGTCTTTCTACAAAGAAATGGGGTGGGAACCTCCCACTCGGCCCTTGCCCTCCCAGAGGCGCCCTGCCCAGGGATTCCTTTGTCTCCTTGGGGCCTTGCCAAGTCTGATGTGCCAGTCACCAATCTAGGCCATGTCCACACTTATCTCTCCACTCCTACTGAAGTGGAAGGGCCCTGGTGAAGAAACAGTCAGGCACACAGCTCTGCTCCCAATCCAAGACACGTGTTTAGCAGAAAGCTGTCTGTTGCACTCTGGTCGCTTGACCCCTGCCCACCCCCAGCACATTGCCCTGGCAGCTCCAGTGCTCCCTCCAACCCTGACCCTTGCCTCCAGCTCCAGCCTGAGCTTCTCCCTCTGCTGACCATGCCAATCTTGTCATGGTTCCTCCCCAGAAGCACAGAAGACTTTCTCATCTCTCAGGACAGCCAGCCCTCCTCCTAGGCGTTAGATCCCAAGGGACTTCCCTTCCATGACCATTCCTTCTCTGCATCTGTATCCCAGCCCTTGCTAGAGCCGCGGTCCTTCTGCCTCTCTCAGGCATAGGCATGCGGGGAGTGCCCTCTGAGCTGCTTCCCTCCTTCCTTCTCAGCCAACCTTTGGCTCAAGTCATCTCTACCACATTCCTGCCTTCGTTACCCTCAGGCAATTCGGCCCACACCTCCTCGTATTCCTGGAGCTGCAAGCTCTCAATTGTCAGCAGTAATCTTTGGCCCCATCCAATAATAATCTTTTCTCACTTCTCATTTCACAATTTGGTAACACCCATCAGCACCTCCACCCCTCAAATGTCACCATTTTTATTTCTATGGCATTGCCTCATGGGTTTATTCCTACCTAGGTATTTCCTTTCTGCCTCCTTTACTGCTCCTCTTCTAAAGGCAGGAGCAGAATGATCCATCTCCAAGGCTCATATTAATCCTCAGCTTTGTATTTTCCTCATCATTCTCCTGCTCTGAGATATCCCATTTGTCCTCACTGCTGATAGAACGAAGTTCATTATCCCGGCCTTTAAGGCCATTATCATTGCACATGTCCTTGCCAGCTAGCTCTACCTCCCACTTTTGCCTTCTACTCCAGCCAGGCTGCTTGTCTCCAGCCTGGACCACAGATGTGAATGTTTTTGTCAACTCCAAGGCTCGACCTGGGCCACGTCCCTTCTACTTCCCTCCTCTCTACCCAAATCCTACTCCCGTTCCAAAGTCTAGCTAAACTCTCATCTTTTCCCCCACTTGAATTATTAATGCACAGAAAACCGAGAAGGTGTCTTATACTCTTGCATATCCCATCAGTTTATGGTATACATATGGAAGCGAAACATATAAAAACTCATTTAGCGAAACATACACAAACTCATTTAGTACGTATCTACTTAATCTATGCATCCTTTTATCTTGACCATCACAGCAACAAGTACAATGTGATACAGTTCTGTTCAATTATTGCTTACTTCACAAACATTGGTAATCATAATGTCTATTGTCATACATTATGGTTTTTATCTCATTGGTTTAGGTGTACAAATATCATACTCAATAGACCCATTTGTTTTCAGCTACTTGTTGGCAGGGATTGGGGTAAACTCATAGCTTGTAACAATGTGTCACACTTGGCCTGAAGCCAATGACTTATGCTGTGGTTTATCTGAGATGACATTAGGCAGACTTTGCCTTTTTTTTTTGAGATGGAGTTTTGCTCTTATCGCCCAGGCTGGTGTACAATGGCGTGATCTCGACTTACCGCAACCTCTGCCTCCTAGGTTCAAGCAATTCTCCAGCCTCAGCCTCCTGAGTAGCTGGGATTACAGGTGCCCGCCACCATGCCCAGCTAATTTTTGTATTTTTAGTAGAGATGGGTTTTCGCCATGTTGGCCAGGCTAGTCTCGAACCCTGACCTCAGGTGATCTGCCCACCTCGGCCTTCCAGAGGACTGAGATTACAGGCATGAGCCACCAAGCCCAGCGTTATTTAGAGCTTTCCATTATGCATAGCTAAACCTACTCTCACCTGTCACACCTATCCGAGAGTCAAAACTTATCATTCAGTTCATAACTTCTAGAAACTTGAAACCAAAATCCTGCCAATATCTGGGTATGCTGCTTTGCTCCAAAAGACCATGTATATGCCAATTCCTGTCTTTGTAAATGAAATGGATCCACGGCTCTTTTTAAAAGAACAGGTTAAAATTGTACTTTTGTCATTTCCCATCTCTATTCTTCTTTTGTGAGTTTTTCCATCCAGATGAACAGGAGGCTGAGCAGTGCCGTGGAACATGCAGGCAACGTGGAGTAAGAGAAGCCCAAGTTGACAGTCATCTCTGCCCTTTGTCAGCCATGTGACCCTGAGTAAATGACATCTTGTGTTCGAAACATGGGGTGAGTAATTTCCATTTTAATCATCAAAACCCTACTGGGGGCTGGGCACAGTGACTCACGCCTCTAATCCCAACACTTTGGGAGGCCAAGGTGAGTGGATCACTTGAGGTCAGGAGTTTGAAAGCAGCCTGACCAACATAGTGAAACCCCATCTCTACTAAAAATACAAAAATTAGCCAGGCATGGTGGTGTGTACCTGTAATCCCAGCTACTCAAGAGGCTGGGGCAGGAGACTCACTTGAACCCAGGAGGCGGAGTTTGCAGTGAGCCGAGATCACGCCACTGTACCCCAGCCTGGATGACAGAGTGAGACTCCATCTAAAAAACAAAACAAACAAACAAAAAACCTAATTGGGGTTACTGTGAGAATTAAGTGAAAGGAATATGTTTTTAAAAGCCTGGCCAGTGTCTGATATGTGGTGGGGGTTCAATAAATGCTTAGGAAATCTAAAATAAAAAGAATATTGAAGCAGAGCATGGTAGCTCATACCTGTAATCCCAGCACTTTGGGAGGCTGAGGTGGAAGAATCACTTAAGCCTGGAAGTTGAAGGCTGCAGCAAGCCATGATCGCAGCATTGCACACCGGCCTGAGCAATAGAGTGAGACACAGTCTCAAAATTAAAAAAAAAAAAAAACCGCAGAACATACATCTCCCAAGTGACTAATTTCGAATCAAATAATTAACAATTTCCTTTTTTAAGCAGAGAGAACTGTGCCCCTCACACATGTCAGGGTCTTTTGTAGCTGCGGCTGTTAGTTAGCCTTGCAACCTGAGGGCCATGAGGTCCAGCTCTCTCATAGGCAATAAAGACTCATGGAGAGCTCAAGGCAAGAGCCATCGTTTGGTCCAAGTTCAAGAGTGTGGAAGATCGTCTGCAAAGATGACTACCAATCATCCTGTCAACGTCATGCACATGTGAGTGAGCACGCCATGCGAGAGACAGACTTGTTCCCCTCCGCTTGCATCTTGCTTTGACCAGTAGAACACAGTAGAGTCTCATCGTGTTACTTATAGGTCTAGGTAAGAGGCCTTGCTGGTTCTCTTTTCTCTCCTAGAAACCAGCCACCAAGTAGAAAGCTTAGGCTAGATTACTTACCGAATGATGACAGAATGCCTGGAGACAGGTCACACGGAGGAGAACCAAGGTCTCCCACTGACAGCCAGCACTTGACCCCAGACCTTGACAGACCCTCCCCCA
Organism: Rhinopithecus roxellana; assembly: GCF_007565055.1. NCBI lineage: Eukaryota > Metazoa > Chordata > Mammalia > Primates > Cercopithecidae > Rhinopithecus > Rhinopithecus roxellana. The sequence goes on along the minus strand of NC_044552.1, from coordinate 5,000,375 downwards.
GCCAACTCTCAGATCGACAAACCACAAGTGGCTCCAGCTCACAGTAGGAGACGCAGAGCCTCCTACCTGACCACAGAAGTATGAGAAGTAACAAAGCGTTGTTGTTTTAAGTCCCTAAGCTTGGGGATGGCTTGTTACACAGCAATAAATAACTGATACAAAAGAGAGTGTTACCCACCATGGTTCTCAGACACAGGACACAGGATCCACCATGTCAATGCCTGCCTCCAGGAGGCACCCAAGCCTCGACCACAGTCAGGGAAGACACCTACCTGTATTTCCAGCCACCTCTGCTTGAAGATACTTACTTAGCCATCGGTACCCATCCTGTTTGAGCTAACTGCTTTAGGCTCTCCTTTGAGCTTGTTTTTATTATTAGTTTCTATCTTGTATATTAACTTCAAAAGAGCAAAGAAGAAATAACTTGTAGGGAAGAGCCATGAAGATAACCCAAGCCCCAACAGAGGAGCGTGGATGGGTTTCCTTGCCATTAATTGGCTCTGCCAATTCACCATAGTTAAATTCCCATTTTCCACTCCTAAGTGAATTTCTTATTACTAAACCCTGTAGTAAAAATAATAATAGCTCACATTTATTGCATTCTTAACATGTGTAAGGCACTGTGCAAAGCATTTCAGAAGTGTGCTATCATTTAATTTTTTAAACAACTAAATGAGGCAGATCCGATTCATTCATTTATCAAATATTAATCAGCCAGGCACCGTTCCAGGTACTAAGGATACATAAATAAACAACATTGACAGAGACCCTGCTCTCGTGGCGCTGGCATTCCATGTTGGAGACAGGCAGAAAATGCATATTGTGTAGGAAGGTGAGAAATTCAAACGGCAGAAGACATAGAGGAGAATAAGAGTCTTCCAAATCAGGTGACATCTGAGCAGGGAGTGAGGGTGTCAGCCTTGGGGTGGATATGTGGGAAGAACCCTCCAGGCAAGTACCATTCCCTGAGCCAGGAACACTCTTCCCGTGTTCTAGGAGCAGCAAAGAGGTCCAAATGGCTGGATCAATAATGTTTAGTGGTGAGGCCAGAGTGATACCAAGGAGCCAGATTAAGGAGGGCGTCCTATGCCACGGTAAGGACTCTGGCTTTATTCAGAATGAACTGGGAAGGCATGGGAGACTTTCCATCTCACCAGAGTGATTTTTTTAAAAAATCACTCTGGGCCAGTGGCGATGGCTCACGCCTGTACTCCCAGCGATCTGGGAGGCCAAGATTGGAGATTGCTTGAGCTTAGGAGTTTGAGACCAGCCTGGGCAACATGGTGAGACCCCATCTCTACAAAAAATACAAAAAAAATTAGCCGGGTTTGGTGGCGCATGCCTGTGGTCCCAGCTACTGGGGAGGCTGAGGCGGGAGGATTGCTTGAGCCCAGGAGGTTGAGGCCACAGCAAGCCGAGATCAAGCCACTGCAATCCAGCTTGGGTGACAGAGTGAGAGCCTGTCTCAAAAATAATAAATAAATAAATAAAAATAAAATCACTCCGGCTACTATATAGTGGGGGAAGGAAGTCCTCTTCAGAGACTAATGCAATAATCCAGGTGAAATACAAGGGTGGCTTGGACCAACATGATAGCCCGGGAAGTAGGGAGAAGCTGCAAACTTCCAGAAATCTCTGGAAGGCAGGGCTGCCCAGATTTGCGGTGTTTGGGATATGCGGGTAGGAGAGAGAGCGAGCACAATTGTGTTAGCATCTTTATGCCCATTTTACAAATTTGTAAGCAAAAGGCGGAATAACTTGCCCAAGAGGATACAGCCAATAAATGCAGAGCCACATCTCAAATCAGGATTGGTTTGATCCAAGAGCTCATCCTCTTCCTCACACTGCCCTACTGCCTCATGTTTAAAACCCCTAAGCTGCCTAAGTTGGAAATTCCACGTGTCAAATTGTCCCAATTTTACCCTGCCCTCTCCACACATAAGATAGAAATAAGCCAAATCCCTGTGTCATTCAGCAGATTGCTGAAGTAGTGCCGTGCCCTTGTGACTTGAATGACCCCTATTCTGCACAGGAAATACAAGACCCAAAGCCATACTGAGGGATGCGGACAAGCACTTGGCCCGGCCACAGCAGGCTGCACCAATTACCAGGGATTGCCTAAAATCTGGGCAAAGGCTTTTCTCTCTGGCTAAGTTGCCAAACAGTTCCTCGTATCTGATTACCCAAAGAGAGCAGAATAACAATTCATAAAACCATCACAGAAGAGACTTAAGAAACAGCTTGTTTTTAAATGTTAAAGTGGCTTTATCATAACCTGCCGCTCAATAATATTAAATTTGACATTGGAAATGAAGTTTCCACTAACAATTTCCACGAATGGAAGAGCTCTGACTCTCTTATTCTGCCTGGAATTTTTCTTGCTGGGGAGCTTTCACAGTGTGACGCAGCAGTAATGCAAGTGTGTGTACGCGGCTGCTTTATAGAAGAGGTGTGTGTGTACAAAGGCCTTTGCACACGGGAAAAAGTCCCGGTCATGACCCTGATGCACTAGGTTTGGAATTTTTTTTTTTATTCGTGTAAAGCCTCATTAACATTCTCCAACATAAAATATTTTTAATAAGAGCCAAGTTCCCTTCCCCCACTTTCAAATTTCCTGTCACCAAAGTTGAAAACAAAAGGGCCTTCTATGAATCGCTCTCCCTTGCTTTCTTTCCCTCTCCTTCCTCTCTCTCTCCTCTTTCCAAAGCAGAGGACTCCAAAATTTTCAGCTGCAAAGCCTTGGAGACCCCAGAGATTCAACTGTTAAGAACACCAATTTCCGACTGAGGACTCACATGCAAAGGGAGTGAAGGATAGCTGACATCACAATTTATTGCCCCAAAAACAACTTTCTCAACTCAAAGCAAAACCATAATTATGGGTGAGAAAGACACTCCCTGTTAACTGGCTGTGAAAGAGTGATTTACAATGCATTCTTCCTCACAGTGGAAGGCCTCTTGGCAGTCACAAATACAGGTTTTGTGTATTCAGAAGCAAAGCTCAGAGGAGCAGAAGAGAGTGAAAAGGACATTCTGCACGGGAAGTGTGCCCCTTTCCACCGCATTTATCCCATAAAGTCCCAGCACTAAGAGCTCTTGGAAAATTCCCCATTATGAAAACAAACTTGCACCATGATCGGGACAAAGACTGAGCCCTTTTTCTTTCTTTCTTTCTTTCTTTCTTTCTTTCTTTCTTTCTTTCTTTCTTTCTTTCTTTCTTTCTTTCTTTTTCTTTTTTCTTTCTTTCTTTCTTCCTTTCTTTCTTTCTTTTTCTTTCTTTCTTTTTTTTCTCTTAAGTAGTTTCCTATCTATTGAAATCTGCTAGTTGGTTTATAATTTATGGGAAGATAACAGTGGCACAAATGAAGAAAATGCTAATACAGTTTTAAGTTGTAGAACCACATGGACCAGCCCAGCATGGTGGCTCACGCCTGTAATCCCAGCATTCTGGGAGGCCGAGGTGGGTGGATCACCTGAGGTCGGGAGTTTGAGACCAGCCTGGCCAATGCGATGAAACCCTATCTCTACTAAAAATACAAAAACTAGCCAGGTGTGGAAGTGCACGCCTGTAATCCCAGCTAGTCAGGAGGCTGAGGTGGGAGAATCACTTGAACCTGGGAGGCGGAGGTTGCAGTGAGCCAAGATTGTGCCATTGCACTCCAGCCTGGGCAACAGAGCAAGACTCTGTCTTAAATAAACAAATAAATAGAACAACATAGACCTAACCTTGCCAGAGACAGACAATGTAAAGTGGTATTAAATTCTTGTATCTAAGAGAAATGTCAAGCATTAAAGCTAAAACAACACTGTAAGATAAGCAGGTGTCTAAGAGTATGCTTTCCTGACATGACCAGGAAGAGAGGCTCATTAGAGACATGGCAGGAGGCTTTAGAAGATGAAAAGGGCAGGAGAAAGTAAAGGAGTCTAAAGAAAGGAGAACTGAGCCCAGGGACCCGAGCGTCAGAGGAAGCGCCTAGAAAGAAACTGCCTGCCAGCAGGAAGCCTTCTTTCCTAGAATCCCGGCCCAAGGCAGCGTATTTCCAGAAGGTACTGGGTCAAGAACCCGCTGGGCTTTCCCCCAAACCTGAAGAGCTTCTTAGGTGTGTATCTTAATATTTCCAGTCAAAGCAGGTGCCCCCAGTGCAGAAGCACAGTATTCCATTTCCTCCTAAGACAGACATGATCTCCAGAGAGAATCGGCCTTTGCAAATTCCCTCCAGGGTGTTGGGAATTAGTCCATTTTGTGACTATAGGGAAATGGTCCTATATTAAGGGAGAAATGGGTATGGATTACAATTTTCTGCCCTGAGTTGTCTTTAGGAGGCACGAATGGGTATACCCAGAGAGGAGGAAAAGGATGGGATCTGGAACAAAATGAAACCTAGGGTTCAAACACAGTCTGTCTTTGAGAGAGAAACCGAAACCCTGAGCCTTATCTGTTCCATGGGGTTGAAATAATTATATCGAGGACCTGCTGTGGATATAACATGTGGTGCCTGGCACCAGACCACCACTAAGTTGGTGTTCAGTGCCAGGGAGGTGGGTGTGGGCCCCCTCCTATGCTGTGATACCAGAGTTAATTGCCCTGAACTCAGACATGTGATTCTGCAGTAAACAGAGCTAAGGAGCAGTTGGCTATGTTGGCTGTGCTGAGGCTTAGAATGAGAAGAAAATAAACTATGGAAAAGAAATAGATGGTCCCGTGTCAAGAAGATCTGATTAAACAGGAGAAAAGGAGGGTGACAGCAACTCTCAGCCCATCAGCACCCCAGCCAGAGCCTCGGATCATGGAGAGGGTTGTCGGGCACAGGACAGGGTGCCCAGTGACCTCTGAATTTCTAGTGAGCAAGGAATAATTATTCTAGTGTAAGTATGTCCCAAAAATTGCATACACAACCTTTTACTAGAAATTTTATTTGCTGTTCATCTGAAATTCAAACATAACTGAGCATTCTATATTTTTATTTGCTAAATCCTTCAACCCTGATCGTCATTGCTTTGACCCACCAAAAGCAATGCAGAACGAGAGCCAGAAAAGCGTTGGAAAAGCCAGCAAAGAGAAATTCAGGGAGCCCACCATTCACTTTGCCGCCATTGACTCCAGAATGTCCTCCCGTGCCTGTTCTAGACAGGATCAAGCGGTTAGGACAGAGAGAGTGGAAAAGAATCCAAGTATGGGGAAAAACAGAGGTGCGTTTGGAATAAAGACAAAGAGGGAGGAAAGAAGAGAAAGGAAAAGCAAGAAGGAGCAGGAAGAAAGGAGAAAGAGCAGGATGGAAGGAACTCAGGCAGACAGACACAAAGACCTCCTTAGCTAGTTTGCAATGATAATCTGAGCTTGCAATGCACCATAGACTGTGTTCTTGTAAGTTAAGAATAGATGTGAAACTCATTTCCTGCCACCAGGTGCTGGGGAGAAAGTCTCTCATCCACTGCTCCTTTCCAGAACACAGGGAGTGAAGGAGCAAGGTTTCATCATCATTGCAGCAACTGCTGAGCCTCTCAGGGCACTGGGACACTGCTCAGGTTCCGCAACAAGAGGCTGGGCTTTCTGCACTCAAATGGCCTCTCCTCTCTAGACACCTTATTGCGTTTCCACAATCACTACGTCTCTTCCCATCTGTGGAAATAAGTCCACCACAGCCTTCTCCTGCCTCATCAGGTCCTAGGTGGATCCTCTCATAATCCAAGATGTAAATCACCCCTGTGAGTTGTCAGCAGTGATTTCTCTTTCCCCAAAGCCTGTACTGCAGGCTAAGCCAGGGAGGTTGTGGGAGGTGCAGAAAATAACACTGGGGCAATGGGATCTTCCCTCGGGAGTCCACAGGCATGGCTTGAATGGACACAGTAGAAGGTCTGAATCCTTTAAAGAGCGAAGTGCAAATGAATACAAGATAGACAGAGTCGATCCGAAAAAAGCACACCCTCTAGGCCACAGGGAGTGTTCAGCCATTTGTGGCATTTTTAAACTTTCTCCACTCAATAAATATAAAGTAAGCTAGACCCAGGACTTGTGCAGGACAAAGGAATCCCATGGCCCCAGTAGCAAGCAAAACAGTGGTTTGAAGCCATGAAGAAAACACCAGTTCTTGAATTTCCTCCTTCTAGCTGTGGGAAATGCATAGTTGATGAAGCCCATTCCCTCATCCACAAGCCACACACATCATGGAGCACAGTCTGAAAGTCAAAGGAGGAAGGTAGGGGAGGAAATTGCAAAGTCAAAGTGACTGCCTCAGGAAGTCTGATTACTCAACATGTTTAAAGCATTATTAGATGGTCTGGAAGTTGTAGATGCAGAATGAGTGGGGAGGGGGTCCAAGGAGCTACAGAAGAAGGAGGGGCTATAAACTTGAGAGTCCCTCCTGGAGTTTTACTGAACTGCCTGCAACACTCTGGGGTGCAAGTTAAGAGAGAGCAAATGGGCAAGGAATCAGCCAGCCACATACAAAAGGAAAGGAGTGTGGCATAGAGGTTAATTGTGGCCGTCAGAGATGAGTGGGTACATGGGGAGATTCATTTAAAATTAACGAGGCATTGGTTGCATTTTATAGGTCTTCCTAGGTAGGAAAATCACAAGCCAAAGGGGCAGGAATGGCTCCACACAAGTGTTTCCTGACCAACCCTTAAGCCAAATGGACAGGCATTGGGTCTCCACATCAGAGAAGCAGAAAGATCTATGGATTCCAAGAGCCAAGGACAGGAGAGGGGACCCATCCACATGCATGTGCTGGAGCCAATCCAGAAGAGGCCACAGCAGTCCTGGGGACACTGAGGCCCCATGAGGCCCCAAGGATCTATATGCTTGAAGCTGAACCGTTTGCTCTTCCTACCCGAGGCCCCAGTGTGACAAAGACCTCAATGACAGCTGTGTTTGAGCTTCTCCTTCTTAATATTGCCACCTTCAGAGTCAGAAACAGTGTGAATAACTCACCCAGGCAGTGCCAATAACTGCTTGGCATGGATGCTTCTAGATAGGCACAGATGCTTCTAGAATCTTACTTGGGATGTGGGCGGGGGTGTCTCTGTCAGGATGATCTTGATTCAGAAAACTTAGGCTAAAAGTTGCCTCCTCTGGGAAGGCTATCCTAAATAAGAAAGAGATCCATTTTCTCTCTCTTATGCCCCAGATATAAAGAGTTGCTCCCCGCTTTGTGAATTTTGTTCATATTCCTATCTCATTTGCTTGATTTTTTTTTACTACTGTTTGATTCAAGAGTCAGAACTTTGTCTTATTTTTTCTTTATACCTACCACACAGCATAATGAAAGCTCCATAAAGTTGTCCATAGGTAAAGGAATGAAAAGACAGAACAAATTTCTAATTCTGGTAACTAACCAGAGATGAAGATAAAACAAAACAAAAATGTGGAGGATAGGGGGATAATTCAGGAGGGAAAAAAAATGCACATGTCCCAAAACTTTAAGCTAAGAAGGAAAGAGGCTGGGTGCAGTGGCTCACGTCTGTAATCCCAGCACTTTGGGAGGCTGAGGCAGGAGGATCACCTGAGATCAGGAATTCAAGATCAGCCTGGTCAACATGGTGAAACCCTGTCTCTAGTAAAAATACAAAAATTAGCTGAGCATGGTGGCGGGTACCTGTAATCCCAGCTACTGGGAAGGCTGAGGCAGGAGAATCACTTGAACCTGGGAGGCAGAGGTTGCAGTGAGCTGAGATCGTGCCATTGCATTCCATCCTGGGCAACGAGAGTGAAACTTTGTCTCAAAAAAAATAAAATAATATAAAATAAAATAAAATAAAATAAGAAGAAAAGAGAGTGTGGTAATGGACAAGCCATTCAGCAATATTCTCCACTGAACTGGGACCATGAGACTGCTAGCACTGGGCTGGGGAATTAGGACAGAAAAGAAATTGAAATAAGGAGACAAAGCACTTATTTCTTAAGGTATCGAAGTTTCCCGCTGCTAGAAAATAGAGACTCATAAGACCATCGGGAACCAGAAACGGTACAAATAGCCACGGTCTCATCTATCTCCCAGATGCTTTGTTCCGAATGCCAAGATGTCTAAAATTATAACTAACTGTCCACCAGTTGATTTCTCATCAAATCCACCTGGTGAAGACACCCGAAATAATGGAAGAAGAATCAGCCAGCAGCTTCTCCTTTTCCTCTCTAAAGAAAATAACTTGCAGTGTTCAGGTAATACTCACAATTGAGAGAGGAGGAAATGAGTTATTCTGACCAGACGTCAGGATTCAAAGTAATAAACTACAGACTCAAGGGGGGCTGCATTCCAAGCAGCATACTGGTCGGCCCTTTCTTCCCCTAAAGAACATACCCACTAGGACTACTTTGGAAATTTCAAGCATAGACCCAGTAGCCATCATGCCTTCTTCCTCTTTATTCAATTGCCTTTCCACCTGCATAAAAATGTACACATTTTGAGCCTCCAGGGTAGGGAAAGTGTCTTCCATTTCTTTCATAGGTAGGAAAATCACACACCAAAGGGGCAGGAGTTAGGGTAAGCCCCCCTACCTCTTAATAAAAATTAGCATCATGGTAGGTGTTTCAGGCTGCATGACCAAAAACATGATGTATACTGGGGAAGGCAAGCAGTTTAGGGTTGTCATTCTGAGGGTAAAGCTGAAAAGAATGACAGAAATTGGATGAGAAAACCACAGGGGCCACGCAAGAGGCTCTGTCTTCACTCTTAAGATACGGGAGTCATTAAGAAGGATCAGCAGGAGGGCATGAGGCCTTATCACAGAGGATGACTCCTTGGGGGGTAGATTTGGGGGCCATGGTAAGAGCACTGGCAAGAGCTGAGGAGACCCTGAGCTGGGTGGGCCCTGCAGTAGGAGAAGGGAGGAGGAGACAGGCAAATGTGTTGTGTGCCAGGCACTTTAAGCCTGCAGGGGGGACAAAGACGGATCAGGCAGTTTCTTCCTTTAGGCTCTGGGGAGGATCGGTGTATTAGCCCATTTTCACATTGCTAGAGGGTAATTTATAAAGAAAAAGAGGTTTAATGAGTCCCATTTCCACATGGCTGGGGTACCTCACAATCATGGCAGAAGACCAAGGAAGAGCAAAAGGACTTCTTACATGCCAGTGAACAAGAAGAGAACGTGTGCAGGCAAACGCCTCTTTTTAAATCCATCAGATCTTGTGAGACTTATTCTCTATCACGAGAACAGCAGCACGGGAAAGACCCCCCCCCCGCCCATGACCCAATTACCTCCCACCAGGTGCCTCCCACGACACGTGGAAACTGTGGGAGCTACAATTCGAGATGAGATTTGGGTGGGGACACAGTCAAACCATATCAGGCAGACTGTGAGTTGCTTGTGGATCCAAATGCCAGCATTACTGATATGGTCTTGGTTGATCTCGAGGCCAGACTCACCTTGTAGGTAAAAGTGGCACTTTCTCCTTAAGGAAGTCGGTGTTCCCATTGTCAGCCATGTTGGGTCCCAGAGAGTGAGTGGGCTTGGAGGGCAGGACCATCATGGAGTCCAGTGAAGGGGCGTGGGGAGTTCTCCATGGATACACAGAAAAGCGGGGAAAGGAAATGTGGAAGTCTGCTGGAAGCTGGGCAGGGAACTGAAGCTGGGTTCAGGGGCTGTCAGCCCTGACAGAACCCACTGCTGGAGTGAAAAAAACCCAGGTGAGTGTATGACCTGGAAAATTCCATGATAGAGGGAAAGAGAGATCAACAGCGTGGCAGTAACAGAGCTGGTTCCTGTGTCAGGTGTAAGTGACAGGATCCCACCAGGATGAGTGTGGGGAACAACTTAGCACTCATCAGGGATATCCCGAAACTATAGATGAAACTTTCAAGACAGACTGAATTCCATCCCATTTGGACACCATGGGGCTCTCAGAGTGATTGTGGTTTGAACATTACCAAAAAATGTGACCTTATTTTCATCCCTAAACTGGCAAAGTAGGGCATTCCAGCTCCCCTATGTTCTGTGTTCTAAGGACAGACTCTACTAATACACGTTAGTAAAGGTTTTTTGTTTGTGAAGTGAGAGAGAGCAAGATTAACCTGAACTCAGAGAAATATTTCCAAGTGGGAGCCCCAGCAGAGACTCTTTGTTCACTCTGACCCCTGAGATCAACAAAACAGTCTTTGCTCAAGCGACAATTCCCACATTCAAATTGCCAGAGAAAGCCAAACTCAGAAGCTAAGAGCTCCATTTGATTCACTTGAGCGTATTAAAAATCCCTCCTCCCCCACTCGATTTCTCATGGCTTTATTATATATGATCAAGTGAGCTTGAATGAAACTGTCTCCAAGTCCTCACTTTTATTTCATACTGACAATATTATTTTTATCAAGCTCATATTTCAAGAAGCTTTATTCTACTCTGACTTTCCTGAACCAGGGGAAATTATCTTGTTCCTTCCCTTGGGTTTGAAAGAAAATCTTTCCATAACTAATGTTTATCAGAGGCACAATTTCTTTTGCAAAAAATTGAAACCTTCTTGACATAAAAAGGAAAAGAATACCAAGACTGAGATGACAGAAAGACACCAAGAAAAGCTTAAGGGGAGTCCACGTTTCCAGAAGCTCTGTCCTCTCTATTTCTTCCTGGGAATACTGATCAATGGATCTGGAGAATAGGCCCCTGGTTGGATTCCTAGAGGGCCAGGTTTTAACTCTTTCATTTCTGGAACATAGGAAGATCTCCAATAAAGGGCAGAGCAGCGTGAGCAGCAAGGGGTGGGCGGAGAGGCAGGGTTCTCCAGAAAAACAGAGCCAGCAGGATATATACATATACACAGAGAGAGACAGAGAGAGATTTTGATTTTTTTTTTTTTTTTGAGACAGGGTCTCACTGTGTCACCCAGGCTGGAGTGTAGTGGCATAATCATAGCTCACTGCAGCCTCGATCTCCTGAACTCAAGCCATCCTCCCACCTCAGCCTCCCAAATAGCTGAAACTACAGGTGTGTACTCCCACGCTTGGTTAATTCTTTTCGTTCTTTCTGTAGACACAGGCTCTTGCCATGTTGGCCAGGCTGGTCTTACACTCCTGGCCTCAAGTGATTCTCCCACCTCGGCCTCCCAAAGTGCTGGGATTACAGGTGTGAGCCACCATGCCTGGCTAGAGATTGAGATTTTAAGGAGCTGGCTCATGCTAGTATACAGAGTAACTAGTCCAAAATCTGTAGGGCAGGCCAGCAGGGTAGAAACTCATGCAAGATTTGCTGCAGTCTTGAGGCAGAATTCCTTCTTCTCTGGGAAACCTCACTTTTTGCCCTTAATGCCTTCAACAATTGCATGAAACCCACCAGCATTATCAAGGGTAATCTCCTTTACATAGTCAACTGGTAGGAGATACTAACCACATCTAAAAAACACCTTTACAGCAACACCTAGATGAGTCTTGACTGAATAACTAGATACGATAGCCAAGCTTGGCTGACACCTAAGACTAACTGTCACAATGAGGGAGTAGGAAAGAGAGGGAGGGCTCACTCAGGGGATTTTATGCAGCTGCTATTCACCACCCCATATAGGATTATTTTAATATTTTAAATAGTAGCCCTGGTCTCCTCCCTACATGGGGTTTCTAATTTGTAAATGGGGTTCTAATTCTAAATGGGGTTCCCTTTGTAATTGTAGCGACAATTTCCTTTCCTGGTTCTGTAGCGCAGCCTAGCAAGAGTTACTGGTGGGAGGAATCAGGAGAGAAAGAGGGCACCCAAAACAGGTCTCCAGGAACAACTCCTAAGAGCAGCTGCCCTGCAGTGACGTCAATGGACCAACCAAAAGTCTTTGATCTTCATGACAAAATCCTGCCCCCAAAATCCATATTCACTCCCAAGTCATTTGGGGGAAACTTCCACCATCACCCTAAGAGGAAAAGTCAATTTACTATCATCATAGCAACAACAGCTATTTATGGAGAATCTGCTAAGCAATATCTCATGAAACTTTCACACTAACATTTAAAAGGTAACTTATATCCCTTCTAAGATGAAAAAACTGAGGCTTCCAAAGATCAAGTAATTAGTCCATCACCATCCACACAGTAAATGGGACAGCTGGAATGTAAACCCAGCTCTCAGCAATGTTCAAATCAAAATCCAGGCTTTTTGCATAAAGTTATGGAAGCCAATCAATGTGATGACTGGAAGTTGGTGTGGGGATTTGGATTCCTCTAGTTTAGGTAGATGGTAAAAGATGCCCAATGTTAAAGACAGGCTGTTTTAACTAGAGTAGAATAGTTTTCATTGTTGGTAGTTCATCTCATAACTAAACCTCACACTCTATTGGTGGAGTTAATTCTCCAGAAGATCTATGAATTCTTGGTTTTATTTTGGTCCTGCCAAACTCATAAGTTTTCTTTCAGTTTCATGAGTCTAAGGCTGAAGTTGATAATAGAATGCAAACTATGGTTGACACTTGCTATTAACAATGCGGTACATAACTAAAAATTTATCAGTATGTTTTGCTGCTATAACATTCTGAATGGCAAGCATCCTCCTTTGCCCCCAAAGCAATAATACTTTGATTGTGAACCATTTCCCTTACCAAATATACTCCTTCCCACAGAGAACTGCTACCATGGAAATCTATGCAATAGACTCATTTTTGTGGCATTGCATATCACACTTGACAACATAATTTTGACATTTGGCAAAAGTACATCTTTGTCTACATCTTCATAAGAAGACTTGCTTAAGAGTATTTTTCCCAAATGTTCCTACAGTACATATTTCATGCTGACATCAAAAATGGGGGGAAAAGGTTGTCTTATTTTTGGTTTTGCTTTATGTGTTGTGGACACCTAAAGAAAAAGTTTTCACACAGTTAAAAAGGTACCTAAAGTCAAGTTGTGATGCAAACCTGACTTGCAAGTCCACTTCGTGTTCATAATGATCAACTCAGTAATAATGACCCTTCTCCCTCTTGCAATATCCCTAACCATGTATGTGCCTCAGCATGCTCCCTGATGCCAAACCCCTTTGGAAAGATTACTCGGCATTGGATTCATGGGAAACAAATTGGACTTATTTCACTCCAAGAAATTGGAACCATACGTAATAAAATAATGCCAGATTATGCTTGGAACTAGGATATGCTTGGTTCCGATTTCTTGTGACAAAATAGTTCCAGATTACAACCGAAGTGTACAATGTGGAATAAATCCTTTCTTATTTTTAGATATTATAATAACTCTAGCATTGCATTATTTGCAAAAAAAAAAAAAAAGTTCTTAACTTTATGCTGGACCCGCCCTATATTACTATTCTTTAAAGGGTAAGTTTTGTATAAAAGAGTTCATAGACACCATCCAAAGGTGTTTATCTATTGAGGTCACAAAAAGGTCTTATTATGAAATGGTTTCACAGCTAATTCCAAAGCTTGAAACCCAGGCAGTGTTTCTTAGTACAGCTCCTGTGAATTCCTTCTAAACATCTACTGAACTCAGTTATTTTTGTTTTGTTTTGCTTTGTTTTGAGACAGGATCTCTCTCTGCCACCCAGGCTGCAGTGCAGTGGTATAATCATAGCTCACTGCAGCCTCGAATTCCTGGGCTCAAGCAATCATCCTATCTCAGCCTCCCAAGTAGCTAGGACTGCAAGCATGTGCCACCATGACCAGCTAATTTTTTATCTTTTTTTTTTTTTTTTTAGATGGAGTTTCACTCTGTCGCCCAGGCTGCAGTGCAGTAGTGCGATCTCAGCTCACTGCAGCCTCTACCTCCTTGGTTCAAGCAATTATCCTGCCTCAGCCTCCAGAGTAGCTGGGATTACAGGCATGCCCAGCTAATTTTTGTATTTTTAGTAGAGATGGGCTTTCACCATGTTGGCCAGGCTGGTCTCGAACTCCTGACCTCAAGTGATCCACCCACATTAGCCTCACAAAGTGCTAAGATTACAGACATGAGCCACCGTGCTTGGACAATTTTTTTTTCTTTGTAAAGAAATGTTAACAGCTTACTATTGACAAAATAATCTATCACTTTACTCTCTACCCAAATGGAAATTGCCTCAAGGTTACTTCTGTTTTAATCCCATATATGAAGAAAAATAGAGAGGGGAGACCTCCTTTCAGGCATGTAGGTGAACTACTAATGCCTCAGGAAAGTCCATTTCAATCCATTATTTTTCAAAACGTCTATCATTGAAGGTATAGCTATGTCAGTTCCTATATCCTGATTCACTCTCTCATATTCTTTGTCATTATTTTGAGCTCTAACAAAAGACTAAATAGAAATGACATTCTCCATGTGTTTATGCCAAAATATCGGCAGAGAAGTTCCTTTGACCGGTACCTGTCTTAGGAGTGATGAGGGAGTACTCTAGTTTATCACACATCTTTCTGTTTATCACCTCCTTGATCCATCCATCAATCCATCTTATTTTCCTGGTGGATTTCAAAATAAATTGCAGACTTGCCTCCGAACATATCAGCATGCATAGCATCAACAGAATTCAATACAACAAAGAATTTGAGCGGGGAGCGACATGATCAAATTCAGATGTGGGAAAGAACCCACTAATGCCAGTAGGGAAGATGACAGGCATGAGAAAGGCTTAGAGGCTGGGAACAGGTAGGGGGCCGTTGCAAAGGGTTCAGAGACAGAAGATGAGGGCCTGGACCAGGGCAGGGATGGAGCAGAGAGAGAGAAAGGGACAAATAGATAGGAGAACTGACAGCTCTTGATAACTGATTAGACATGGCAGGGGCAGGATGAGGGAGGGAGAGGAATTCACAGTAACTCCCAAATTTCTACCTTGAACAACAGGTAAAATGTGAGGCTGTACATTTAGTTAGGAATTGACTTTAGGACAGTGGAACATATAGCGGGGAGGGTGTAAGATGAATTTTGGATACAATTTTGAGGTACTCATGAGACATCCAGATATAAACTATAGGATAGACAGGTCTCAAATAGAGATACACATTGGAGATTCAGCACCATTTACAGGGCATAAAAAGTTTTTGTCTACAGAGGGAGAGTTTGTGATCAGGGCCAAAAACAGCTTAAAGCAGTGCCTGGATATAAAGGGCAGGTAGGGAAGAGGCACTGATAAAAGAAACTTGAGAAAAAGCAGTTGGTGAGGAAGGAGGAGAATCAGGGAAGAATGGGGTCTTGGAAATAAAGGAAGGAAACAGTTTCAAGAAGAGGAACTTGTCAACAGTACAAAATGCTGAGAAGGCAAGAGAGGGTGGGACTGAAAGGAGTCTATAGGATTTGGCAACTTGGAGGTGGATAGTGGACCTTGGCAGAAAACAGTTTTCCTAGAGCTGGGAAAATGGAATCTAAATTTCAGTGGGTTGAGGACTGAATGACAGATGAGGTCATGGAGACAGTACATGAAAACTAATGGTTCTAGAAATCTGGCCATGAGAGGAAGGAGAGGGGTATGGTGTACATGTTACAGGAGGATGCAGGGTCATGGGAGAACTTGCCTTCAGAGTGGAGCACCTGGATTATACATAAATGAATGCCCATACTAATAAGTTGACACCTAAAATGCATTGTCTTGTGGTGACAGTTTCATTGTGTGGATGTGTGATCTCCCTGGTTAGACATGCACTTCTATAAACATATGGGTCATGTACTGCCTGCACGGAAGGTCATATAGAAAGTAAGAGCTTGAACATGACAGAGATGACTTACTACATCTTTATATCTTACGGCTGAAGAATCTAAAGCCAAAAAAGAGTGAGTAGCTCAACATCACCCATAGAGTTAGTTAATAAAGACCCCCCCCCCATGCCCTTCACAAAGCATTTTACAGTAAGGAGAAGGGTTTTGGTTTTCAACACAGTTGTATGAAAATTCCATCCCTACCACTTCCAAAGTATCATTCCTTATCAGTAGATTTCCTTTGTGTGTCAACGTGGTTATCTGGATAAAACAAAACCGATCTCTACTTTTACCACCAAATTGGGATTGATGTGTGAGTACAAAATTTTAGGGCAATGTAGTTTTCAATTCCTCTCACTTTTCTACTTTTGCTTCTTTCTGTCCTAGTTAATCGAAAAAGGGAGTTATTTGCATGTTGCTGGAGGGAGACTATTTCTAATTGTTCTGGCCTATTAATAGCAGATGTATAGCAAAGCTTCCAAAGAAACACATGCCTTCAGGACCTCACATAGTTTCAAGAGTAGTATTCTATGGGCTCATTTTGGATTTCAGGTGATTAATGGATGTGGACCAAACCTTTAGCCTTTTCAATTGTCTGCTCCTGCTTCTCCAGCTCCCTCTCCAAGTCCCTTTAATTAGCTAAACTTAAACCTCTTTTGAATCACCTAATATCAGACAAAAGTACTCGCCCGAGGCAGAGAAAGAGAAGTAACCCAGTTTCGGGGCAACTGATTTATTACCTGCAGGGAAACTTCTTGTTAGTTTTCCAAAAGTTATCTCTTCTCTTATTATTTGGAAAGCACAGCAGTTTTCCACTTTATTCTCCACTGATGGAAAACAGATTTGTCTGAAGCCTAGACGAAGCTCCATTTGCATTGACGTTTCTTTTATTTTTATTTTTATTTTTTCTTGGTAGACCACTACAATCGTTGGCTGTGCATGCCTATATTGGACTTGGCTACTGCACCATACTGCACTTGCAAAAATGTTCTTTTCTAGACATGGCAAGAAAAGCCTCTATAAGCTGAACTAATACCATCTGCGTCTCCAAAATGCCTTAATTGTATTGGCAAAAAGAGCATTTCTTATTTTTTAAAGCCTACTGTAACTGGATTGTTAGAGCAGTACCATTAAAAGGATAATGACAGTGTTACCCTCAAATAGATTTTCTTAAAATAATTGCTTTTCCCTACCAAGTGCTGGCACGGCACTCGTGAAATTCTGATGGGGTCAGCGGGTTCTTTGATGTTGCCCATCAGAAGACTGTCTTTTTCCAATCCACTCTCTGTCTCCTTTTGTTTTTTCCTCATCCACACTCACGTTCGTTTTATTTAGCTACTGAAACTCGTTTTTGCACCTGAATCAAGTCAATTTTTTTTTTAAATGATATAAACAGGTAACTTTCTCATTGGGCCAGTGTTTGCTGCTGCTTTATTTTGTCTTGATGGAAATCTTTTTATTGTAGGAGTCAAACACTGATTATGAGAGTGTCACCATCTCAGAAACTGACAGGTTGACCATGAAATCACAGGTCTGCAGATTCTGCTTTTTATCTTGGGTTATCCTAAAAAGTGTGGCAATGACTGGCATGAATGGTGGTGTCTGACCCCTGCTAGGAGAGAGTGGACCCCAGGCTGCTCAGGCTGCCTGCCAGGGCTGTTACTCTGGAGCTGGAGAGGGAAATGAGAAGCATGGTTTGTATGAGGCTTGATTGAGGCTGTGGATATGAAGTAACAGGGAAGCGAAGCCCACGTCTCTGATAAAAGAAGACGCTAGAAAGGGAGGTCTGAAACATTAAGCTAAAGGTGCCTGGCAGAGAACTGCAGAGAAGCAAGACAGAGAAAAGTAGAGAGCTTAAAGAGATTTCCAGAGACAAATGTACGCAGATAGAGAGAATTTTGTAGTCACCCGTTGCCCTCACTCTGGGCAAGGAGAAAGCCGTTTCAAGAGTCAATTTGTACAGGAGAAAAATAGGAGTACATATTCATTGTTTTATTTTATGCCCAACTCAAACTGAGGCGGCCTATAAACTAACATAGAATATAATTACTCTCTGTGCCAACACAGTAGCTGAGTAATGGTATACATACAGTCAGAAAGTGGAAAGCATTAGCTTAATTTTTTTTGACGTTGGACTTCAGTTTAGCTAATGCCATTGAATTGACAGACCACTTCCTCAAACCTATCTAAAGTTATTAAACTAATGGTTTCTATAATGTAATATAAAGTTCTTCCCTCCTTCTCTCCGTTTAGAATGATATTCTAAATACAGGATGGAATCTCTGAACACTTGGTTTCTCCCTAAGTGATGCATGGAGTATGGATGAAGGAAAATTGAAATACTTTTCTGCTATGTTACCTTTTCAACCCATTTGTTTACAATTTATTAACCACTTATGGGTTACAAAGAAAATACACCAGGATTTATTGCTTGGAAAGATGATGCAGAGAATTTGAGAGAGAATCACTAATAAATTGATGGAGAAGTGCTTTGTTAATATAGAGTGCTATTGAAATGCATAATGAGGAGTGGCCTCTCCAAGGACACTCGCCCAAGAAGAGGCTAGAACTCTGGATGCTCGTTCTTCATCTAACAGATCCTGGTATACAAAGCCTGAATAGAGCACGTCTTTAACCCCACTTAGGCATTGCCAGAAGGAGTCCCCACTTCTTTCTACACAGTAGTCTGCATTCAGTTAACAAAGTACAAGGAACAGGGCAGTGCTTCTCAAGCTTTCGTGTACAACAAATCACCTATGATCTTGTTAAAAAGGGAGTTGTGGGCCGGGCGTGGTGGCTCACACCTGTAATCTCAGAACTTTGGGAGGCCGAGGCAGGCGGATCACGAGGTCAGAAGATCGAGACCATCCTGGCTAACACGGTGAAACCCTGTCTCTACTAAAAAATACAAAAAATTAGGGTGGCGGGTGCCTGTAGTCCCAGCTACTTGGGAGGCTGAGGCAGGAGAATGGCATGAACCCGGGAGGCAGAGCTTGCAGTAAGCAGAGATAGCGCCACTGCACTCCAGCCTGGGCGACAGAGAGAGACTCTGTCTCAAAAAAAAGAAAAACAAAACAAAAAAAACACAAAGAGTTGTGATTCAGTAAGTCAGGGGTGGGGCCTAAGATGTTGCATTACTGATAAGCTTTCAGGTGATGCCAGTGCTGCTGGTCTAAAATTTTGCTCCAACCTAGAGCATATGGAGAGATGCCCAGATTCCTGCAGTCACTAGGATTTCAATATGCTGGCAAAGACTCTCTCTCAAGGAAGTCAACGTTGGGTTTTTGGTTTGGAGTTTTGTTTGTTTTGTCTTGTTCTGTTTTTAGTGTTTAAGATACAAATCAAAAGCAGTCCAGGGTGCCTCATAGGCAACTGCAGATGTAGAACTGGACTTGCGAGAAGAGAGTAGGGCTGTGGATGGTTTGGGGAGCCATCAACATAGATGTGTAGATAATTCCTTAGATAGACTCATAGACAAATAGATGAAATATATGGAAGAGACCTCAGACTTCTCAGTCCAGGGCACATTCTCATGTTGGTTCATGCAAAACCCCATTTTTGATTTTTAAAAAGAAATTCTTTAACTTACGTATTCATCCATTCCCTTTTAATCTCCATCCTCCCCACTACAAGCCATTTTCTAATGTGTTTGATGTGTATCCTTCTATTTTGTTAATTTTTCTTATATAATGTATCTTATTTCATGTGCATTTTTAAATTTTTTATTCAGGTATAACATTAAAATAACCTTAAGTATGCAGCTTGTTGAATTTACATAGGTATGTATACACCTATGTAACCAGCACTCAAACCATGACCTAGAATATTTTCTGCAGCTCTGTGTTTTTGTTTGTTTGTTTGTTTGTTTTTGAGATGGAGTTTTGTTCTTGTTGCTCAGGCTGGAGTGCAATGGTGTGATCTCAGCTTATTGCAACCTCCGCTTCCCAAGTTCAAGAGATTCTCCTGCCTCAGCCTCCTGAGTAGCTGGGACTACAGGCGCCTGCCACCATGCCCAGCTAATGTTTGTTTGTTTTTGTTGTTGTTTTTTTTTAGTAGAGATGGGGTTTCACCATGTTGGCCAGGCTGGTCTTGAGAGGGAGTTTGGCTCTGTCGCCCAGGCTGAAGTGCAGTGGTGCAATCTAGGCTCACTGCAACCTTCGCCTCCCGGGTTCAAGCAATTCTCCCGCCTCAGCCTTCCGAGTATCTGGCATTTCAAGCATGTGTCATAACACCAGGCTAATTCTTCTATTTTTAGTAGAGATGAGGTTTCACCATGTTGGCCAAGCTGTTCTCAAACTCTTGACCTTAAGCAATTGGCCCATCTCGCCCTCCTAAAGTGCTGAGATTACAGGCGTGAGCCACCGCGCCTGGCCAACTGTGCATGTTTTTAATTTACGTAAGTGACATTATATAAAACAGAGCATTCTGTTTCTTACCTCATCCCACTGAACAGTGTTTTCAAGGTTGATGTATGCTGCTGTGTTTACATGCTATTCATTCTAGTTGCTTCCAATTACTTCATGGTGTCCCTATTATGCATCTGCCACATTTCATTTGACATTCCTCAGTGAAGGATGTTCAAATTGCTTCCAACTCTCTTTTCCACAAATAACACTGGAATGAACATCTTCATTCATGTTCTCTTATAGACCCATATGAGATTTTTTTCTGCGATTTATAAGCAGGAAAGTGAGTACTGAGTCACAGAGTGTACACATACTTATTTTAACTACCAATTGCCAGATTGCCTTCCAGAAAGGCTCTACCCATCTGCACTCACAAATACTTTATTCTGTAGTCAAATTTATGTTTCCTTTTAATTTGCACTGTGTTAAGCTGGACTCAAGGCAACTAGGTTCTATTAGGATTACATTTAGATTGTGCCTATGAATGGCAATTCATTCATCTTCTTAAAAACTCTTCACTGAGTACCCACGATATACTAGGTACTCTTCTGGGTGCTGGAAATATAGCTGTGAAGAAGATAAAATCTCAACCCACATAGAATTTATCTTCTAGTAATTAAAACCATCCAGTGGATAAGATCACTTAGGAAGAGAGAATAGAGTGATTAGGAAACAAAACTAAGGATGGAATTCAAAAAAATCAGAAGATTAAGGGGTTGAGGAACAATGGGCATGGTGGCTCTTGCCTGTAATCCCAACACTTTGGGAGGCTGAGACAGGAGAATCACTTGAGCACAGGAGTTCAAGACCAGCCTGGGCAACACAGTGAGACTTTGACAAAAAATGCAAAAAAGGCCAGGTGCAGTGGCTCATGCCTGTAATCCCAGCACTTTGGGAGGCCGAGGCAGGTGGATCACCTGAAGTCAGGAGTTCAAGACAAGCCTGGCCAACATGATAAAACCCTGTCTCTACTAAAAATACAAAAAATTAGCTGCGCGTGGTGGTAGGCATCCGTAATCCCAGCTACTTCGGAGGCTGAGACAGGAGAATCGCTTGAACCCAGGAGGCGGAGATTACAGTGAGCCAAGATGGCGCCACTGCACTCCAGCCTGGGTAACAAGAGCAACACTCCATCAAAAAATAAAAATAAAAAATTAGCAAGGCATAGTGGCATGTACCTTGTGGTCCTAGCTACTCAGGAGGCTGAAGTGGGAGGATGAATTGAGCCCAGGAGGTAGAGGCTTCAGTGAGCCATGATCATGCCACTGCACTCCAGGCTAAGTGACAGAGTGGGATCCTGTTGAAACAAAGAAGGGAGGGAGGGAGGAAGGGAGGGAGGGAGGGAGGGAGGGAGGAAGGGAGGAGGGAGGAGGAAGGAAGGAGAAGGAAGGAAGGAAGGAAGAGGAAGGAAGGAAGGAAGGAAGGAAGGAAGGAAGGAAGGAAGGAAGGAAGGGGAAAGAGAGAGACAGAAAGAGAAAGAGAGAGAAGAGGGGGGAGAGGGGGGGAGGAAGGAAGGAAGCAAGGAAGGGAGGAAGGGAGGGATAGGGAGAAAAGGAGCCCTGTAGGGAGTCAAAAATGTTGTTCTGAGAAATATCAAGAAAACTGAGAAAAAGTGATGACAGAGGAACCAAAAAAAAGAGTTTCAAGGAAGGTACAGTCTTCAAGAGGGAATATAACTAAGAAGTTATTAGTCACCAAAGAGGCTGTGGCACAGCCATTGGTGGAGAATGGGAGAATAATGGAGTAGTACAAAGCCTGTGGTCCTCAGCCGTGTTCACTCTGCCATGGTAACAATGTCCCTAGACCAAGCCCATGCCCTCCACTTTTCTGAAAGCAGTGGGGCCCTTGGTCTGCATTCTTTTCTGAGAAAGTCCCTCTTCACTTAGTGAACAGACCTGGCTCTTTCATGCCTCTAGATTAGAACATATCTTCTGAATTGTGGTGTAAATACCACTTTGATTAGGAAAATTTTTGCTGATTATTCCAAAGAGTTGGACTCTGGTCCTAACCAAAACTTTGGCCAATGAATATTACACAATTCATCTTTAGAATTAAAGAAGGTGGAAAAATGGGGAATGAATAGATTTTTTTTTCTAGTCTGACAACTGGAAAGGCAGCTTTAGATGTCGTATTGTTGCTGCTATGCAATGACAGCAACTTTACCTTGGTCTCATTGCTTTGCCTTACCCCCTTTATCACCGTTTATCACGTACAGCTGTTTATTTCCCCGCAAAATGTCTGTTCCATGTATTCAATCTTTCATAGTCTCACAATTCTTCAACACTGACCGAGGCGTGATCCTCATTACTCGTGCTTGAACCAGAGCTATAGCCTCAGTACAGGCCTTGCCTCCACTCCCGATCCCGAGCCTCCTCCGCCGGCTGCCCGCGCCCCCTCGCAGAAGCATCGGTACTCCCCCACACCTCCCAGTGAATCCTGCGTGTCAGATTCACACACCTTCACAACCTGACCCCACGCAGCCTCGGCCTTCAATTTCCCATTGCTTCCCGACCACAATCCCGTGGTCGCGCTACACGGCCCCTCCCCACGCTCGGTGCCCTTTCTGCCCTTCATTCCTC
This sequence comes from Rhinopithecus roxellana, assembly GCF_007565055.1. Taxonomy (NCBI): domain Eukaryota; kingdom Metazoa; phylum Chordata; class Mammalia; order Primates; family Cercopithecidae; genus Rhinopithecus; species Rhinopithecus roxellana. Next base: position 4,977,819 of record NC_044552.1, on the reverse strand, counting down.
TTTCCTGCCACGTAGCGCATGCGCGGCGCCTCCTCAGTCTCCAGAGTTCATCCAGCGTCCCATAGCCTTGACTCCCACTGCCGTCTAAATTCCTTCAAGAGCAATTCTCAAACTTTCCGGTTTGGGGACCCTTTTCCATACTTAAAACCTATTGACGACCTCAAAGGGCTTTTATTTGGTGAATTGTAAATAATGTAATTTTTACATTATTTACATAATGTAAATTAAACTGATGAAGTTAAAATATTTATTACATTGCAAAAAAAAAAAAAAAAGACGTATTATTTAAAACACACACACACATTTTGGCCGGGCGCAGTGGCTCACTCCTATAATCCCAGCACTTTGGGAGGCCAAGGCCGGCGGATCACTTGGGGTCAGGAGTTCGAGACTACCCTGGCCAACATGGCGAAACCCCGTCTCTACTAAAAATACAAAAATTAGCCTAGCATGGTGGTGGGTGCCTGTAATCCCAGCTACTTGGGAGGTTGAGGCACTAGAATCCCTTGAACCTGGGAGTCAGAGGTTGCAGTGAGCTGAGATCGTGTCACTGCACTCCAACCTAGGTAACAGAGTGAGGCTCGCTCTCAAAAAACAAAACAAAACAAAAATACATTTTATGAAGAATAACCATATCTTCCAAATGAAAATAAAATAGCAACAACAGTGGTAACGCTTTATATTTTTGCAAATCTCTTTAATGTCTGGCTTAATAGAAGACAGCTGGATTCTTGTATCTACTTCATTCAATCTTTTGTGATATGTTGTTTTGGTTGAAGTATATAATGAAAACTCACTCGCGCAGCCTCTGTGCTGGGTAAAGGGAAGAGAATTGTAATACTCTTTTCAGATAATTGTGAAGATTCCTTTTTTATACTAACCAAAACTGTGAAAGTGATAGTTTCTTGAAAGTTAGTTTCAGTGTAAAATCTGAAACCTTATCAGTAAACTGTTCATACTATAGTACATTAAAATCCATTGGTCGATCTTGCACTGTAAATAGATCTTTTATCTACTCATGATTTTATACTATTAAGCACTGATCATTTGTAAAATATTGATTCATTGAGTTATGCAGAACTTCTAAATGTTGACACATTTTGTTAAAGAAGACATACATATGCACATTTTTTTAAAATCCCATACATTTTGTATCAGCAACATTCTCATCAGAAAAGTATTCAAATATTGAGAAACTGTCAAGTTCATGGTGGTGAATACAAGTTTTCCAAAATCCCACTTTTTATTTGAAAGCTGGAACTTTCTAATGGACAACAAAAATGTCCATTGCTTCCCTTGAAGTGATAGGTTCACTTTGTTCATTTCTAAGAAAATATTTGACAAATACCCTAGGTTTGATAACTGTAGCTTATCTGTCAATCATTTTGATAAGCAGAAAAAAATACACTACCACCCCTAACACCCCAAAGATGTATTCACTTCCCAATCCCTGGGACCTGTGTATGTTACCTTTTAAGGCATAAGAAGTGATCAAGGTAAGGATCTTGAGAACAGAGGCTTATCCTGGATTAGCCAGGTGGGTCCTAAATCCAATGACAAGTCCCTTATAAGAGAGGCAGAAAGAGATTTGAGACACACGGAGACACGAAGACGAGAAGACCATGTGAAGACAGAGGCTGAGACTGAAGTGATGCAGCCACAAGCCAAGGACTGCCAAAGCATGCCCATCGCCTCCAGAAGGCACAAGAGGAAAGGAAACGTTCTCCCCCAAGTCCTCAAGAGGGAGCATGGCCCTCCCAGCACCTTGATTTTGGACTCGGGACCTCCAGAACTGTGAGAGAATAAATTTCTGTTATCTTAAGGCACCAAGGCTGTGGCCCTTTGTTGCAGCAACCCTAGGAAATGAACATGGTCATTCTTTTGAGTGAAAATTGATGTTCCATGAAAAAGGCTGCCAGTTCAGCTATCAATTCAGTCAGTCACACAAGGACCTGTCTTGATATAGCCATTGTATTTCACTATGGAGTAGCAGTGCTTTATGCACAGTTCTCATTTCATCACCCAAAAGATTCAAAAGTTATGCACTCAAGAGTTGAGATTATAAATTAATAACGTGTAATGCTTCTGCTGGGCATGGTGGCTCATGCCTGTAATCCCAGCACTTTGGGAGGCCCAGGCAGGCAGATCACCTGAGGTCAGGAGTTCAAGACCAGCCTCAACTCCGTCTCTACTAAAAATACAAAATTAGCTGGGTGTGATGGTGCATGCCTGTAATCTCAGCTACTCAGGAGACTGAGGCAGGAGAATCGCTTGAACCTGGGAGGCGGAGGTTGGTTGCAGTGAGCTGAGATTGCGCCATTGCACTCCAGCCTGGGCAACAAGAGCGAAACTCCGTCTCAAAAATGATGATAATAATAATAATAATAATAACTTGTAGTGCTTCATCAGGGACACTCTGAATTGAAATTGGTATTTCTTAGCCTACAACCGAGTGGCAGTAAAGAATAAAACCAGGACTGCTGGTACGGTGGGTGCCACTGACTCGGTTCCTGCTGAAGTACCACAGTTTTACCTACCCTCACTTTTGCCCCATCAGTGCAAATAGCAACGTGACAAAAAAAGGACATGTAACATTTTAGCATGATTATGAAAATTATTTTGATCTCAAAGATCAGCTGAAAATGTCTCAAGCTCTCCAGGGCCTACAGGCCACATTTTGGAAGCTGCAGAAACAAAGAGAGCAAGAGACTAATAGCAAAATGTAGGTGGTGGGTATATAGTGTTAACTGTCCTTCTTTCTGAATTTTTCTATATTTTGGAAAATTTTCAGTGAAATATTGAGGGAAAAGTTTTATGTGCTTGTCAAAAAAGAAAAAATTATCGTTGGCTCACTCTGTGTTGCCTAAACTGAAGGGAAAAACTTTCATCCTTGGCCGAAGGGAAACTCATATTTGGCTGTCTTGAGTTCTGGCTCTGGACTGTTTGTCCAGCCTCATCTGTTCTGTAACCATATCATACACTTGGTGATCTGCAAATACTGGCCGGCTTAGAAGTATCCAAACTCGCCATGGTCTTCCCTGCCTCCATACTTTTCTTGTGCTAGTCCCTAAACCAGAAGGCTATTCCCTCCCACTTCACCCCTCCAGGAAAAATTCAATTTAGACTTCAAGTTTCAGCTCCAATACTTTCTCCCCTCAGACTGACTTTCAGGTTTCCACTCCTAGAGCCAGAATACAGAGCAGAGGAATAGGGCATCTGCCCAGGAAACCAACCAATGTGAGATGCTGAAACATCAATGGCATAAATTAAACAGATGATGCAAGTTAACTCAGGTTCCCATAGTCAACTCTTTCTGTAACAGGTGGCATGTAAATTAATAATGACTGTTGAAGTCAACAATGTTCCAAGATGAAATAATTCTACTTCCTCACTGGCCTCTCATCATAAGTATTTTCTCCCTGGACATGAAAGATTGCTGTAAACCAGCACAGGCCCTTTCTGAGACAGTTGCCTGAAGTCATAGTTGGAACTTGGAAAATACCCTTAAACAAAACAGCTCATAGTAGGGCAGTAGTTACTAGGAAAGCATGGGTCATATTACCATATAAATCTTAACTACTTTAATATGCCTCTCCAAAAGTTGTCTGCTTTCCAAAATTGCAATTTCCAAAAGGTTAAACTGGGCTGGGTGCAGTGGCTCATGCCTGTAATCCCAGCACTTTGGGAGGCTGAGGCGGGCAGATTGTTTGAGGTCAGGAGTTCAAGACCAGCCTGGCCAACACTGTGAGACCTCATATCTACTAAAAATACAAAAATTAGCTGGCCATGGTGGCAGGCGGCTGTATTTCCAGCTACTCAGGAGGCTGAGGCAGGAGAATTGCTTGAACCTTGGAGGCAGAGATTGCAGTGAGCAGAGATCACACCACAGCGCTCCAGCCTGGGCGACAGAGTGAGACTCCTTCTCAAAGAAAAAGAAAAAAAAAAAAAAGTTAAACTGCTTGTGTATATTCAGTGTCTGTCATAAATTCCTTATTTGAATCAAGAAGAAGGAACATAAGCTTTCTTAATGGAAAATCCTTTTCTCGACATTAAAATTAATTATATGTTGAACACACATTTAAGGGATATCAGTTTGAAGAATGTCAAATTATGTCTGCCTAGGATGCCCATGTGTTTTGGGCCAGACTTCTCCTAGCCCTGTCTTTCTCCATTCTTCCAACACAGCATGATGTTATTGTCAATTATTTGGATTTCTATCTCCACATTTGACTTCAAGCTTCTTGAAGGCAGAGACTATCTGTTTATCTTTCTAACCCAGGGGCTAACCCAGTTCCTGGTACCTAGAACATGCTCAGTAATTGTTAATTAAGTGAATTCATGATGATGGGTGAGGCTCATGTACATTTCAAAATTCACACACCGATCATACAAATTCCACATACAGCACCTGCATTGCTAACAGGAGCAGGGCTCCCTAGGAGCGAGCCTAGCTCCTCTAGTGATCCACCTAATCAATCAAGTGTTTATTGAAAGACAAGCACCAGCAACTCACCAGCCTGAAACCTGACTGCTGGGGAATGCAGAACAAAAGCAGGTCCCTCCCTTCTGGAGTGAATAATACAAACTCTACAGACACCCATGAAACAATTCAAGAAAGATTAAGTGTGTGGAGCTCCATAAAACAAAAGCTGGCAGAGGCCCTCCAGGGGACCCGGAATTTGAATGTAGGATGCTGAGGAAACCTGTTCCTCCCTTTATCATACAACAATTGAATGCAGACAATGGAGTAAGGGAACCAGAGGCCCAGATTTCGAAGTATACGCTCATAGGCCGTGCAATATATGATGAAAAACAAAACAAAACAAAAAAAAACCCAAGTTAACAAGAGTGGAAAGAATTCTAAAAGGCATCCATAAACGTACAGTGCATCCAAATGTCCATCTGTGGACAAAAACGTAAGTTTTTGAATCCTTTTCTGAGTAGCCCATGGCCAATCAATTGTTTTTCAGATCCTAAAGGTAAATTGACCATTCATCACACCCAGAAGAGATTCATAATAATAGCCACCATGTATTGAACCACTTTATATTTGTGATCCAGTTTATTCCTCATATCATCTCTAAGCATTTAGCCCTTAGACCTAGGCACCCGGGGTCCCTGCTCCCTGATCCCTGCTCTCACAGCCCCATTCCGGCTCTCCTATAGTCCTGGGGCAAGAGGACAAAGCATGGAGCCTCCGGGAGCCCACGCTGTATCCGCCTCTAGAACAGTTGCCAGATGGAGCAAATGCAGGATGTCCAGTTAAATTTAAATTTCAGATCAATGGTGAATCATTTTTTCAGTGTATGTCCCATACTTAGTTTCAGACATCTCCGAATAGCCAATTCCTACCCATCCGTCATGACTGAACCAAATGCCAGTCCCCCAGCACCCTCCTTTGCTCCCCACCCACACCCCAAGGTGGAAGCAGTCACCACCTGCTCTGAGCCCCTATTGCATCTCATCTCTACCTCTTCTAAGTGACTTTTCCTTTTCTTTGCTACCCTAGCATGTGGCTCACCTCTGCTAGACAGAAGCTCTGCAGCCCTAGTGACGTTTATATTTTATTTTATTTTATTTATTTTATTTTATTTTATTTTATTTATTTTATTTTATTTTATTTATTTTATTTTATTTTATTTTATTTTATTTTATTTTATTTTATTTTATTTTATTTTATTTTTCAGGCAGAGTTTCACTCTGTTGCCCAGGCTGCAGCGCAGTGGCACAATCTCAGCTCACTGCAACCTCTGTCTCCTGGGTTCAAGCAATTCTCCTGCCTCAGCCTCCTGAGTAGCTGGGATTACAGATGTGCACCACCATGTCTGGCTAATTTTTGTAGTTTCAGTAGAGATGCAGTTTCACCACGTTGCCCAGGCTGGTGTCGAATTCCTGACCTCGTGATCCACCCACCTTGGCCTCTCAAAGTGCTGGGATTACAGGTGTGAGCCACGGCGCCTGGCCTAGAGACCTGTTTTAGGAGCGTGCCCTCCAATCACACATCCTCCACTAAGGCATGTGAGCTTTGTGTGTTAAAACCTCTACCTTTCTCTTTGCTGGGTTCATATCAAGCTAAAGTGGGGTCCAGGCATGGGAAAGTGGGGACTCACTGCTACATGACCTACTTTCTTTCTTTCGGTGTCACTGAGGAGCACTTGAAGGGCTCCTCCTTCCATCGTCCATGCAGGATGGCTTTTCAGACAGCACCCTAGAGGAAACTGAGGCACACACTCAGGGAGCTGCTTATCATTTACTCTCTTCCCCTCCTCCTGAAAGATAAAATTAGCTCTCACTGAGGACCATCTATCTCATACAAATCTCTCCCATCTTCCTCTCTGAAACATATGTTAAAAATCAAAATATTGAAGACAACAAGGATCTTAAACGTTAAGATGTTAGAGTACTTATGAATCAATAAGAAAAAAGCAAAACAGCCGCGGTGGGTGGGGCTATAATCTGTACCAGTCACAAGACATACAAATAGGCCAAAGGGCATTGAAAGAAAGCCCAACCTCATTACTATTCAAATAAATGGCAATTATTTTTTCTTTAAAACAGCAAAAAAAAAATTAAACATCGAAGACCTGGTCTTGACAAGAGTACATTAAAACGCAGTGGCACGTGCTGCCACAGGAAGTACAAACTAGAATGAAGTCTCCGGAGAGAAGTTCGTCAGTTCGTTTCCAGAGCCTTGAAGACATTCATATTTTCTGACCTAACAACTCCATTTGTAAAAATTTCTCATGAGAACACATCAGACAGGCACTGGAGATTTTTCACTGCTGTGTTGTTTAAAAAAGAATTTTAAAAGTGTGATGTAAGTAAATACCCAACGATGGGGGATGACTAAATAAAGTTTAGAATATGCATAAAAGACAAATTATGGGCCGGGCGCCGTGGCTCACGCCTGTAATTCCAGCATTTTGGGAGGCCAAGGTGGGCGGATCACGAGGTCAGGAGATCGAGACTAGCCTGGCGAACACGGTGAAACCCCATCTTTACTAAAAATACAAAACATTAGCCGGGCGTGGTGCCGGGCACCTGTAGTCCCAGCTACTCGGGAGGCTGAGGCAGGAGAATGGTGTAAACCCGGAAGGCGGAGCTTGCAGTGAGCTGAGATCACGCCACTGCACTCCAGCCTGGGCGACAGAGCAAGACTCTGTCTCAAAAAAACAAACAAACAAAAACAAACAAACAAACTAACTAAAACAAATATTGGTGGTCATTCAAAATCAGATTTTTAAATGAGTATTGCTGACATAAGAAAATACTCGTAGGGCCGTGCGTGGTGGCTCATGCCTGTAATCCCAGCTCTTTGGGAGGCCAACAGGGGTGGACCACCTGAGGTCAGGAGTTCGAGACCAGCATGGCCAATATGGTGAAACCCTGTCTCTACTAAAAACAGAAAAATTAGCCAGGTATGATGGCAGGCACCTGTAATCCCAGCTATTCGGGAGGCTGAGGCAGGAGAATCACTTGAACCTGGGAGGCAGAGGTTGCAGTGAGCCAAGATTGCGCCACTGCACTCCAGCCTGGGTGACAGAGTGAGACTCTGTCTCAGGGACGAAGAAAATACTTGTATTGACTGGGAAAGGCTAGGCTATGCTGCAGTAACAACTTCAAAATCTCAGTAGTGTTGCATGACAAAAATATGTCTCTTGTTTACATTACACATTGAAATGAATGAAGCAGGCAGGGATGGGAGGAGGCTCTCTCCGTATAACCACCCAGTGACCCAAACTCTCTGGTGGACACCTGACAGCCCTCTCAGTTGCCTCAGCCAGAATAGACAGCACTGCAGAGTCCTGCACAGGCAGTTAAATGTCCAGCCCAAAAGTAACACTCTACGCTTTGGCTGACAGCCCATTGGCCAGAACTAGTCTCATAGCTCCACCTACTTGCAAGGTGGGTGAGAAAAACGTAATCCTACTATGCACTCAGGAGGACAAGTAAGTCAAATATAGGAGAATGCTAAACATTTCTGCTCATATACTTAATGATAGAATAGCAAGAAAGAAGGGTGGAAGGCCGGGCGAGGTGGCTCATGCCTGTAATCCCAGCACTTTGGAAGGACGAGGCAGGCAGATCACGAGGCCAGGAGATTGAGACCATCCTGGACAACATGGTGAAACCCCATCTCTACTAAAATTCAAAAAATTAGCCGGGCATGGTGGCACACGCCTGTAGTCCCAGCTACTCTGGAGGCTGAGGCAGGAGACTCACTTGAATCCAGGAGGCAGAGGTTGCAGTGAGCCAAGATCACACCACTGTACTCCAGCCTGGGTGACAGAGTGAAACTCCATCACCAAAAAAAAAAAAAGAGGTGGAATACAAAATTGCATATTCAATACAACACCATTTTAGAGAATATATGATACTTTCACATTTGTATGTATAAATGAAGTCCTTTATAATAAGACAGGGATCTCGGTTGTGAAATTATGAATGGTTCTTATTTTCCTCTTTAAACATTTTTGAATTTTCTAAATTTTCTACCAAAAAAACACATTAATTTCTATAATAAAGGAAAAACAAACTTTATGTTTCAGTATTAATCATGCTGTCCTATGTTTTCTTGCCTTTGGAAAATAAATTTTTCTTCTCCCTTGTTCAGAAAATTCCTTCTAAGTCAGCTTGCTCTTGGTACCACTACTAAGAAGCTTAATGGCACTGGGTCACTTAGTGTGGACCCAGCTTCGTCTACAAAATGGGAATAATATGACTTGCTCTTCTACCCATAAGAGGCTAAATAAGAACGAATAAGTGTGCATTCAAAGAAAGACATTTGCATCTGGGGAAGAAATGTGCTCATTGACACAAACCATTGCAATACTTCCCTCAGAACTGGTAATTAAATCGTGCCACTCTACCCATGAGATTAGATAATATCTACCTTCCATTTAGCCAAAAGATATGGTCAATTCACTTGATTATTATTCCCTAAGAAAATACAAACCTTCCCAAATAGTTCAGCCTTAGAAGAAGAAACACTCCGAATATTCATTCTCGAGTGAATAGATTGTATTCTTGGCTACCAACTTCAGTTATAGATACCAAGTACCTCTTCAGTCTTCCTCTGAATCCTCATGGCTGGCAGAGCCTGTGGCAGGCATCCAACCCTAAGTTATTGGACATCTTGTTTCAAGTATCAATTTCCAGGACCAGGGTGTACTTCCCCTCCAAGAGCAGGAACGCTCTGAACTCCTCTTTTTGTATCCCTTTGCCATCTGGCTCAGAACTGCTTGATAAATATTGCTGATTGCAGCTGAAACCTGTAGGAGAACAAGTAAGTTACAGGCATGATCCTGGTCCCTTCCTCAAAACACACCTGGTACAAGGCCTCTGTGCTCATGCCAGGCACTCAAAGCCTATGGGCTGACAACACCCAGCTAAAAAGACACACTGATTAGAAATGGGAACAGCAGGCCGGGCGCGGTGGCTCAAGCCTGTAATCCCAGCACTATGGGAGGCTGAGACGGGCGGATCACGAGGTCAGGAGATCGAGATCATCCTGGCAAACACGGTGAAACCCCGTCACTACTAAAAAATACAAAAAACTAGCCGGGTGAGGTGGCGGGCGCCTGTAGTCCCAGCCACTCGGGAGGCTGAGGCAGGAGAATGGCATGAACCTGGGAGGCGGAGCTTGCAGTGAGCTGAGATCCGGCCACTGCACTCCAGCCTGGGCGACAGAGCGAGACTCCGTCTCAAAAAAAAAAAAAAGAAATGGGAACAGCATAGAGCTTGACCCACAGATGCCAAATTGAGATTCCATTATTTGAAAAAAAAAGGGGGCGGGGGGCTGGGCGCAGTGGCTTATGCCTGTAATCCCTGGACTTTGGGAGGCCAAGGTGGGTGGATCACGAGGTCAGGAGATTGAAACTGAAACCAGCCTGGCCAGCATCATGAAACCACGTCTCCACTAAAAATACAAAAATTAGCTGGGCATGGGGGGTGCACGCCTATAGTCCCAGCTACTCGGGAGGCTGAGGCAGGAGAATCGCTTGAATCCAGGAGGAGGAGGTTGTGGTGAGCAAAGATCGCTCCACTGCACTCCAGCCTGGGCGACAGAGCTAGACTCTGTCTCAAAAAAAATAAAAATAAAAAATTACAGGCTGCATCTACTCAAGGAGAAAAGACTTACTTTCACCAGGCTGTCAAGTTACGCACAGCTTTCAGTGGACAACGGAAAGCAAACACGACTGCAGGAAATCCCGGCGCATCAGGGACAGATGGAATACTTGCATTTGGGATCTTCTTTTTAGTTTCCATTCTGCCCTGCTAGCCAAAGTCTCCATCGATGTGAGGAGAAATTAATTAGTGGCAGCATCACTGTTGCAGTATCGTTTAATTGCTGATATGACAGGGACGGAGAAGAAAAATGAAGAAGTAGGGGAGGCAGATTATCACAAAACAGATAAAGTTTTAATGAATAGTGTCCTGCAATGTCACTTATCCTGGAACACAGTAAGAATAACCTGCTGGCCCATAATTTATCCAAGGCCACATTTACTGTGCAACACAATACTTGCTTCCTCCACGTGGTTCCCACCTGGAAGGGGAACAGTGGAGAAAATTGCTAATGTGAGAGGGACATTGTGGGAGCCTCATAAGACACCATCTCCACAGGCCCAGGGACACAGAGCCCCGGGCCTTTGTGGGGTGACAGTCTACACAGTTTTACTAGTGCCTTTACATTGGCCTCAAGTTGTGCAAAATCATGCATTTTTGACACAAAAACAGTCCGATATTTCAAATCATTACCACCCCCCTTTGACTTCTTAGCTGCAAGTACGAGATTGAATCATACCGTTTAGCTCTGTGATTTATGGATATCATAAATTGCATTGTGTTTTTAGTCCAGTACTGTCTGTCCCAGTGCTAAAAGACCAGTTCAACTGGCATTGGAGGAAGAGATAAAAACAAGACTGCTTATAAAGATATTTTGGAGTAAATGGCTTGTTGGGAGCTGGAGGAAATGGTCCTAGCCACAACAAATCTTTCAACATTCCTCTCACCGGGATGGGGGTGGGAACTGTTACTGGTCTTCCTCTACCATGGTCTGATTCATTCTCCCCAGCCAACACTGGCACCATCCATCACCTCCTCCTGTGATAGGGACACTGATAGCAGCACTTATACAATCAACATCACTCTGTTTTTGCCCAGCATGAATTATGACTCTTCAAAGGTAGGAGAGAACGCAGTGAAAGAGAGGACTGATTTATACTGAAGTTGCCCTTCTGGCACTGTATGGGTTTGGGAAGATCATGGGGAAGAAATTCCGAGTTCTCTAAATAAGTTAATCAAGGAACACATGTTTTCAACTGTTTTATAGCCTCACATGGGTTATTATTCAACACCTCAGGCCTCTCCACCATACCATGTTGCTTTTTTGGGGTTTTTTTTTTTTTTTTGAGATGGAGTTTTGCTCTTCTTGCCCAGGCTGGAGTGCAACGGCACCATCTCAGCTCACCGCAACCTCCACCTCCCGGGTTCAAGCGATTCTCCGGCCTCAGCCTCCCAAGTAGCTGGGATTACAGGCGTGCACCACCATGCTCCGCTAATTTTGTATTTTTAGTAGAAATGGGGTTTCTCCATGTTGTTCAGGCTGGTATCGAACTCCCAGCTTCAGGTGATCCACCCACCTTGGCCTCCCAAAGTGCTGGGATTACAGGCGTGAGCCACCGCACCTGGTGCTTTTTTGGCTTCTTATCTACATTACACCACCATCTACATGACACTCATAATCTGCAATCTGTATCACATCAGTAACTTACTGCTGGACCTCTATCACTGTTGGCTTCATCCTAATGTTTAATAATTCAGGTATGGTCTGATCGCTGTGTTTGTTTTTGAGGGCTACCATAATAAAATACCGCACACTGGTGGCCGGACACAGAAATGTATTCTCTCACAGTTCTGGAAGCTAGAAGTCCAAGAGGTGTCAGCAGAGTTGGTCTCCTGGGGCCTCCCTCCTTGGCTTGCAGATGGCGTCTTCCACTGTGAGTCTTCCCTCCGTGAGTGTCTGTGTCCTCATCTCCTCTTTTTATATGAACACAGTCATGGTGGATTAAGGATCACCCATAGGACTTCATTTTAACTTAACTACCTCTTTAAAGATGAAATACAGCTCACGCCTGTAATCCCAGCACTTTGGGAGGCCAAGGCGGACAGATCACCTGAGGTCAGGAGCTCAAGACCAACCTGACCAACATGGCGAAACCCCGTCTCTAGTAAAAATACAAAAATTAGCCAGGCACGGTGGTAGGCACCTGTGATCCCAGCTACTCGGGAGGCTGAGACATGAGAATAGCTTGAAACCAGGAGATGGAGGTTGCAGTGAGCCGAGATTGCGCCATTGCACTCTAGCCTGGGCAACAGAGCAAGACTCCGTATCAAAAAAAAAATATATATATATATATATATAGTCACATTCTGAGGAACTGGAGGTTAGTTAGGGCTTTAACATATGAATTTACCAGGGGACAAAATTCAGCTCAGAACCTGCTTTTCCTGTAGCATCACCAGGTCAACATTTACATACATGAGTGTGCGCACACATACACATGTACACACACTTCACATTATTCTCTGACTTCCTAAGAATTTCCAATTCCAACTACTGTGTCGGGAGCCAGGGAGGGAAGAACTCCATATGTCATGGCTCAGAACAGTCTCTCTGGTGTAACCCAATTTCTCCTAGTAAGTGCCCAGTTTTGCAGGGTGTCTCCTCTCTCTCTAGGACTCAGCCTACTCCCTTCCTGTAGGTGTAGAGGGAAGCATGGCATCCTGGCAGCAGTGGCAGGAAGGCCTCAGGCCTCGCTCTCGCTCCTTGCTGTGTCCCCTGCCTGCACCTGGGTGTAGGCCTCTGTCCTCACTGCTGTTGTTGCAGCACCAAGGCCAGTGTGACTCTGCGTGTCTTCTCTGAGTGAGTTATCACCCACTTATTGCTCCAGAGACCTTGGCCTTCCCTCTTGCTGACCGCCTGGTCCACCTGAGCTCTCCCTAGCCCCACAGGTGCCCCAGGGCCAGGCTTCATCTCCCTATTGATGCCAACTCCAGCAACCACCTTCTAGCCTCATATGTAGGAAGACTCTGCCCTTCCCCTGATGAAGTCCCTCAGTGGGCTCGCCCAGCCCACATCTCAGCTACTGTCCACATCTCCCACCAAAACAGTGTGGCAGCAACGTGGAACCACCACACAAGGCTCTCTTCACTGACACATCACATCCTCTTTTCTTCTCTGTGGGGCAGCCTCCTCTCAGCCTGGGGACACCATCAGCGGTATGTGTGGGGGGGGGGGTTCCTTTCATTCTCTGAGTGTGGAGTGGGAGCACTGCCCCTCAGCGTCAACTTCCTGCAGTTTACCCAAAATGTGTTACCCGCATCTCACACATCCCCCCACCGGCGCCACTCCACAACCCCCACCAGTGCCCACCTTCAGCAAGAGACTGGAACTCTGAGGAAGAAACTAAGAACGTACCTATTCCCTTTCTCTCTCTCTCCTCAGTCCTTCCTCTCTCAACTAGAAGGGTTTTCCATGTCCAGCGGTACAGAGGACTTCCTCAGGTCGGATTCTCTGTTCTGCACATCATGGTGTAAGATAATAACACACAGTGCTCAGACCTCCAGGGTCTACTTTTCACAGGCAGATGGAAACTTTTTGGAATTGGGGAAATACTTTTCTTTCTTAGCAAAGCATGGACTGGAAGATTCTCTCACTTTGCACATGACAATTCTAACATGACACCCAAAGCTTAGCCAGGATTTTCTTCTGAGCAGCCTCCTCCTTCTCCCTCCTGAATTGATGGATTCAGCTCCAGGACAACATGATACAAAAGTATACAAATACACTATATGATTCCTGTTGCACAAGCAATTGTGAAACAAATATTCCAGTATATGGCTGGGCGTGGGGGCTCATGCCTGTAATCCCAGCACTTTGGGAGGCCAAGATCACGAGTCAGGAGTTTGAGACCAGCCTGGCAAACATAGCGAAACCCCATCTCTACTAAAAACACAAAAAATTAGCTGGGCGTGGTGGCAGGTGCCTGTAATCCCAGTTACTTGGGAGGCTGAGGCAGGAGAATCACTTGAAGCTGGGAGGCAGAGGTTGCAGATTGTGTCACTGCACTCCAGCCCAGCGGACAGTGTGAGACTCTGTCTAAAAAAAAAAAAAAAATTTCCAGTACAATCCCCAGAGAGGTCAGTTTGTAAAAGGGCATTTAATTTGTCTGGTTAGCCCTATTTTCCTTAGGCAATTGGGGAGGCAATGGAGAAAAATACCAAATTCATTCATTAATAATTCATTGGTAGGAGTCTTTCTCTGGTTCCTAACCAGAAACCTTTCGTATCCAAAGAGCTAAGGCAATGACAATGACAGCCGTTATCTTCCCAGGAACATGAAGGCACCCACCATCCTTACTGTTTACTTATATATCTCATTTGGGATCTCATCACTAAGGGTTGTGAAAACTGGCAGAAGAAAACTCTCAGAAAACTTTCAGTATAAGAGGATTGAATTGGCTGGTTCCCTGACTCATTACAGCAGAACGGAAAAACGTGAATTCAAAGCAATATAAATAAATGGTGGCTCAGATGGAAACTAGAGTCAGGCTGCTTGACTGCCTGTCTCGACTCTCCCTCTTCCTTTGTAACTCCAACCAAGTCGCTATATCTCCCTGTGTCTTGTTTCCCCATCTATACAATGGGAGTTATAAAAGGGCCTACCGCATGGTGGTGTTGGGAAACGAACAAGAATTTATTCACATCAAGTGCTAGACCTGTGTGACACATAGTAAGTAGACTCTTAGTAAATATTAGCTGTTATTATTACTATCAGGTTGTAGGAAAGTAGTTACTCTGAGTAATATTAATAGCTAAGATTTATGGAGTGCTTATAATGCTAGGCAATGTTATAAGTTCCTTACATATGTAACAGCGGCAAAAAATTACTATTAGAAAAATATTTGTAAAGCCTTTTTTTCCATCCCCTCTTATGTCTGCTCACCTCCACTTCCACTAGTAAAATTCTGACTTGATTCCCTTGGCATTTTCCCATAGCCTCAGTTCACAGGCCTTAATTCACAGACTGGGGAAAAATACTGTAAGCCTGAGAGGCAAGATATATATTTGCAATGGAGAGAACCTCTGGCAGAAACAGACAAACAAAAATAGCTCCAAGAAAGCGTGGCAGGTGAGCACGAGAAGTCTGCTGTTGGGAAGAAGAGTGCACTGAGGAAAGTTTTTCAAGTATACTCTGTTAGAAGTGAGGGGTGGGCAAGTTGAAGCCAAGAAATTTTCTAAAGTTTAGTATTTCTTAGGCATATGCTGTTGAAATTTTCTTAAGAAACCACAGTAGGCCAGGCATAGTGGCTCACGCCTGTAATCCCAGCACTTTGGGAGGCTGAGGCAGGTGGGAGGCCTGAGGTCAGGAGTTCGAGACCAGCCTGGCCAAAATAGTGAAACCCGTCTTTACTAAAAATACAAAAATTAGCTGGGCGTGGTGGTGGGCACCACTAGGGAGGCTGAGGCAGGAGAATCTCTTGAACCCGGGAGGCAGAGCTTGCAATGAGCCGTGATCTGCCATTGCACTCCAGCGAGGGCAACAAGAGCGAAACTGTGTCTCAAAAAAAAAAAAAAAAAAAAAGAAACCACAGTAAACACTTGAATTGCTTTCCACTAAGCTTCCTTGTGAATTTGTTCTTTTCTCTGGAAGTGACTTTAAGCTAAGACAGGACCACATGGGACCTGACTTTATGCAGGTTACACACCCATTCTTTCATTTTTTCTCACCACAATCCTAGGCATTGGGAACTATTATTATCCCTCATTTGAAGAAAAAACTGAAGCTGAGGGTAATAACTTGCCCACAGTCACACAGAAAGTACCGAGCCCAAATGTAAATCTAAGTAGTCTGACCTGGGAACCTGCACACTGACCACTGTGTTAACCCTTTCTGCCTACTTCTTAATAATCCATGCTTCCGAAATTATCCTTAGTAATTATTGTCTGAGGAAACTAACGCCACGTTTCCTCCCAAGTCATTAAAAGGTCTCCTTTCAATAAAAATAAAAATCAAGCTAAGTGCAAGTGGCACACATCTGTAATCCCAGGTACTGAGGAGGCTGAAGCAGGAGGATCCTTGAGCCCAAGAGTTTGAGGCTGTGATGCACTGGGGTCACACCTGTGAATAGCCACTGCACTCCAGCCTGGAACATCCTTGTTCCTATCCATAAAATTTCTATTGATTTCTTCAAAATCTTGTTTATGTCTTACCCAGTGTCGGATGTTTTCCTTCATTCTCCGAGTATGAACTCAACACATGGCTCACATCCACCGTCCGTCGACAGTAGATGCATTATCTCTCTCTCTTTTTTTTTTAAATAGAAATCATGTCATTTGTCATAATTATTCAGAAAAATAAGCAGGTTTTTCTAGATAACCATCTGCCTGTAAGCATCAATATTTTATTTAATTCATTCAACTGACCAATATTTATGGAGCATTGACTTGTTATGTATGTCCCATGACAGAGAATATTAAAAAATGAAAGTCAATAAAGAGAAAGCATTCATTACATGGGCCAAGAAACTAACTCGGGCCTCCTTTAGGGGATACAGAATTTATATGTGAACAACTCCCACTGCTTTGCTTGATAGATCTGGCTAAAGTAGATTCGCCCCTCCCTTGCCTTCTATCCTGTACAGAAAGGAATGAACAAAGTCTAAAATATTGTGTTGGACTTGACAGCATCATTTTGGACATTCTGGTTTAAAATAATTGCTCTTCCCCACCACCCCGCGCCTCACTTTTTTTAAATGAGAAGAGCCATATGTTTCTTGTGAAAAGTAGTTAAGTTAAAATGAAGTCCTATGGGTGACTATTTTTTCCAATGGTTGGGAAAAAAATATTTCTAATCACCATGGTCATACCATCCAAAAACCAACCACCGCTAACATTGTGTATCTCTTTCCAGGCTTTTACCCAGCCAGTTTTAGGGAGTTTTGCCTTAATAAAAATGTATTATATTGAACATAAAATTTTATAGCAAGCTCTTTTACAAGTTAATATGATAGTATAAACATTTTTTTAGTGAGCATTCTTTGTGGAACAATGTCTCTGTGCCAGGGTGACCTGGGACTTTTTTCTTCCCATCTGCCTCCCAATCCTCCACCACATCTCTACAATCAAGGGAGAAATCCTGGGCCCCCAGTCTTTCCTCACTTCTTCGGCCCCTCCCACCCCATGCAGGGGAGCAGAGGAGCTTACACCATCCCCTGCTGTGACCACAGAAGCTTGAAAGAGCTAAAAAGTGGTAGATCCTCAGCAAATGACTGGGGCTGTTAAATTTTTAGGGCTGAAGAATGGATGAAGGGACAAGAACACCCTTATTTCATAGAAAGGAGTTCAAGGGAGCAGAGTATGGCAACAGGAAGTTTTAGACACTGAAACAGGAAGAAATAGAAGAAAGAAGTTGTGGAAAGTGAAAAGAAATGTCCATTGATGTGGAGGGCATTGATGTGTAATATCCTCTGACTAGCGAGGGGTGTCCATTTCCCTCCCTGGTCACATGCAAAAGGTGGCAAGAGTCTCTTGTAGCCCACACTGCACAAAGTGAAAAGGAACACCTCTCTGAAGGCTATAAATACCAAGGGAAGACAGCTATACTATGCTCCATCTCGGAGGCCCACAAGTTTCCACTTTCCATTTCCAGAGAATCCTTGGAGACAGATTCTGTGCGACAGAAAAGGGGCCTTTGGTGTGGGTTGTATTTGTAATGCAGTGATACCTCCCAGGACTCCCAGTGATAGCGGAGGAAAGCACATCCCTGCTGCCTATTCAGGGCGTTGTCTCACCTTCATGCACCTAAGGAAGCACAGGCTGCTTTTTTGGAAGGTTGAAAGGTGGCCAGGCACATTGGCTCACGCCTGTAATCCCAGCACTTTGGGAGTCCAAGGCAGGCGGATCACCTGAGGTCAGGAGTTCAAGACCAGCCTGGCTAACATGGTGAAACCCTATCTCTACTAAAAACACAAAAATTAGCCGGGCATGATGATACATGCCTGTAATCCCAGCTACTCAGGAGGCTGAGGCAGGAGAATCAATTGAATCTGGGAGACGGAGGTTGCAGTAAGCCAAGATCACCCCTGCACTTCAGCCTAGGTGACAGAGCAAGACTCCATCTCAAAAAAAAAAAAAAAAAAAAAAAAAAAAAAAAAAAAAAAAAAACAAACACGAAAGGTTTTATGTCAGAAAAGTGTGGGAACGACTGATTTTTTTTTTTTTTTTTTTGAGACGGAGTCTCGCTCTGTCGCCCAGGCTGGAGTGCAGTGGCCGGATCTCAGCTCACTGTAAGCTCCGCCTCCTGGGTTTACGCCATTCTCCTGCCTCAGCCTCCCGAATAGCTGGGACTACAGGCGCCCGCCACCTCGCCCGACTAGTTTTTTGTATTTTTTTAGTAGAGACGGGGTTTCACCATGTTAGCCAGGATGGTCTCGATCTCCTGACCTCATGATCCGCCCGCCTCGGCCTCCCAAAGTGCTGGGATTACAGGCTTGAGCCACCGCGCCCGGCCGGAAAGACTGCTTTAATGTCAGGTCCTCAGAAATTACTTCTTCTTATAGGCAGTCTATTGCCATTGCCTGGGCCAGCTCAGCTCCACAATGTTAATCTGGTATGTTCTGGAAAAGCTTTCTAGAATATATCCAAAATAAGGGAAAATGAATTCAGAACAATGCAAGCGAAGTTCATGAACTGTAGAATACTATTTTTTTTTTTTAATAAAATATGTCTGCTCCAAGATCTCAGCTTTTTTCTGGATAGCTGAGCTGATTGAAGAAGTGAACACCACATAAGTGAAGTTTCATATTTTTATAACTGTGATGGATAATGTGTGTTTGTATATGCATATGCTTCTAGATATTTAGCCTAAAACTGATGCATTCAAACAAGAGTGTTTTTCCCTCTTCCTCTCTAACCTTCATCCAAATGGAGAGTTTAAGCCACTCGAGAGCAGGCATCATCATATCTTGAATCTGTCACCATGTGACATCTTAAAGAGAAACTTTACATCCCGTGAGTTCCCAGTAAATGTTCAGAGCGTTCTTAACACTCTTGACCTAGCTAATGGGCCAAGGAGCAGCCACAGCTCCTCTGTAACAAGGCACTGCTTATGGAAGCAGAGCCTGGGGTCCTTCTTGGAGATACCAAGTGAAATCTCTTCCCAATTAAATTGTTTAAGATGGCCGGGCGCGGTGGCTCAAGCCTGTAATCCCAGCACTTTGGGAGGCCGAGACGGGCGGATCACGAGGTCAGGAGATCGAGACCATCCTGGCTAACACGGTGAAACCCCGTCTCTACTAAAAATACAAAAACTAGCCGGGAGAGGTGGCGGGCGCCTGTAGTCCCAGCTACTCAGGAGGCTGAGGCAGGAGAATGGCGTAAACCCGGGAGGCAGAGCTTGCAGTGAGCTGAGATCTGGCCACTGCACTCCAGTCCAGGCGACAGAGCGAGACACCGCCTCAAAAAAAAAAAAAAAAAAAGATGAGGACTGTTGCCTGTTCCCCAGGGAGTGCTGTGACTATTAGAGACCTGAAAGCAATGAGTTCGTCGCTCAACAGTCATTTAGATAAGAAAACAATTATTTTCATCATCCTAAGCAGGAAGCTGCCCAGAACCAGAACAGGTTCTCTGAGCATCCTTGAGAGACCCGGACCAGGGAGAGAGCTGTTCCTCATGGCTCCTGGCTGATGCAATCTGAGGACATTCCCCAGAAAACATACTCCTCATTTCTCAGTTTGAGAAAATAAATTAAAAGTTAAGAAAACATCATCCTATTTTGACTTAAGAGACGCAAGACAGATCCAGCTCATGATACCTCAGCTCAGCATGCGGCAAAGGCCAGAGGCCCTGAGCGCATGGGTCCCACCATTGGAGAAGGATATTCTGTTGGTACCACTGCCACAGCACACAAGGAAAACCAAAGCATTCTTGCCCTATGCTTTGTCTTTTTTTTTTTTTAACCTTCTTTAAAAGCCTTTTTTCTCGTCTATCAGAGTCCTTCATAGAGACTCTTGAGTGATATACTTAATGAACAGAGCACAGAATCCAGTCTCAGTTGGGTTTCACTTCAGTATGCTACAAGGGATCCCCCAAAACTCTTTATCAAGAAATAACTTGGCTGGGTACAGTGGCTCCTGCCTGTAATCCTAGCACTTTGGGAGGCTGAGGTGGGCGGATCACTTGAGGTCAGGAGTTTGAGACTAGTCTGATCAACATGGAGAAATTTTGTAAAAATACAAAATTTTTAGTATGGTGGCACATGCCTGTAATCCCAGCTACTTGGGAGGGGCAGGAGAATAGCTTGAAACCGGGAGGCTGAGGTTGTGGTGAGTGGAGATCGCGCCATTGCACTCCAGCCTGGGCAACAAGAGCAAAGCTTCACATCAAAAAAAAAAAAGAACTTAAAACGAACATTTAATGCATGTGCATTCATTTTGATCTTAAAAGAAATATATCATTGAAGAGATAGATAAGTTGATGGGAGAGAGATTTGTATTAAAAAAGGAACCAATAACAGGGTATTACAAGACTCCAGAGAATCACAAGTATAGTGGCATCATGACACAAATTGCACCTGTGGCCACCTTCTGTGTATAGATGGTTCTGAGAGTCTTTTTTGTAGAAAGAAGCAGTCCTCTGGCCATTTTCCTTCCTGACCCCACTATCCCCGAAGTCCTTTCTTATTGTAGCATTAAAGACCACTGTGTCCTCTGAATGTCCTTGATATCCAGGACAGTGCCCTCTCCCCAGCTCCTTGGATGCTTCTCTCCTGTCCTGCTCAGGGCTGCTTCATTCTCCAGTGCTGGGCTCCCTGGACTCTGCCCTTGGCCCTTTTCTCAGACGCCTTCCCTAGGGACCTCATACACTTCCATCGTGTCAACTGTTCTCTGTCAATCGATGGTTTCCAGGTGTATTTCTCTCGCCTAGGTGCACATCCCATTGTTTCCTGGACACAGACTAGCCATCGTAGAGATTCGTCAGACTCGACATGTACAAAACAAAATGCACCATCCTGGCCCCTAAATCTCCCTTACATTCCGTGTCTTGCAACTGTCATCTATCCTTTCAGCCAAGCCATAAACGTGTCCCTCCTCAAATCCTTCAACTCACTCCCTACATTCAAGATGGTTATTCCCAAGTTCCAGGCAGAAAGAAAAAGAGGGAAGAGGCTATTAAGGCACCTCCAGATGAGTAAGCCCCCTTTAAAAGTTTTCCAGGGCCGGGCGCGGTGGCTCAAGCCTGTAATCCCAGCACTTTGGGAGGCCGAGACGGGCGGATCACGAGGTCAGGAGTTCGAGACCATCCTGGCTAACACGGTGAAACCCCGTCTCTACTAAAAAATACAAAAAGCTAGCCGGGTGAGGTGGCTGGTGCCTGTAGTCCCAGCTACTCGGGAGGCTGAGGCAGGAGAATGGCGTAAACCCGGGAGGCGGAGCTTGCAGTGAGCTGAGATCCGGCCACTGCACTCCAGCCTGGGCGACAGAGCGAGACTCCGTCTCACAAAAAAAAAAAAAAAAAAAAAAAAAAACAAAAGTTTTCCAGAAGCCCAGCCTGTCATTTAGGCCGTATCTCATTAGCCCCTTTGCAAGGGTGTCTGGAAAACTTAGGGTTTTGGCTGGGCCCTTTAATCCCTCCAATAACACATAAGGTCTATCCACAAAGAGAAAGAAGCCACCATATGCCATTCTAGTGACTATCAGAAAGGCAAGATAGAAATCAGGGGCACCCATTCTACTTTCTTAATAATTTTTAAGTTCATCTCCTAACGTACTTGGTTCAGGCTGTCATTATTTTTCTGATGGGTTACTTCAATCACCTCTTTATTAAACATCTTGTCCATCACCTGTGCCCCTCAGCTGTTCTCCATACTGCTGCTCCATTCTGCCATCATTATATTTTGTAAATGTGAAAATGGTCTGGCCAGTCCTTGCCTAAAATCTTTCAGAGGTTGTCCTTTCGCCTTCAAGAAAAAGCCCAAACTGCCTTGCAGGGCTTTGAGCCCTTCCCAATCTGGCTCAAAAGCACTTCTGAGCCTTCTCTCTCCTCTCCTCTCCCAAGCCCCAGGTACTCCAATCACTCTTGTATCCCAGAACATCTCAGTCCTCTCAGTGCCACCCCATCTTCATAAGTGCTGTCTCTCTGTCTGCAATTCAGACGTTTTCATGTGTAATCAACAATTTAAGATTCAAGGAAGTGCCCCACAGCAAGACCACCTGTTCATAGAGTGAGAAATAGTCAGCAAAATATGTTCTTTGTTACACATGTATAAATATCGCTCTTTAAAACACAACAGGCCTGCCTCCTCTGTCTCCAGAAATAACCTCAAGATACATATTGTGGGAAACCAAAATATGCCACCCCAGACTATAAAGCATTGTTGCGCTGAAGGCGATTTAAAAACTGATACAGGAAATCTCTCTGCTCTCCCTGTATTTACCAAAATGCAAAAGATATACTGCACCCTCTCCTACCAGGGAGAAGACAACTTTGGGCCCTTATTGGCCTGGAGAGGAATCTACATTAACAAGCTTTACTAGTGAGCCTTTATCTGACAGTTATTTGCCCTCCTCCAATTTGCCACCAGCCTCTAGAGACTCAAAGTTCTTTTCTTTTGTCTTGTTTTTAAAATTTTACTGTTTATTGTTGAAGATGCTATAGAAGCTGGAATCCAAAGCCATCTCTTTGAGAGCTACTCATTTTCTCGGTATGTGAAATACACGTGTTAATAAGCTGTTTGTTTTTCTTTTTTTTTTTGAGACGGAGTCTCGCTCTGTCACCCAAGCTGGAGTGCACCGGCCAGATCTCAGCTCACTGCAAGCTCCGCCTCCTGGGTTCACGCCATTCTCCTGCCTCATCCTCCCGAGTAGCTGGGACTACAAGCGCCCGCCACCTCGCCCGGCTAGTTTTTTGTATTTTTTAGTAGAGACGGGGTTTCACCGTGTTAGCCAGGATGGTCTCGATCTCCTGACCTTGTGATCCGCCCGCCTCAGCCTCCCAAAGTGCTGGGATTACAGGCTTGAGCCACCGCGCCCGGCCTCTGTTTGTTTTTCACTTGTTAATCTGTCTTTTGTAACAGGGGTCCATTCCAACTAAGAATCTATGAGGATTGGAGAAAAAATTATTTTTCTTCCTCTACACTATCAAGGAAGAAAGGAAGGTGTGTGAGACTTTTACCCATCACTTCCTCAAGAGTATAATTAGTCCTATGAGCCCAAACTTCTGCATATCTCATAAAAGAAGAGAGAAAATACAACCTCTCACTTGAGAAGTCCACCTTGTCAGCCGAGGCACCCCTAGGTAGATGAAAGCAGACCAAGGAAAAAGTGAAGAATGATGAAATAAAAAGTGAATAATGATGAAAAAGGAGCAGTACCCTAGTTACATATCATCTCCTGCAAAATGTATTCACCAGCCTAGATTCCAGCCTCACACATGGGGCTGGTGGGCAAGAACAGAGAGAATCAAGGAAAAACAAGAGGAGAGCTGAAGCCGAGGTGATGGCACTCTTCCTAGATTTTTTTTAATTGTGCAAACACAATTAAAAAAAAAAATCACAGGGTTACCGCTGGGTAGACATGGATGAAGGTAACACAAGGTGATATGTTTATAATGCCCTGAGCACAGATCCTCTGGCTATCTGGAGACCCCTGTGGGAAAAGGTACCCCTGAGTCTCTTTTGCCATCTGTCGACTAGCTCCTTCCTGGGAGCCTTCCGTGGGCCTTGTTCATGACACTTCAATGTTGTCCTCTTCACTCTAAATAAATGCTACTGGCAGGGAGTTGGCCTATCACCCGACCTGGTACTAACACTTGGCTGCATCTTTCAGCACATGCGTCACCAGGAATGAGGTTGGTAAATGAGTCAAGTGTCCTAGAGAGAGAAATATAATACTCACCAAGGCTGTCCAATGAATGAAACTGCTAAGAACACACATCAGCTGTCTGTCAATTTATGTTACTGTTGCTCTACAGGAAAAATCTTTTTAGAGATGTTAGCAGGAAAAAAAGAAAAAAACTAAGCCTTTGGGGATCTTGGTTTTCTAGTGACACGTCCCCTTGACCAGTTACTGATTCTTCACTCCATACCTTTACATGAAAAAAAAAAAAAAATCCATATTTTAGGCACAAATTGTTACAGAGCAATATAAGACAGGTCAGGAAAATTCTAAAATTCTTCTCCACTGCAGCCCAAAGCAATTTTTTATGAGAGATTGGATCCATTATGAAAGGAAAATAAAATAAGGATTTGAAGAAAAAGGAGGTTGAGTCACAAAAAGGGCCAGCATTTTAACCATCCCTGATGTTTGTACAGCCTTTGCAGTCATGGATGGCAGTAGTCATCTGGAGCACCTAAGAAACTGGCCATCAAGACTACAATAATTGGAAAAATCTGGGATAAGGGTTATCCTCCAAATACCGCCCAGCAGAGACCACAGATACGTTGGTGCAGCCGCAGAGCTGCCCATCCCTTTGTACCAATTATTAAGGCCCAGTGATAGCTTGAAGCTGGCCAGCTTCAACTGGCCAAAGGTACTGGCTGTGTTGCTGGCTTTTCATCCCTCTTTTCTGCTATCACCTTTAGTTCTCCAATGTTCATGGATATATAACACGGCAGAGAAGTCCAGCATCTTTGAGAGCACTAGTGGACTACTGCATTGTAGGGGAAAAAATATTTCTTTGGTCACCCTTCACTGGGTTGATGACTGAGACCCCTGTACCGAAAGACAGATGAACAAAAGAAAAGCAGACAAATGTATGCATAGGTTTTACATGACATGGGAGCCTTCATAAGGAAATGAAGGTCCAAAGAAGCAAGGAAACCTGGTATTTATTATGCTAGGTTTAAGGAAGAAATGGATAGTTACCGAGAAGTGTGATTGAACAAAGGGGGTCTGACCTCATGGTAATAACTGTGGGGAAGTTAGGAAGGCCTGTTTGTTCAGATTCTTCCTGTGTCCCTGTCTTCAGAGATAAGGACATTCCTTTCCTCCAGGTACAGAGAGGGCACCTCTCAAATAAGGAGGGTCTTATGACCTGCTTAGGTGAAGGTCAGAGAATCCCTCACAGTGGGGAAGGTGAGAGTGACTTTCCTGCTTCTGCTGTTTTCTCAAATGCAAAGGTACCATGTTTCGTGGTAGTGTGTCCTGAGCCTCAGCATTATCTAGCACACAATTGACTCATTTGACATCTCTTTAATTGTAATGATGCGTTTATGCCTACAAAGGTAACTCTTCAGTCCACTATTATTTGCTTGGAGGCTTTTTGCTTAGTAGTAAGTACTTGGATCCATCTTCATTAATCTTTGGATATGCCAAGGCTGTGGATGAAACTACCAATAAAGAGAACCTGGAGTAAGTTACAACGCAGTCAGTGGCAGAGTTCATTATGCATGCAGTTAACAGCAATTTTGGAACAAAACCAGGTATAAATCAATAAAATACAATAGCTCTTGAATTTTTTCTCTCTTCTGCAAGCTATTCTCTACTGCTTAGAGAGGCATTTTTCTAGAAATGAAGTTCTCTAGAGATTGCATATATTTGGGAGAAAAATATGAAGAAAAAGAGAAAAGCTATTACAGTTAGGTGTTTCTTAATTTTCGAGTTTCATTTTTGTGTCTCACACACTTTTAACCCAATAAAGGTGAATTAGACGAATGCCACCCTGCTGGGGTCCTGCCTGTGTCTGTTCTGAAACTGAAGCACCTGTCGAGGCACCTGTGGAAGACCACCATCTCTTGATTCCTAGCTTAAAGCAGGCAGCCCAGTGGTGAGTGAAAGGCAGTGTAGGGGAAGACTAGACCCCATAGGTTCTTGGTTGGAAAGGACTCCTCTTACAAAAGACAAGAGAAAAACAAACAGAAGTTGATTACCATGTACATGTCACATATTACCATGTATATTTCACAAATACCCAGACAATGAGTAATTCTCAAAGAGGTGGCTTTGAATTCCAGCCTACATAGCATTTTCAACAACAAATAGTGAACTTTTTTTGTTTCTTTTTTGAGACAGTGTCTTGCTCTGTCACTCAGGCTGGAGTAGTGGCACAATCACAGCTCACTGCTGTCTCAGCCTCCGGAACTCAAGCAATCCTCTCTCCTCAGCCTCCTGAGTAGCTGAGGCTACTGGCATGCACCCACCCTGATAGATGTTTTTTATTTTTTAGGGATGGGGTCTTGCTATATTGCACAGGCCAGTATTGAACCCTGGGTTCAGGCAATCCCCCCACCTTAGCGTCCTGAGTAACTGGGACTACAGGTGTGAACCACCATGCCTGCCTAATTTTTTTTTTTTTTTTGAGACAGGGTCTTGCTATGTTGCCCAGGCGAGTCCCAAACTCCTGACCTGAAGCCATACTCCCACCTCAGCCTCCCAAACTGTTGGGATGACAGACATGAGCCACCGTGCCTGGCTACAAAATTTGTAAAGAAGTGGCAAGACAAAAGCAAAGGACTTTGAATCTCGATTGGGTGGTAACTTGGAGGGGGGCAAATAACTACCGGTTAAAGGCTCATTTGTAAAGCTTGTTAATGTAGATTCCCCTGGTTACATCTCCACGCCAATAAGAGGACAAAGCTGTCTTCAGTGGTTAACCTTTGTTCTCTCTGGGAGGAGGGGTGGCCAGGGTACCTTTTGTCTTTATAAATCTATGTCCTGCTTTTAGGCAAACAGAGGGAAGATAGAGAGCTTTCCTGCATTTGCTTCTTACTGCCTTCAGCTCAACAACCCTTCAGATACTGAAGAAGCATAATCCAGTCCCCTATAGCAGCTAACTGGAAGCAGAGAAAGTGGCTTGAATCATAATTTTTCTCCCTTTTTCCTACTCAGTGGCAAGGAACTGACTCTTCTCTTAATCTCTGTGTCTCTCAGAAAGGTAATAATCTGCTCACTAAAGCCTGTGGTTTTAGCTGTCGCTTTAAAGCAAATATTTCGTGGATGAAGGAAAAATGAGGAATTATGTTCACCACACATTGTCCTTGATTTTCCTCTGAAATTATGGGAAGGAGAGTAGATATGGCATTGCATCTACATCATTTAAGAACTTTACATATCTATTTATTTTTATTTTATTTTATTTTTTTTTTTTTTGAGGCGGAGTCTCACTGTGTCCCCCAGGCTGGAGTGCAGTGGCCGGATCTCAGCTCACTGCAAGCTCCGCCTCCCGGGTTTACGCCATTCTCCTGCCTCAGCCTCCCGAGTAGCTGGGACTATAGGCGCCCGCCACCTCGCCCGGCTCGTTTTTTGTATTTTTTTTTTTTAGTAGAGACGGGTTTCACCGTGTTAGCCAGGATGGTCTCGATCTCCTGACCTCGTGATCCGCCCGTCTCGGCCTCCCAAAGTGCCGGGATTACAGGCTTGAGCCACCGCGCCCGGCCCATATCTATTTATTTTCTAGTGTGAGCTGCACAAACTTCCCCAGGGAGCCATTTATTAATACTTCATTCACCACAGAGAATACAAACGAAGCAGGCCAAAGTTTTCATGTCTGATGCAACTTCTTTTAGGGTTGGACCAAGCGCTGATGTGTACCTCCAGGGAGTCTCCCAGTTAAAACCACTGAGGAGGACCCAGTGAGGAGAAAGCCCTTCCTTTTTGCTGCCAGCCTTGTATCTTTCCTTTGAAATCCTGGGTCTTTCTTTCATTCAGTTGGCTGCTACTCATCACACTTAAATTAGAAAACCAAAGGAGAAGGGAGGGTATGGAACTTTTGTGCAGAAGGACCTACAACACTTGGGGGACAGATGGATGTTGGAAGAAAATAATCACATGCCTTTTTTTTTTTCTTCTTGAAATCGAGTCTTGCTTGGCTGCCCAGGCTAGAGTGGAGTGGTGCAACCACGGCTCACTGCAGCCTTGACCTCCAAGGTACAGGTGATCCTCCCTGAGTAGCTGGGGATACAGGCGTGCACAACCACACCCAGCTAATTTTTGCATTTTTCATTAAGATGGAGTTTTGCCATGTTGCCCAGGCTGGTCTGGAACTTCTGGGCTCAACTAATCCACTCTCCTCTGCCTCCCAAAGTGCAGGGATGACAGGCATAAGCCTCCACACCCGGCTCACCTGCCCTCTTAAGCATTCATTTCTGAGGTTTGCAATTCTACCTCTGTGTCATTCCATCTGTTTGAGGCACTTTCTTTGACGGGGGTGCTGTAGAGGATGGGGAAAGAAGACTCAGGGACCATACTCAGGGACAGTAGTCTTAGCTCTTTGGAAATTGCCAGAGCTGATTTGCTTACTTGCACAATCCAAAGAGAAGCATTTGATGCATTTATATCCCCATCTCCTCTGACACGACTGTGAGAAGTTACATAAAGACTTCTGAGATGACTGGACACCAATTACGGTGCTACCAATGTTTTCCACAAAAGCATTGGGTTTGGCCATAGTTATTCTGATAAAAAAGCTGAGACATGGAGAAATATCACCACTGTACAAAAGGTCATTTTATCCTTGACGTCCCCAGTCTTCCCAGTGAGAAAGAACAGCAGTAATCATTCATAGTGAGTCTCGTTTTTACTCAGCTACATCTTACCAGGCCTTCTTGAAACTGACGTGGACTCTCAGCATGGAAAGTTCCAGACTTAGGGTTTGTTTTCAAAAGAAACCAGATCTGCAGGCTAAGTAATGAAGTGTTAGGCCACAAAATACATTACCTCCCAGGAAAGCCCCTTAAACTCGGGCAAAATTCTCTCTTTTTTTACTCACAGTATTTCACCAGAAATTGAAATTGTTAAAAAGTCTCTAACCAATGACACCACAGGAATGGCCCTTGGACCAGTTCTTGGTCAACCTCTGACAAACACCAGGGTGGACAGAAAAGAAAAAACAATGCACAAACCTATCTGCCAGGCCAGGTGAATAATGGAGTTTTTGTCACTGTTTCCATGTATTTGGCAGATGGTTACACTGTCATTTCTTTTCCTTTTAAAAGCTAATTCCAAGTTTTATCTCTCTAGCATCCTGTCACCTCAGGAAGCATGAAGACTTAAGGTGGGGGAGGAATTCAGCACCGATTGATTTTCCTTTCCAATTGTTTTTTTTTTTTTTAATGCAATTAATAACCAAAGACTTAAAAAGCCAAAAATAAACTAATTTCTAAATGATCTCATCTTTCCACCTTGAAGACATATAACTTAATTGGTGACTCTCCAACAGAACCACACATCTGTTAACATTCCTGCATTTCCTCTATTGATTACCATAGGTCTTCCATTAATAGGAAATGGGTGAGCCAGGATATCACACTTTAATGTTTATATCATAATAGCTTGTGGTGAGGACTAAGAGGAGGCCCATTTAGGAAAGGAATCACCCTAGGAAGGGGCAATTAGGAAAAGAGCAAAAAAAAAGAGTTCTCTTGCTGACTTTATCCCTATTAATTACAGGAAGTTCTCTCTTTCTCTCTCTCTCTCTCTCTTCAATTTTTTTTATTTTTTATTTTTTTTAGGGAGATGGGATCTTGCTGTGTTGCTCAGCTGGTCTTGAACTCCTGGGCTCAAGCAATCCTCCTGCCTTAGCCTCCTAAAGTGCTGACATTACAGGCATGAGCCACCACGGCCAGCTTCTTTCTCTGTCTCCCCCAGCCTCTCTCTCACACACTCTGTCTCTCCTCAAGAGCTAACAAAACTAGTGAACAGAAAACCTAAAGAAACTTATGCTGCTTGTGAATATTCACTGAGGAAGGCTCCTGTCAACAAGGCACATGACAAGAGCTGGAGTTTTCCCCTCTTCACCTAGGTTGACCAAGGGGGACATGAAGGAGCCCGTGCAAGCTCAGCCTGAGCACCTACCCATAGAAGGACAGCAGCCTCCAGGGCAAGGTTAGGCAGGAGAGGCCCCAGTCAGATTTCGATATTGAGAAGTACAACCATTTTGTGATGTTTTAAAAATACGGATGTGTAAAACCAGAGCATAGTCATTCTTTGACATGCTGTGTGATTTTTTCTACACAAATCAGAGCTTTAAAAGCCTTGGAGGGGATAAATGGAATCACAGGGCGAGTACAACAGGATACGGTGAGTCATTTCAACTTCCTGCTAAACATGAACCCTACAAAAGCTTGATGTGTCTCAGATTTTTGCTGGGGGGTTTCCTCCTCGATTCAACCTCAGATTTCTATGGCTTGCTCCTTCCTTCATTTTATTTCTTTCTATGCATCACATTTGTCCTAGATCCTTCTAGGTCTATAAATAACATCATTGTGTCATGCTGGACACTGGGTTTTAAATGTCAGCATTCTGCGCACAGCCTTACCTCATGAGATAACATAGTTTTTCTAACTGCATTCCTATAGCACTGAACTAACTGAGGTGTTCAGCTGCTAAAAATTTTCTTAAATGCTGACATTTTCATAACCCCAGGGTTAGGGGATGGGATTAAGTTAATGGATATAATTTTCCCAATGTTAGGCTTTTCTCCTGTAGACTTTTTTTTATTTTTTTCAGGTTTGTAGTTCTTGTGACTTCTTAAACAATGAACAAAAAGAAAAATGAAAAAGGAATGAATGTTTGTTTGTCTGTGACACAAAGAGGCAAGAATAGGATTCTTTATAGTTCTGAATTAAATTTATTCTGCTTCTGATCCCCACCTGCCTGGCTGGTAGGAAATTCAGTCTCAGCCATTATTGAGGCTTCTTTTTCCCGCCATGCCATTGTGAGTGCTATGTGGTACCAGGACTTGAATAAGCAAGGAGGGAAGGAATGTACCAGAAGGTTGAGCTGTGGGGGCTGCCACTGTGGCCAACACTCCCTCTCTCTCTGCTTCTGTTGAGCACTGGTTGCCTGGCAAGATCTGGACGTCCTACTCTGAAAGAATTCAGGGCCCCCATGTAGTCACTGCCCACAGATACACCCATGGGACCCTCACCCTAACCCTATAGGCAACCTGCCACAATCCTCAGGAGGCACTTAGCACAAGAGGGACTGTCTGGGAGGAAAAATTTTTCCTCTACCCTCTTAGGTTCAGTGATTGGGGATGTGCAAACTAAACTGGCAAAAGATAGATTAGGACAAGAAAAAAAAACAGATTATAATTGTATATGTACACACTGGAATTCACAAAGACTCAAGGAGTCTCAAGGAGACGGTTAGAATTCGGGGCTTATACGCTATCCTATTAGGGGAAGGGGAGGGGCAGAGGGGCACTTCTGGGAAAACAAATGACTTCTTAGAAGCGAAGAAGAAATGGCACTTAGGGAAAAGCAAATGACTTTTTAGAAAGATAAATGTGCCCATAGGTGAATAAAAGGGAAATATGATCTTTTTGTAACAATATCTGTTTGATTGTGGTACCAATTTCTCATTTCCAAGAAGAGAAGATTAGAATTGCTTCCAAGGAGGGGATTTATAACAACTGAGTTCTTTGGGGAGGCTCTGCTTTTAGGTAGATAAGAGATTTCATGAACTCAAATGCCTTCAGCTCAAAACAATTTATGCCACTTGGCTTATTCTAGACCCCTTCAGGGCCCAGGACCTCCCAAGTTTAGAAATCCCAAAGCCAGTCCTGCTCTTAATTTCATGAAGTCTCCC
This sequence comes from Rhinopithecus roxellana, assembly GCF_007565055.1. NCBI lineage: Eukaryota > Metazoa > Chordata > Mammalia > Primates > Cercopithecidae > Rhinopithecus > Rhinopithecus roxellana. The sequence goes on along the minus strand of NC_044552.1, from coordinate 4,946,227 downwards.
ACTCCTCACCCACCAACCCAATTCAGTTTCTCAACTGTAAACATTCTATTTCATCCCCTTTCTTTCCTAGAAGGCCCAGTGTAATCCTACTCAAAGGGCCTTTACAACAAATATCAGGTGGAATTGTCTTCTGGGTACCAACAAGTCATGCTTTGGTCTTATAAGACAAGACTTGGTTTCTTAGGAATGGAGAAGGTGAAAATACAACAGGGAAAACAAAAATATATATCTCAATAAACTGCCTCTCAAAAATATCAATGGAATGACTTAAAAACATAATGATTCTACTTTGGATATATGTATTTTTCTATTGTCATGTTTCATTGCATGCCCGCACATCCCTTTCAGTCTCAACCATTGTTGAGGCTTCTTTCCCACCTCCATGGAATTGCTAGAATTGCTGGTAAAATTATTTTACATTTATGGCTGGGCACGGTGGCTCACGCCCGTAATCCCAGCACTTTGGGAGGCCAAGGCGGGCGGATCACCTGAGGTCAGGAGTTTGAGACCAGCCTGGCCAAAATGGTGAAACCCCTGTCTCTACTAAAAATAAAAATATTAGCTGGGCGTGATGATGCATGCCTGTAATCCCAGCTACTCAGGAGACTGAGGGAGGAGAATTGGGAGGCAGAGGTTGCAGTGAGCCGAGATCATGCCACTGCACTCCAGCCTGGGCAACACAGTGAGACTCTCTCAAAAAAAAAAAAAAATTTACGTCTGTGATAGTCTGCCAGAAACACCTGATTTTCAAGTTCTATCCCCTGAACAAGTTGCAAACTACTGATATTGTATATGTGAAAATACCTAGGGCCCTGCCAAGCACATGGTGGGTATAGAACAATGGCCTGTTGATTCTGAATAATACCATCTTATTCAATGGGAGGGAAGGAAAAGAGAGATTGAAATGTGCCTTGGGGAAGAGGGACCACATGCCAAGAAAAGGTGTGATCATGGCCCCCTTAAAACTGAGGTCAGAAGATTTATCAGAGGATAGAAAGATTGCCAGATGAAAAACAAGATGTCCAGTTAAATTTGAATTTCAGAGAAATAATCACATTTTAAAATACAGGTATATATTATATGATATTTGGGACATACTTATACTAAAAAACTTTCATGGTTTATTTGGTCAAATCTGCGTATCATCTATTTTCATTTGCTAAATCTGGCAACCCTAATTACAGGGTCCTTCTAAAGTGTCAGCTTAAACCATTGATAACGTGGATACTGCGCCTGACAGACAGCACCAGATTTGAAAGGGTGCCCTCAAGTAGACACCAAAGTGGGTAAGTCAAATAACATAGCACATCACGTCAATATTGCTGCTGGCTTCCAGCCCTGCATCGCTTTTCTCTGCAGCAAGCTGGAGCTGGCACTGTTTTGGTAGCAATGGTTGCTGTGCGCTGGGCAGCAGGTGGCAAGGCATCCTGCAGGATCAGGGAGTCCTTGGCTGGGAACGTTCTGTTTCCTTCACAGGTTCCTCTTCAACCTCCAGTCCAAGGCCCAATCCTCGGCCCCTGCTCTCCTTTCTTCACACTTTCTCTAAGACAACATTTTTCCAGGCTCACACTTTCTTTCAATCATCACCTCTAAGCGGATTTAGTCTCCAGGGGTTCAGGCAGCAGCCCCACTGTTGAGCTCCACTTGGGTTTCTCATCATGTTCTTAAACTCAAACAGGCAAAACAAAACTCACAGCCCTCCCTCTAGACCAGCAGCCCCTCCTTGTGTCTTTGGGTAGCCTTGTTCTCTATTAGCCCAACCCCTGGTGGCATCTTTGACATCACTTTCTCTTCCCATAACAAATCAGTCTTCATAGTCTCAGCAGTTTTTGTTATTGTTTTATTTTCATGATATTGAAAATAAACAACACCCCCAAATCCAGGCTTTATCTCTCCAAATCTGTCTTGTTATTGTCATTCCCCTGCTGAAAAGTTTCCATGACTTCCAGCTTCCTGCAAGGGTAAATAGAAACTTTTTTTCCTGTCTTTCATGGCCCTCCATAATAAAGGCCTGCTCTGCCTAGAAACTTCGGTTCCTACTATTTCCCAACACATTTCCTCTTCCATACCAAAGCTCCCGACCTCTGTCTCAGGAATCCATGAATCCCATGAATTCCATTTCCATCTCCACTGCCCCTTTCCCCATGGAGAATGTGCTTGCCTCCAGCTGTCTAAATCCTTCCCATCCTTTAGAGACAAGGGCAATTTCCTTTTATATTGTGGAGATTTCCTTGTCTAATCCAGCCTGCTGGGATCTCTTTCTACAGCATTTACCTTACAACAAAGGACTGTACGGATACAACGACAAAATTTTCTTTGATTAAGAGGATGGAGGAGGCTGCCCCCTTCACCAAGATCCTGACTTTCCTCTCTTTGCACAATATTTTTGGTATCCTCTTGGGGTGGAGCAACTGAGTCAGGAGGAAGATTTTCCAGCTCCACAGGCAAAGTCCCCTCTAGACACAGATTTCCAGTATCTCCCAGCATCTGGGTCTCCAAATCCAGTGACACATATACCAAGCAAAAGGCTTTGAGGAGCTCACTTTTCCCTCCAAAATGAAAACAATGAGAAAAATCTAAATTGTATTGCATTATGATAAAAATGTTCCCCAGTGTTAATTTAATGCATAGGCAGTGCTTACGGTTCTTCTTGACTTTAGTGAAACTTTTTTTTTTTTTTTTTAAGGCTACTATTGTTGTAGCAGATCTTTGGCACTGGTCAATGCTATGAGTCAACCCTTTGAGGAAGTTGTGGCATCTTGGTTTGTGATTTATCCAGTGCTGCCTAGTTAATATCCTGACTTCTCCCAGCTTCCAGCTCTGCTTGTCCAGTGGTTCCCATCAGTTCAGAAACATGAGGCACCGGGGAAGGACCACATTCTCCAGTGAATCCATTTCAGATACCATCATTAAAGCCCATCGTGAATAAAGCTATGGTTGGCCTAAATCCAGTCTTCGTTTCTGAAATTTGGTAAGGACCATCTTCTTCATAAGAGTTCTAATGCTTTCAAATTGCATAACTATCCAGATGAAACAAATAAAGACATTGATTCTAAATGGCCATTTCCCCCTTGATATTGATGGGCTGGGAATAACAAGAATGATTCATGGAATCAGATGAAATCAAATTCCGTTTGGAAGGTGGGTAAGGTAAAAACTGTATATGTAAAAAATATATAAGAGGCCAATCGCCAGCAATGTCATTTTAATCATATCCTGGGACCTTGCTCTAATTAGCAAGGTAATTTCTGTATAAGGCAAACTCAGAACAGACCCTTTCCAAGGATGGTCATTGATTGAAGCAACTCTGGGTACAGGGTGGAAGGAAGCAGAGACCAGAGGAAGGAAAGCCAATTAGAAAACTATGGCAACAGTTCAGGTGAGGTCGTGAGGACCTAAAATAAAATGGTGAGAGCAGGAAGAAAAGGACATCCTTAAGAAGCATTAAGTCTGAGCATGTCTAATGACCTGACCAGTGGCTGGCAGAAGCCATTTGTTTAAGGAGATGATGCACGGCAGAAGGAAGTAAGAGAAAGAGAGGTGTGCACTTACTCAATGGGGGTGACGTCTGCAAGAAGGTGCTTATTGTGTTTGTATGAGATGTTGGACCCTGACCTGGCCCCATGGATTTATGTCCAAGTTCTGCTGAAACTTGGCTGAAAGAGGAGCTGTGAGACACAGGAGCCCAGACATGCTGCTTTGTGCCCAGTGATGAAATGTAACCCAAAAGAGAGGCGAGCCATGTTCTCCCGTCTCTTGCCCAGGACTGAGTGTGGCTCAGCTCAGGGATGTGAGTGAGGACTGAGGCATCAAGTGGGCCTGGGGAGCAGGAGCCTGCAGGCTTTTGGCAGAAGCCCAAGGGTCATCCCAGGGAACACAAGCAGCAGAGGAGCCCAGCAGTAGATCTAGAGGCCAGGGACAGCACAGGGGACCGAGCCAAAGAACAGGAGCAAGACCCCAGGGACTCACAGAGATAAATGGCTGAGGTTCTGAGTGATGGCGGAGGGGCCTGGCCAGTGAAATGTGAGTTCTGACAGTGCATTTGACCTCATCTGCACCCACAAGCTGGCAATGCCTAGAAGCATTTGTGTTGCAAATAGACACACACCTGCATTTATCACATTACATTACAATCTGCAGTTTACATAACTTTCTTCCTCGCTACTCCCTGAGCCTTGCAAGCATTAAAGACACATGCCATTCATCTTTGTGTCTCAGAACATAGCACAGGGCAGGTAGTAGGTGCTCAGTCAGTGGTGGCCTGTAAACAGATGAAATACCAAAAGGAATCTCATCACCCAGTCCCCCAATACTAAAAAGGACAGCATTACTATGAAACTCCAGCATTAGAAACAAAAATAGCATGCTTCCTGTGGAAACCAGGCTTCCCAGAGTAACACTACGGCCCAGAAGACCCTGGTCTCTTCAGGTACTGCTGGCAAGTTGCTCTATTTCTCCACTCCTGGCAAAACAGAGATGCTTTTAAACTTAATAAAATAGACTTTTGGCCAAAAATAGCAAGCAAAATCAGAGAAGCCAAAAAATTAAAAATAGAACATCATTTTCCTTTCTCTTTGCAGGGGATGGCAGAGGGGGAGGGGAAGCATGTTAATTAGCTATTCTGGTGACCACATATTTAAGTAACAGCCAAACTTACATATGCATCCAACCAGCTTCAATTCCATGATCTGAGAGGTGCTGCTCTCCAGAACCTCTTGGGCCAGGAAGAGGTGATTAGAGATTTGATCAAAACACAGGCACTGGCCAGGCACGGTGGCTCACACCTGTAATCTCAGCACTTTGGGAGGCCAAGGGATCACTTGAGGTCAGGAGTTCGACACCAGCCTGGCCAACATGGTGAAACCCCATCTGTACTAAAAATACAAACATTAGCAGGGCGTGGTGGTGGGCACCTGTAATCCCAGCTACTCGGGAGTCTGAGGCAGGAAAATTGCTTGAACCTGGGGGGCGAAGGTTGCAGTGAGCCGAAATAGTGCCACTGTTCTCCAGCCTAAGCAACAGAGCAAGATTCCATCTCAAAAAAACTAAAATAAAATAAAATGCGGGTCCTAGAGGCCGAGGAAGGAGCTCCGATGGAAGTGCTGCTACAGAAAAGTCACCTGGAAGTCCACAGAGCCACCAATTAGATCTGCTGCCCAAACTCCACAAAAGCAAAGTTTGATGAGACAGCGAGGAGGAAATAGCCCAAAGAGGCCACTCCTTCCTGCCGAGGTCAACCAGCCGCTCTGAATTAAGAACTCTGGAGTCACTGACACAACGCAATATGACACCTTTCCAGCTGATGGAGTGCAGAACAATTTTAGTGTGGATTCAGAGGCTTCTCCCTGGTCGGGTTGCCCAGCAGGGGTCACAACGTAGAATAATCCCATTAAGTTCCAGCAGCTGCACCCCATCCCCTGTGATTTACGGTCATGCTGGAGCCTTACCCTTACCAGTGCAACTAAATTTAAACCCACTCTTGTTGATGATTCTGCGATTCTGCATGAGTGCAACCTGGGAGTGGGAGGAAGGAAGGAGCAGCGGCTTAAAGAGATGCTTGCATTTATGATCCAAGATCTGAGTTGTCCTTCCCCCTACCCTTTTTCTTCTGCCAGAGCCATTGATTTTTTTTAACTGCTCTAAAAGACGCCCACACTTTAGACCTCCATCCTCTTTGGCTCCTCCCACTATTGATGAGAAAGAACAGAACCGACTCCCAGATCCAGGCAGGCAACTTTTCCAGCATCCTGGGGCCTCAGCCGGCTGCCAGGATCGGAGGGAGCTCTTTATAGCTCTGGAGAGAATTGTTTCCAAAGCCAAACATAAGGAATATCAATTATAATGTTTAAAAGAATTTCAAAACAAGTGTTTGGCATTCCAGCTTACTTTTCTAGTCTCCGCACTTGAGGAAAAAGAAAAAAAAAAAATCTTGTATTTCCGAACACTAAATTATGTGGCTTTTGACTTTGAAAATGGCCTGGTGATATTTGTTCCTAGAATCTATGTGGTACAGCAAATGGTCTGTCTGCCCATCACAACTACTCTAAAAGATTCGAGTTGCTCAATATTAAGCTGAGATGAGACAAAGATAAGACATGAAAATCAATTTCAGGTCTAACTGAGACGGGCTTAATAAGACTGATATGGTATAAAAGCGTATGAATTTTTCACTCCCCTACTGAGAATTCGTATTTTCCAACACGAATCCTGCCTTCCAGGACAATCCAGCCCAGTCTGAGATAATGCATGTGTAAAAAGGAATGGAATAGGAAACAGAGACAAGTGAAGGTGGCTATAGAAGTTCAGAATACAGGGCGGGCATGGTGACTCATGCCTGTAATCCCAGCACTTTGGGAGGCCGAGGGGTGCGTATCACCTGAGGTCAGAAGTTCGAGACCATCCTGACCAACATGGTGAAACCCTGTCTCTACTAAAAATACCAAAAAAAAAAAAATTTGTGGTTATGGATGCCTTTAATCCCAGCTACTTGGGAGGCGGAGGTAAGAAAATCACTTGAACCCGAGAGGTGGAGGTTGCAGTGAGCCGAGATCGCGCCATCGCACTCCAGCCCGGTTGACAAGAGAGAGACTTCATCTCAAAAAGAAAAAAAAAAAAAAAACAGTTCAGAAGAGAGATATGCTTCTAGATGGAGACAGGGAGATGGACAGGAAGCTGCTCTATTTGCAAGAACAACTGAGAAGCTTCATGGAAAAGGGAAATGGAGCTGTCTATTTGGATACTTAGAACAACTGATGCCTTTACAAAGCTCCTCAGACAGCTGTACAGGGTCAACACAAACAGCCAGCAGAGCCCTGGATGAGCAACTTCCCAGCCAACTCCTTCTGGACCACAGCCATCTTCCTAAGAAGGGGGAGATGAGCTAAAAACCGGGTCACTCAAAGCTCTGTCACTGTCCCAATGCAGGCTGTGACCTGGTGTGGGGGGAAAGAATGGCAATCCCCACCCACTCACTCTAACCCAGAGTCTGATGGAGAGGAACAGGATAAAAGTCACAAAGGTTCCTCATTCGTGAGGCCTTCTCGAGGCAGACAGAATCCCAACTATAGCAGCCAGACCAACAGTGCGGCGTCTGTTGTGGGGAGCTGTGGTGGTGTCTCCATGGCCATCACAGCCATTTTCAAACACTAAGGGACTCCCTATGGGTCCCTACCCAGAGGGAAAGCCTGGCAGGACTAGAGAGATCCAGCAGGGCTGGGGGAGAGTCAGGGGGCTGCTACGGTTCCTGCGACTGGGACAGTTTGACACAGTGGGACCAGGATGGCTTGGAGAAACCCACTACCCTACCAAGGGCTGTAAGAGGACATGGCATTCAGGCTGGGCCTCAAGGAGGAGAATGTGGACATCTGGATGAAAGAGAGGCATGCACCAAAAGGTTTCACACAAAGGCACTCAGTGACGAAAATAAAATACAGAAGAAGAAAAGGTGCATTTCCAGGAATGAAAACCGTATAGAGCACAGATCCACATAAGCATCCACATTGTTTTTCACCTTCCCTCTTGCAACTTTTCCATATCTTATATCAGCTCAGGGACAGAGCCATGAGCTCCGTCCAAATTTTTTCCACATCCCAGCTCTCTGTGGTTCATTCATCATATGTTTTTTTTAAGCCATGATGTGCTTAAGATATTAGGAATGAATGGAGCTGCACTCACCCAACCATGCTGACTGCTTGTTACTGCCTCTATCCTGTTCATTGTTCTAATTCTATTTATTTTCATATTTATTTTTTTGAGACAGAGTCTCACTTTGTCACCCAGGCTGGAGTGCAGTAAGGCTCCCTGCAACCCCTGCCTCCCAGGTTCAAGTGATTCTCCTGCCTCAGCCTCCTGAGTAGCTGGGATCACAGGTGCCCGCCACTATGCCTGGCTAACTTTTTTTTTTTTTTTTTTTTTTTTTTTTGAGACGGAGTCTCACTCTGTCACCGGGGCTGGAGTGCAGTGACCGGATCTCAGCTCACTGCAAGCTCCGCCTCCCGGGTTTACACCATTCTCCTGCCTCAGCCTCCCGAGTAGCTGGGACTACAGGTGCCCGCCACCTCGCCCGGCTAGTTTTTTTATTTTTTAGTAGAGACGGGGTTTCACAGTGTTAGCCAGGATGGTCTCGATCTCCTGACCTCGTGATCCGCCCATCTCGGCCTCCCAAAGTGCTGGGATTACAGGCTTGAGCCACCGCGCCCGGCCTTTTTTTTTATTTTTAGTATAGAAACGGGGTTTTGCCGTGTTTGCTAGGCTGGTCTCGAACTCCTGACCTCAAGTCATCTGCCCACCTTGATTGTTCTAATTTTAAATTCCCTGCCACACACACTCACATTTCATTTCTCCCTCCTCTGACATTAGTTTGCCTGAGTTATGGAAGTCAGGGGACTTATCTCCTGACCAAGCTGGGTGGTTAGTTAGGAACAGGAAGATCATGGGTCTCTGGCCTGAAGTAAGAGCTTCCCTCTGGGATAAGGCAGGAGTTGGAGGCCGCAGGTTCAAGGAAGGAAGCCAAGGTCGATGTCACCTCTCACTATTCAGAGTGTGGTCTGGGGCCAGCAGCATCGGCATCATCTGGGGGTTTGTTAAAGATGCAGCATCTCAGGCCCAGCTCTAGAGCAACCAAATAAGAATATGCATTTGAAGAACATCCTAGCAAACAGGTCTCATTGGTATTAGCTGATATCTACGATATTATCTGTATTATCTAACAGATAACCAACACTCGCTGCGCACTGGGGTGTCTCTCTACCTATGTCATCTCTTTTAATCCTCAGAACAACCTGACACAGACAGTCTGATCCTCCTTTTTACAGAAAAGCAACCGTGGCTCAGAGAGGTTAACTTATTTGCCCAAGACCACACAGCTACCTTTCAACAAAGCATAGAGTTTAGCCGAATCTGGTTGATTCCAAAGTCACTGTCTTTTCCACCACATGTCTGAAGTCCAGTGCTGAGTGGAGAAAAGAAAATTTTAGCAATAAGCCCTCACCACCCAGCAAGTCAGTGACATCAGTCAGTATCCTGACTGAACAAATGCATGCAGATAGGCAGTTATTTGAATATTTGTTCGCAGGTTACAAGCCCAGTGGGTTGGGAACCAGCAGTGAGGATCCATTTCTGAGGGCCACAGGAGGACTGCCATGAATCAGGCTGCACCCCTGTCCTAGGACATCTGTAACACTGAGCAGGGACCCTAGGGACAGGCAGACCTGGCCAGCCCCACACTGGGAGAAAGGCTCCAGCCTAGCAGCCAGTTCTGAACCCAATGCACACAAGTCTGGGGCTGCATGCCAGATGGCAGAGCATCAAATTGCGGTTTCTTTTTTTTTTTTTTTTTAGAGGGAGATGGGGTCTTACTATGTTGCCCAGCCTAGTCTTGGAATTCCTGGGCTCAAGCAATCATCCTACCTCAACCTCTCAATGTGCTGAGTTTACATGTGTGAGCCACCACACCTGGCTGAAGTTAAAGTTGCTTTTTTTTTTTTTTTTTTGAAACAGAGTCTGTCTCTGTCGCCCAGGCTGGAGTGCAGTGGCATGATCTCCTCTCACTGCAAGCTCCGCCTCCTGGGTTCACGCCATTCTCCTGTCTCAGCCTCCGGAGTAGCTGGGACTACAGGCGCCCGCCACTTGGCCCAGCTAATTTTTCATATTTTTAGTAGAGACGGGGTTTCACTGTGTTAGCCAGGATGGTCTTGATCTCCTGACCTTTTGATCTGCCTGCCTCAGCCTCCCAAAGTGCTGGGATTACAGGCGTGAACCACCGCACCCGGCCTAAAGTTTCTTAAATCCTTCCCACCTAAGGGGCCTGAGAGAAAGAAGCCGCTGTTGAGAAGACCCTCCTGAGGACAGGACACTGACTGAAGTCATTGCCTTGCTGGGTAGTGAGGTGTTTGCAATGTCATGAGTAGCTTTTGCTATGTGGCGAGGAACTGTCCCAGCATCTGCTGTCACGGGCTGGGAAGACCAGGTAAGAGTTGACGTGCCCTGCTAGGGATGAACCCAAGGTGCTGTGGGTGACCCCACCCAATATATTCTCCATGGAACCCAAGAGCCTTGTCAAGTTACTGCAAATGCACAATCTTAGTTTCAAATCGAGGCCCTCCATCCATATCTGCTTGTTTCAGGGAAAGGTTGCTGCCAAACTATTTCTTCATTTCTAACAGGCACCTAGAAAGCAACAGAGGGACAGTAGAAAGCCACATGACAGCCATTTGGCAAAGCTTTTCAGAATTGCTTTTCTATTTTTCTGTTTCGTAGGCTCTGGAGTTCCATTGAGACTTCTACAATCAAGCAAGGATCCCATTTCTTAACATTTTGCAAGTCTTTTTTATGAATGCCAAAAAACAGGCCTAGGGCAGAGCCACTGACTTTCTGAGCTCTGTTTACTAAAGCACAGATTTTGACAGCCCCACAGCTGGTTCTTCCTGTCCAATCTGTCCTTCACATTGTTACCAAATCTGGCTTCTTAAATCAGGCCTGTCACCCTGTTGTTCCCTTGCTGAAGGGCTTCTATCACTGGTGGGAGCAAGTCCAACCTCGGATTTGCATTGGCACCCCTTCGTCAGTGGGCCTGCTTCACCCCTGGAGCTTGGTATGTGCTGTCCATCCCCCAGGGCAGGGAGTAGCCGAGCCCAGTTCCTTCGTGCCACTGGGCCTTCTTACCACAGTTGTTTCCACAAACTGTGCTCCCTTAGGCAGCACGGTGGTGAAACCAAGCCAAGGCCAAAGTTTTATGGCAACAGTCCCATGAACTGTGTGTCCTCTGCCCAGCTGCAGGTGTTGCATAGAGGTTAGGTGAGGTGGTATGCTGGTAAATGTTTAACAAGTGGCTCTCTGGGAGAGAAAATGTATGCATAAGTAGATATAAACACATAGGTTTATTATAAACTTTACTGCTATATAATACACACAATCTGGTAAATTCCACACAGCCAATTGATTCTCATGCTTTCATTGATTTTTATTTATTTTTATTTTTAAATATTATAATAACCAGAGACAGGGTCTCACTATGTTGCCCAGGCTAGTCTCGAACTCCTGACCCATCCTCCTCCCTCGGCCTCTCAGAGTGCTGTGATTACAGGCATGAGTCAGCATACCCAGCTACTTCCATTGATTTTTGACAAACTCTCTTCTCTGTAGTCAACCAATGTGGCAATTGATGACCAAGTATAGTTCCGGGATGGCTGTTGGTTGCTATTTTCATTTATGTAAACAAAAGGAAAGTGAAACAACTGAGATCTGTGTCAGAATTCCACTCATTCGTCAATGATAGGAACCACTCCTTTGCAGAATCAGATACTGTTGTCAAAGACTGGAGGAAGATTTTCTCAATTTTTTTTGTGTCATTCACAAGGTAATGGCTATTGATAAGCAGACTTTAAAGTTTTATCTCTATGTTTAATATTATCTCCCTCACTTCCTTAAGTCTAGACCAAGGGTTCCGTAAAATTTGACTCTTACGAGCCAGACAGTAAATACTGTTAACTTTGTGAGCCATTCGGTCTCTGTCACAACTACTCAACGGGGCCATTGTAGTGGCAAATCAACCGTGGACAACACGAACACAAAAGAGCGTCCCTGCTATGTCCCAATAAAACGTTTTATGAAAGCAAGTGGGGGCCCATATTTGGCCCACAAGCTGTAGTTCCCAACCCCTTGTCTAGACAACGGACGAGACAATAAATCCAGCCCTGATTTGTAGCGTTTGTTTACAAATCAGTTGCTGTGGTTATTTCAAGCTAACAATGCAAAGTCACTGGACGAGGAGTATGGGGAGGTGATGTTCACCAGCTTGTAGATACCTAATGTCATATTTCCACCGGTGTGAGTTTCCTAGGGTTGCCATCACAAGGTGCCACAAACCAAGTGCCTTAAACAACAGAAATTGATTGTTCCATGGTTCAGGAGGCTGCAAGTCCAAGATGAAGGTGTAGGCAAGGGGGACTCCTTCTGTGAACCTCAAGGGAAAATCTGCTCCCTGCGTCTCTCCTAGCTCCTGATGGTTTGCTGTCATGTTGGGCGATTCTTGGCTTCTGCTGCATCACCCCAATCTCTGCCTTCTTCACATGACATCTTCCCTGTGTGCATATTTCTCTGTACCCAAACTTCCTCTTTTTATAAGGACACCAGTAATATTGGACTAGGGCCCCACCCTAATGACCTCATCTAAACTAAACTAATTACATCTTCAACAATCCTCTTTCCAGATAAGGTCACGTTCTGAGATACTGGGGGTGAGGACTTCAACATATGAATTTGTGGAGGGAGGGGACACGAGTCAACCTATAAGACCACCGTACAGTGACAATAGTCATAAAGAGCTTCTAGAGCATAGATAATAAAAAACAGCAAAACAGGCCGGGCACGGTGGCTCACACCTGTAATCCCAGCACTTTGGGAGGCCAAGGCGGGAGGCTCATGAAGTCAGGAGTTTGATACCAGCCTGGCCAACATGGTGAAATGCTGTCTCTACTAAAAATACAAAAATTAGCTGGGCATGGTGGCGGGCGCCTGTAATTCCAGCTACCTGGGGAGGCTGAGGCAGGAGAATCATTTGCATCTGGAAGGCAGAGGTTGCAGTGAGTTGAGATTGCACCACTGCACTCCAGCCTGGGCAACAGGTAAGGCTCTGTCTCAAAGAAAAAAAACAAAAAAGAAAGAAAGAAAAGAAAAGAAAAAAATAGCAAAACACCTGAGAAGTGATGACTTTTGTGTATTTATTATATTTATTTTAATTAATTTATTTAGTTATAAGTTCACTTATTTAGTTTTATTATTTATTTAGTTATAAGTTCATGTTAGGCATATATATATATATTTGTTTGTTTTTTGAGGTGTGTTCTCACTCTGTCACCCAGGCAGGAGTGCAGTGGTGCAGTTTTGGCACACTGCAACTTCTGCCTCCGCCTCCACCTCCCAGGGTCAAGTGATCCTCCCATTTCAGTCTCCCTAGTAGCTAGAACCACAGGCACATGTCACCAGGCCAGGCTAATTTTTGTATTTTTAGTAGAGATGGAGTTTCATCATGTTGCTCAGGCTCATCTCAAACTCCTGACCTCAGGTGATCCATCTGCCTCAGCCTCCCAAAGTGCTGGGATTACAAGCATGAGCCACCACACCTAGGCTATAATTTAATTTATAATAATAGGTGTGTTTAACAACTGGCTCACAAAATTCTAATCAACTGTCTTAAGCCAAAATGCGTTGCCTTCAGCACACTCCTGGTTTAAGAGGATATGTGCTACGGCAGAGCTCCCCAGGGAAGTAGGGTCCTGATATAGTTTGGTTGTGCCCCCACCCAAATCTCAACTTGAATTGTATCTCCCAGAATTCCCACATGTTGTGGGAAGGACCAAGGGGGAGGTAATTGAATCATGGGGCCTGGCCTTTCCCGTGCTATTCTTGTGATAGTGAATAAGTTTCACGAAATCTGATGGGTTGATCAGGGGTTTTCTCTTTTGCTTCTTCCTTATTTTATCTTGCTGCTGCCATATAAGAGGTGCCTTTCACCTCTCATCATGATTCTGAGGGCTCCCCAGCCATGTGGAACTGTAAGTCCAATTAAACCTCTTTTTCTTCCCAGTCTCAGGTGTCTCTTTATCAGCAGCATGAAAACAAACTAATACACGTCCCTTCCAGGGGTCGGAGATAAGAGGAATCAACCCATGGTCCTGAATTCCTCCCCTCCTGTGGGATCCCTGTGAGGCAAGATGTGTCCATCTCACCCAGGTTCCGCACCCTTCTGGCCCGCTGCACTCACCTGGGAGCCTCCATCTCACTGGGCCAAACCTAATTCCTCTGCTCCAGAGAAAAGTGGACCATTTCTTTTTGTGCTAAGCAGGAGGATATCAGGCTTCACACTAGAGCCCATCCTTACTCATTGTTCTGTGGTTCTCAGTCTCCCTCCAAGGCCAAGTAGAACCCTTAGATCTCATAGTATCTTCTTCAATAAAGCCAATCCATACAAGTCCATGCCTTCACTGAATTCCTATAGAATCTATTCCCATATGGCATCATATCATCCTCTAGCTGACTTCTGCATGAATCTCCTCCTTCTCTACTACATTTACAAAATATTTGGAAAGAGAGACTGTGTTCTTTGCTCTCTCTCTCTGTCCAGCCCAAAACTAGCCAGATAAAACCATGGGTTTAATAAATGCTTGTTGTTTGCATAGAGAATAGCAAATAGTAATCAAAACCAATTTTGTCCTAGGCCCAGGTTAGAAAGAATCAGGTTTGTTCCAGAGGAGGGCTCTGGAAAACTCAAGTAAAACTCAAGTATAGTAATCATTTCTGCTCACGAGTTTTAGCATGTCTGAAGAGGAAAGAACAGCTCAGACCAAGGAGGTGGCTCACCGAGGATGGCTTCTCCGTGTCCCCTAACTGTGCCTCATGGGGATATGTCCAAGGTGGGGACAACGGCCAGGAGCCCATGAAGAATAAGGAATCCCCTGTGTGTTAGTTAGGCTAATGCTGTCTGTCATAATGAGCACACTCCAAATTCTTAGGGGCTTCACAAGATACAGAGTTATTTAGTTTCGCTCACATCAATGGTAGAAACTGGTGGTTGGGGATGGAGGGAAGGAGGAGAATGGGGGAAGGGAAACTCAGTTCACACAACCATGGTGAACAGAGCTGACAGAAGCTCTGCCATCTTCTACACATGGTCCCCATGCCCTGGCTCTGGGGGCTGAGGTCATTTGGCATTCCAGGAAAGAGAAAACATACAGAAAGGTTCTGGGGCCAGGACTAGAGGTGGCGTCATCATTTCTGCCCACATTCCATTGACTGGAACTCGCTTTCATGGCCCTACCTTGATCTAGATGGCCTGAGAAAGCAACAACTTTATTGTGGGAAGGGAACACAAATCACCAATGGCAGCTGCCCTCTCTGCCACTTCCCAGGTCCAAGAAAAAACCCAACAATGGGACTTCCTGGCTTTGATCCTCCCTCTTCTCCTCAAGAAGGTCCATGCCTGCGTGCCAAAACAACCTATGCCACCATGCAAAGCAAAGATTTTGTCACTCAGTAAGCCCTACTTCCCCTGCCTAACATCCAGATTCCAGACCTTAAAATCCTTGCTATCCCTTCTCTTGTAAAGGTTCCCTTTTCTGCATCTAAGCTCCAAGCTATGTAACCTTCCTTTATCTGCACCTGCATCACAGAGCCTACATATTCCATATAAATGAGTCTGGCCAGGACTTCCCACAATCCCCAACAAGGTGTCTTAGTCCCTTTGCATCACTATACAGGAATATTGAGGCTGGGTAATTTAGAAAGAAAAGAGGTTTATTTGCCTCACGGTTCTGCAGAGTGCACAAGAAGCATGGTGCCAGCATCTGCTTCCGGTGAGGACCTCAGAAGTTTCTATTCATGGCAGAAGACAAAGGGGGACTAGCAACACATGGCAAGAGACAAAGGAAGAGAGAAGGGAGGAAATGCCAGGCTTAATTTCTAACAACCAGATCTCCTGGGAACTAATAGAGCAAAAACTCACTCAATACCAGGAGGACAGCATCAAGCCATTCATGAGGGATTTGCCCCCATGAGCCAACACCTTCTACCAGGCCCCATCTCCAACATCAGACATCACATTTTAACTTGAGATTTGGAGGGGACAAACATCCAGATTATTTTACAAGGATAAACCAAGTCAGAAGCTTAATCCACCTGCTGTGTAGAATTTGGCTTGGGCATCCAAAAAGGGCAGATAGTTAAACCCTAGCAGAGCTGTAAATCATTCACAAGAATTGTTCTAAGCCAGGGAAGAATATCATTTGGCTGGAAAAGGTCAGTCAATACATAAAAATGGACCTGATATCTCAAATTCCTTTCAGCTCCGAGGGAGTCCAGTTCCAGTTGCTAAGTCCTAGTTCTGTGTGGCTGGAACACCCTTCATTTGCTCTGTTCAAGTGAAATGGCTAAAGTCCTACTTGTCCTGTGGTCTTCTACCTTCAAATGGTTTTCAGTTTTACCTAGCGGGAAGCAAACATTACTAAGGTTGGCAGTCATTTTTGTGTTTCAGTAGGCTCAGTCTCTAAAGAATGCTCAGGAACGGCCGGGCACAGTGGCTCATGCCTGTAATCCTAGCAGTTTGGGAGGCCGAGGTGGGTGAATCACCTGAGGTCAGCCTGGCCAGCATGTTGAAACCCAATCTCTCCTAAAAATACAAAAATTAGCCAAACATGGTGGTGGGCGCCTATAATCCCAGCTACTTGGGAGGCTGAGGCAGGAGAATCACTTGAACCCGGGAGGCGGAGGTTGCAGTGAAATGAGATCACGGCATTGCACTGTAGCCTGGGCAACAAGAGCAAAACTCCATCAAAAAAAAAAAAAAAAAAAAAAAAGAATACTCAGGAAACCCATTCTACAGACTCAGAAATGCCAAAAGCTGTAAGATATTTAAGGGCATTCTCCAAGCTTCTGTATCTCAGAAAGGGACACAGGCACACCCAGTTTCGATTTTCTAGACTCGGGTAGAAATTTGACTGTTTCAGTCTGGAAATCTGCTGGAAGTAGCCATTGGTTGACTGCAAAACATGTCCCACTACGAGTTACCAGAAATGCCACACTCTGAAATTTTTTATTTGTTTATGAGCCGTGAAATGAGAGTTAGAAAAACAGCTAAAATGGGTGGGCACATCAATAGAGTAAGTTCCCCCAAAAATGCCAAGTTAGAAGATAAAAGACCCAGAACATAACTCAGACTGATACGTGAAATGAGAGGAGAGATAATAAAATACTAAACTTAAAGATAGCATTCATATGTGGAAAGAAGTGGAGCTGAATTGAGACAACTATTATATTATGGCCCTTGAAGGAAAATAGCAAATAAAAAGAAATATTCTCACACCACCTAAAACAAATTTACATGATGTTAAGAATGTTGGGCCCCTGTAGCCCCAGCTACTCCGGAGGCTGAGGCAGGAGAATGACGTGAACCTGGGAGGTGGAGCTTGCAGTGAGCGGAGATCGCACCACTGCACTCCGGCCTGGGCAACAAGAGAGAGACTCCGTCTCAACAACAACAACAACAACAACAACAACAAAGCCAGGCACGGTGGCTCACACCTGTAATCCCAGCACTTTGGGAGGCCAAGGTGGGGGATCACGAGGTCAGGAGATCGAGACAATCCTGGCTAACACGGTGAAATCCCGTCTCTACCAAAAAATACAAAAAACTAGCCGAGCGTGGTGGCAGGCGCCTATAGTCCCAGCTACTCGGGAGACTGGGAGAATGGCGTGAACCCAGGAGGCGGAGCTTGCAGTGAGCCAAGATCGCGCCACTGCACGCCAGCCTGGGCCACAGGTGAGACTCCATCTCAAAAAAAAGAATGTTGGGCTTGACAAGTTTTAACCCTGGGATTTAGAAATTTGAATATATTTCAACTAATTTTATAGTAGAAAGGGAAAAAGAAAAAAATGGAATGAGGAAGATTTACAAGAAAAAGATACCAATTTTAAAGATGTTCTATTTAGCCAAAGAAGTGACGGAATACTAACAACCAATAAAAAGTGGATGGATCATCCAGGTCCTTGGGAAAGCAGAGATGAAACGTTTATTAGCTGAACAGCACACAACAGCCTTAGATGAGACCACGGGGTGGGAGACAAATGGCCTCCCTTCTGATAGACTCTCCTCTTTCTTCCCAGGAGAATACCCAAAGGAAAACGTATGCCTTGGGCATCTGAAAAGATGGTGAAATGTATTGCCTCCTACTATGGTTTTAATCATGTAAAGCTCTCAAAATAAAACCTAAAGGGAAAAACACAAGTCAAGCAACTTAACATTCAGCCTATGTTTAAGAAATAAAACCAAATAAAACAAGAAGTTAAAACCCCATACTCCACAGTGTGCATCTGGGACAATCTATATTGTGAAAGCGAGACTGTAATGGAAACTGCAAATGTCATTAGCTGCAGAGCTGCCAGCAGACTCTTCCCCAGCAATGGCCATGCAGCCACACCCCAGCAAGGGTCCCCTGATGACCCATTGATGGGATTCTCACAAGACACTGAACCCTTGATTGAGCTAACTATGAATAGTTGTTCCCTTCGAAGAAGAGGGGAGTTTAAAAAAAGATGTTTCTGCAAGCTCCGCCTCCCAGGTTCACGCCATTCTCCTGCCTCAGCATCCTGAGTAGCTGGGACTACAGGCGCCCGCCACCACACCCAGCTAATTTTTTGTATTTTTAGTAGAGATAGGGTTTCATCATGTTAGCCAGGATGGTCTTGATCTCCTGACCTCGTGATCTGCCCACCTTGGCCTCCTAAAGTGCTGGGATTACAGGTTTGAGCCACCGCGCCCGTCCTAGAATCTTTTCTGTATTGGAGAAGGAGAGCAAGAGCACACTGCCATGGTGGTCACCCTGGATGGACTCCAATAACCTACTTCTTTTCATATTCACCACCTTGTGTAGATCCCTCCCACATTGACTCTGGGCTTGGCCACATGACTTGCCTTAGCCAGTGAAACTTGACAAGAATGACACAAGAAGAGGCTTATCCTTCTGGAATGCTTGCTTTTAGAGGCCTGGGCCACCAAGTGAAGAGGTCTCTCTATCCGACTGGTAAGTTCACGTGGAGTGATAAAACACATAGTAGCAACCAGCCCTTCCAGCATCCTGGAGGAGGCACCAGACATTTGCTGAGTGAAACCCGTGGAACATAATAGCTAATGAGCTATGCTCAGCCCAGATAGCAGAACTGGGAGAAATCATAATTTGTGACTGTTAAGCTACCATGTTTGGGATAGTGTATGATGCAGAAATCGATAACAGGTTTTGTATTTACCAATGAGAGGACTTCTTGTCAAATGCTTTGACCATGGAGATCAGTTGGACTTCAGCGCGAAACTCATAATCACTATTGACTAGGAGTGTGATTTCGGGTGGTTTATTTAACCTCTCTTCATCTTTTTAGTGATAAAGTGGGTTCCTTTCGGTTGCTTCTTCACCTTATCATTCATGCTTTTTCCTTCTAGGGATGCCAGTTGTACCATAGCTCCAGAGGTTGGACCAAGGAACCTTAGAAAAGACATTGTGGCCGGGCGCGGTGGCTCAACCCTGTAATCCCAGCACTTTCGGAGGCCGAGACGGGTGGATCATGAGGTCAGGAGATCGAGACCATCCTGGCTAACACGGTGAAACCCCGTCTCTACTAAAAATTAAAAAAAACTAGCTGGGCAAGGTGGCGGGCGCCTGTAGTCCCAGCTACTCGGGAGGCTGAGGCAGGAGAATGCTGTAAACCCAGGAGGCGGAGCTTGCAGTGAGCTGAGATCCGGCCACTGCATTCCAACCTGGGCGACAGAGCGAGACTCCGTCTCAAAAAAAAAAAAAAAAAAAGAAAAGCCATTGTGTATTCTATCACCTGGCCACACACACACACACACACACACACACACACACACACACAAAATGGTTTAGGGCTAGTCTTTTTCTGTGGGGGACAGAGTTTCACTCGTTGCTCAGGCTGGAGTGCAATGGCGCCATCTCAGCTCACCGCAGCCTCTACCTCGCAGGTTCAAGTGATTCTCCTGCCTCAGCCTCCTGAGTAGCTGGGATTACAGGCATGCACCACCACAGCGAGCTAATTTTGTATTTTTAGTAGAGACGGGGTTTCTCCATGTTGGTCAAGCTGGTCTTGAACTCCTGACCTCAGGTGATCCACCCGCCTCGGCCTCCCAAAGTGCTGGGATTACAGGCGTGAGCCACCGCGCCCAGCCATGGCTAGTCTTACGACCTAACCCAATCTGATCAGAATAAATCTCAGGACTTCAGCTGAAACTGTAAAAGAGATTTCTTATTCTAAAAGCCAGCCTGAGGATGAACCCAACACACACCACAAGGAATATTCAATAGAAAGAAATCAAAGGAAAAAGAACTTGAACCCGGATCCAAATGCTCCTAAGTGAGGACCTACCTTGAACTTTTCCAGTTATGTGAGCCAACAAATTGTCTTTATTGTTTAAATTAGTTCAAGGCAAGATTTGTTACCTACAACCTAAAGTATCTGAACTGAGATCAGCCTGGCCAACATGGAAAAACCCTGTCTCTACTAAAAATACAAAAAATTAGGCCCGGGCGCAGTGGCTCAAGCCTGTAATCCCAGCACTTTAGGAGGCCGAGACGGGCGGATCACGAGGTCAGGAGATCTAGACCATCCTGGCTAACACGGTGAAACCCCGTCTCTACTAAAAAATACCAAAAAACTAGCTGGGCGAGGTGGTGGGTGCCTGTAGTCTCAGCTACTCGGGAGGCTGAGGCAGGAGAATGGTGGGAACCCAGGAGGTGGAGCTTGCAGTGAGCTGAGATCCGGCCACTGCACTCCAGCCTGGGCGACAGAGCGAGACTCCGTCTCAAAAAAAAAAAAAAAAAATTAGCTGGGTGTGGTGGCATGCACCTGTAATCCCAGTTACTTGGGAGGCTAAGGCAGGAGAATCACTTGAACCCACCAGGTGGAGGCTGCCGTGAGCTGAGATGGTGCCATTGCACTCCAGCCTGGACAACAAGAGTAAAACTCCATCTCAAAAAAAATAAATACAAAATAAAGGGAAGAGGTTGGATGAAACTTTGTCTGGAGTCCTCCCCTGGCTCTTTTCTGGGCCTGAAGCCCTCCCAGACTGCTGCTATGGTCTGAGTATTTATGTCCCCCTGAAATTCATATGTTGAAATCTTAACCCCCAAGGTGATGGTACTGGGAGGTGATACCTTTGGGAGGTGATTAGGTCAGGAGGGTAGAACGCTCATGAATGGAATTGTTGCCCTTATAAAAGAGACCCAAGGGAACCCATTTGTTTCTTCTACCATGTGAGGACAAAGCAAGAAGGTACCATCTATGAACCAGGAAATCGTCCCTTACCAGACACTAAATCTGCCAGCATGTTGATCATGGAATTCTCAGCCTCCAGAACTGTGAGAAATACATTTCTATTATTTATAGGCAGTTTATGATATTTTGTTATAGCAGCCTGAATGAAGTAAGACAAGCCTCTGTAGCCTCCGGCAAGAATGACCACAGCACCCACTTGGTCTACATATAACTTTGCACACCTTTCTCTTCCTTGTTATCATGCCCCATTTTTGTTAAACATAAAGATTGATTTATAAAGTTAACATCAGCTATCAGCACATGCCTAACAATATCAACATCTTCCATTTATTGGGTGCCTACTCGGTGCCAAGTTAGGTGTTTCATATATTGTTTCCAATCCTCACAACCCACATGTACCAAATGGTAGTAAAAACAAAGGCAAAGTTTCAATATCATACTAAATGGGAAAAAGCTGAAAGCATTCTCCTTGAAAACGAGCACAATACAAGGATGCCTTCTCTTACCACTCCCATTCAACACAGTATTCAAAGTTCTGGCCAGGGCAATCAGGCAAGAAAAAGAAATAAATGATATTCAAACAGGAAGAGAGGAGGTCAAATTGTCTCTGTTTGCAGATGACATTATCCTATATCTAGAAAATCCCATCATCTCAGCTCAAAGGTTTCTTAAGCTGATAAGGAATTTTGGCAAAATCTCAGGATACAAAATCAATGTGCAAAAATCACAAACTTTCCTATACACCAATGATAGACAAGCAGAGAGTCAAATCATGAATAAACTCCTATTCACAATTGATACAAAGAGAACAAAATAAATAGGATTACAGTTAACAAGGGATGTGAAGGATTTCTTCAAGGAGAACTACAAACCACAACTCAAGGAAGTCAGAGAAGACACAAACAAATGGAAAAACATTCCACGCTCAAGGATAGGAAAAATCAATATCATGAAAATGGCCATACTGCCCAAAGTAATTTATGGATTCAGTGCTATTCCCATTAAACCACCATTGACATTTTTCACTGAATTCGAAAAAAAAAACTACTTTAAAATTCATGTGGAACCATAAAAGAGCCTGTATAGCCAAGACAATCCTAAGCAAAAAGGACAAAACTAAAGACATCACACTACCCTACTTCAAACTATACTACAAGGCTACAGTAACCAAAACAGCAGGGTACTGGTACAAAAACAGATATGCAGACTAATGGAACAGAATAGAGATCTCAGAAATAATATCACACACTACAACCATCTGATTTTCAACAAGCCTGACAAAAACAAGCAATGGGTAAAGGATTCCTTGTTTAGCAAATGGTGCTGGGAGAACTGGCTAGCTATATGCAGAGAACTGAAACTGGACCCCTCCCTTACACCTTATACAAAAATTAACTCAAGAGGGCTTAAAGACTTAAATGTAAAACCCAAAACTATAAAAATCCTAGAATAAAATCTAGGCAATACCATGCAGGATGTAGGCATGGGCAAAGATTTCGCGAGAAAAATGTCAAAAGCAATTGCAACAAAAGCAAAAATTGACAAATGGGATCTAATTAAACTAAAGAGCTTCAGCACAGCAAACTAAACTATCATCAGAATGAACAGACAACCTACAGAATGGGAGAAATTTTTGCAATCTATCCATCTGACAAAGGTCTAATATCCAGAGTTTACAAGGAACTTAAACAAATTTACAAGAAAAAAACAACCCCATTAAAAAGTGAGCAAAGGGCTGGGCATAGTGGCTCACGCCTGTAATCCCAGCACTTTGGGAGGCTGAGGCAGGCAGATCACCTGAGATCAGGAGTCCAAGACCAACCTGGCCAACATGGTGAAACCCCATCTCTACAAAAATACAAAAATTAGCTGGGTGTGGTGGCGGGTGCCTATAATCCCAGCTACTCAGTAGGCTGAGGTAGGAGAATCGCTTGAACCCGGGAGGCAGAGGTTATAGTGAGCCAAGATCACACCATTGCACTCCAGCCTGGGCAACAGAGCAAGACTTCATCTCAGAAAAAAAAAAAAAAAAAGTGGGCAAAGGACATGAACAGACACTTCTCAAAAGATGACATGTGGCCGGGCGCGGTGGCTCAAGCCTGTAATCCCAGCACTTTGGGAGGCCGAGACGGGCGGATCACGAGGTCAGGAGATCGAGACCATCCTGGCTAACACGGTGAAACCCCGTCTCTACTAAAAATACAAAAACTAGCTGGGCGAGGTGGCGGGCGCCTGTAGTCCCAGCTACTCGGGAGGCTGAGGCAGGAGAATGGCGTAAACCCGGGAGGCGGAGCTTGCAGTGAGCTGAGATCCGGCCACTGCACTCCAGTCCGGGTGACAGAGCGAGACTCCGCCTCAAAAAAAAAAAAAAGATGACATGTCTGTGGCCAAAAAACATGAAAAAAACTTAACATCACTGGTCATTAGAGAAATGCAAATCAAAACCACAATGAGGACCCTCTCGTGCCAGTCAGAATGGCAATTATTAAACAGTCAAGAAACAACACATGCTAGTGAGGCTGTGGAGAAATAGGAACACTTTTACACTATTGGTGGGAATGCAAATTAGTTCAATAATTGTGGAAGACAGTGTGGCAATTCCTCAAAGACCTAGAACTGGAAATACCATTTGATCCAGCAATTATTATAAGTGAGAACCTGCAGTGTTTGGTTCCCATTACTGGTATTTCCATTATTGGATAATATACCCAAAGGAATATAAATCATTCTATTATGAAGATATATGCATGTGTATGTTCATTGCAGCACTATTCACAATAGCAAACACATGGAATCAACCCAAATGTTCATCAATGATAGACTGGATAAAGAAAATGTGGTACATATACACTATGGAACACTATGCAGCCATGAAAAGGAATGAGATCATGTCTTTTGCAGGGACATGGATGAAGCCTGAAGCCATCATCCACAGCAAACTCACACAGGAACAGAAAATCAAACACCACGGGTTCTCACTTATAAGTGGGAGCTGAACAATGAGAGCACATGGACACAGGGATGGAACAACACACACTGGGGCCTGTGGGTGAGGAGCTGGGGGAGTGAGAGCTTCACGTTAAATAGCTAGTGCATGCTGGGCTTAATACCTAAGTGATGGGTTGATAGGTGCAGTAAACCACCGTGACGTACGTTTACCTATATAGCAAACCTGCATATCCTGCACATATATCCTGGAACTTAAAATTAAATTAAATTAAATAATAATAAAGGCAAATTTTGAGCCACCCCCTCGCTTTTCAGTCCTCCAGATCCTTGCCTCTGTTTTCCAGTAGTCCTCCTCTCCAAACATCTCTGAGAATCTCATGTTGTGCCTCCTAAGGCATTATGGTAAGAATTTGTTCCTAGTTCCACCAATGTGAGGTTCTCAATCCTTCTCCTCTTGTGGCTTTCTATGATTCCTCAAAACTCCCAAACTGGGCCGGGCGCGGTGGCTCAAGCCTGTAATCCCAGCACTTTGGGAGGCCGAGACGGGTGGATCACGAGGTCAGGAGATCGAGACCATCCTGGTCTACACGGTGAAACCCCGTCTCTACTAAAAAAAATGCAAAAAACTAGCCGGGCGAGATGGCGGGCGCCTGTAGTCCCAGCTACTCGGGAGGCTGAGGCAGGAGAATGGCGTAAACCCGGGAGGCGGAGCTTGCAGTGAGCCGAGATCGCGCCACTGCACTCCAGCCTGGGCGACAGAGCTAGACTCCGTCTCAAAAAAAAAAAAAAAAAAACTCCCAAACTGGAAACTACTCCCAATGCCCATCAGCAATAGAATACATGAAAATATTGTGGGATATTTACTCAATGGAATCCTGTGCTGCAATGAGAGTGAATGAATGATACCTACCCACAGCCACATTTACAAAAGAAGTAAGATGCAAAAGAAAGTACAGGAATGATTCCACTTGTATAAAGAACAAAATCTGGTAAAATGTACCCAAGGCTTTTTAGATGTCAAGAAAGGGGCGACCTTGGGGAGGAATGACAGGGAGGAGGCAAAAGTAGTACTTCTGGGGTGCTGGTCACATTTCGATACTTAACCCTGGTCAGGGATTAGGTTCAGTTTATAAATGTTTATTGAACTGGACACTTAGGGCTTGTGAGTTTTCCTGTTCTTTCTCATATTCCAATACAGAAGTCTTAAAAGGAGTAAAGGAGATGTGCCATCCTGACGTCTGGGCTGCAGTGCTTGGCTGCTGCTATCCTGAGTTCTTCTGCAGGCCCAAGTGTCAGAATCTACAGAGCTTTCATTCCAGGGCCAACACTGCACGTGGGGGACCTATTAACCTATGTCCACAGGGGTTCTGGTATCCTGTGCCGTCTCTGCTGCTGCTACTTTCTGGAAGCCTCATGTTCCCTGCTGCTTATCTCCTGGACTTATCTCTCTCCATCCAGTACGGAGAAGCCTTTTTTTCTTTTTTCTTTTCTTTTTTTTTTTTGAGAGGGAGTCTCACTCTGTCGCCCAGGCTGGAGTACGGTGGCACAATCTCGGCTCACTGCAAGCTCTGCCTCCCGGGTTCACACCGTTCTCCTGCCTCAGCCTCCCCAAGTAGCTGGAAATATAGGCGCCCACCACCATGTCCGGCTAATCTTTTTTTTTTTTTTTTTTTTTTTTTTTTTTGTATTTTTAGTAGCGACGGGATTTCACCGTGTTAGCCAGGATGGTCTCGATCTCCTGACCTCGTGATCTGCCTGACTTGACCTCCCAAAGTGCTGGGATTACAGTCATGAGCCACCGCGCCCGGCAGGAGAAGCCCTTTTTTATCTCAGAGGCCCAGCTTTTTTGATACAAGGGTTGGGTGAGGGTGGGGCACCACTCATGCTACTGTAACTTCAGTTTTACTGCCCAGCTCTCTGAGAACATATTCCCCAGGAGAGTTTATTATATTTCCAGTAATAAAGAGCTCTGTTTTCATCAGGCTTCTCCTGCCTGGGATGTGTTAGCACTCTGGCAGGGAGTTAGTTCAATGAGGGCCATATGGTATTATGGTTAGGGGCATGGCTCTGGATCACTGCCTCTCAGTCCTTGCTCTGCCACTTCCTGGCTGTGGGTGAGTTCGTTAAATTCTCTGTGTCTAAGTTTCCTAATTCAAAAAAAAAAAAAAAGGAGGCCTTCTTTATAGGGATTGGAAAGATTGAGAGTATATTACATGTTAATTGCTTAGAACAGAGTCTGGCATATGGTAAGGTTTCAACCAATCTTAGAAACAGTGATTATTTGTCCCTACCTGTAACCTGCTTTTATCTCTTGTCCTGCCCTGAAGCCCATTAGTCATGCCTGTTCATTCCTGAACCCTGGTTGAGGGCAGAGTTCATGGTCTCATCCAATATTCCATGCCTGTTAGACAGGTTTTATCTATGCAAAGCAACCCCCATAAGTGGGCTACCTAACTCTAAATGCTGGCATAACCACATCTTAGGTCTGAGCTGGCCAGGATACCATCAAATCCCCGGAAGCCCCGTGAAATAGGAAATGTGAGGCCCATGTTGCAAATGTGGAAACTGAAGCTCAGAGAGGTGGAGCAACTTGCCCAGACTGATGTGGCAGGTACATAGCTGAGCTGGATTCAAGGTCAGCTTTTGCTGACTCTAAAACCCAGGTCCTTCCCATTAGGCCACAGCATCCTCTCAGGCACCAGGCACTGTGGATGACAAGGAAAGAAGAGGCACTATTCACTTTACATAAATTGTAACCTAGCGCAGGAGGGAAGACATAGACACAAATCAAGAGTTACACATCGGCACGGCCACACATTTTTAGGCCTACACAGGCCGAAGCTTTGAGGAGAGCTGCCTTCAACCAAACGACTGAGGTTAGATATTTTATTCTTTAAAATGAAGTTTCCAGAGAACAATTCTTAGAGGAAACAGAACGAGCAAAGTTAGTCAATGGATCCAAAGGGTCACAATTGGGATTACGGGGCTAGAAAGGATGGACAAGCCAAGGATCAGAAGTCAGGCAAAAGCAGAGCCAAATAGACTCTGCCAGGCACTGAGCAAAGCACTTTACACATCCATGTCTGTGTTGGAGTCCCCACAACTACCCTCAGATTCAATGATTTGCTGAAAGGACTCACAGAACTCAAAAAAGCTGTAGTAAATGTTACCATTTACTCCAGAGGAAGGACGCAGATTTAAATCATCAAAGGCAAAAAGTATAGGCCAGGTGTGGTGGCTCACACCTGTAATCCCAGCACTTTGGAAGGCCGATGTGAGTGGATCACCTGAGGTCAGGAGTTTGAGACCAGCCTGGCCAACATGGTGAAATGGTGAAAACCCATCTCTACTAAAAATACAAAATTAGTTGGGCGTGGTGGCACAATCCTGTAATCCCAGCTACCCAGGAGGCTGAGGCAGGAGAATTGCTTGAGCCCGGGAGATGGAGGTTACAGTGAGCAGAGATCATGCCATTGTACTCCAGTCTGGCAACAAGAGTGAAACTCCATCTCAAAAAACAACAGAAAGAAAGAGAGAGGGAGACAGAGAAGGGAAGGAAGGAAGGAAGGAAGGAAGGAAGGGAGGGAGGGAGGGAGGGAGGGAGGGAGGAAGGGAGGGAGGGAGGGAGGGAAAGTAAAGCAGGGAAGGAGGGAAGGAGGAAAAGAGAAGGAAAAAAAAGTTATACCAAAATAAGTTTAAAGTTAGAGATCAAGCTGGTTAATGACCTATAGGACAATAAAACTATAAGCATTGAGGTTATCTTTTCTACCAATAAAAAACCATTTGTGTCTCTAATAAACAAAAGTCTGTAAGTTAACATGTTAACTTCACAGCATCTGAGCCCTAATCAACAGTAAACAGAATTCAATGAAAAGTACTTTCTCTTGAAAATCAAATAATCTGTGGGTGAGTTTGTTAGACAAGACCCCAGGGTGACATCAAAAGTTTTAGATAGTTTTTCTTGATGATTGTTATGGTTTGAATGTCCCCAAAAATTCGTATGTTCAAACTAATCACCAATGTGATAGTATTAAGAGGTAGGCTGATTTAGGAGGTGATTAAGCCATGAGAGTACAACATTCACGAGTGAGATTAACAACCTTATAAAACGGCTGGAGGGAACTAGCTAGGCACTTTTTGTCCTTCCATTCCTTTCACCAGGTGAGGACACAGCATTCATCGCCTCCAGAGGTTGCAGCAACAAGGTGCTATCTTAGAAGCAGAAATTGGGTCCTCACAGGACAATGAAACTGTCCAGGCCTTGATCTTGGACTTCCCAGCCTCCAAAACTATGAGACATACATTGCTGTTGTTATAAATTGCCCAGTCTCAGGTATTTTGTTATACAGGGTATTTTGTTATAGCAGCAAATAGACTAAGACAATAATAGAAAGGGTTTTTTAAATGTAAAAATAGTTGAGAGTCTTACATCAACAAATCACAATTCAATTGATATCTTCAGATTGTCCACTTTAGGGCTAAAGCAATTTGCAAGCAACTATTTTGTCATTTCCCTAGCTTACCTGATAGATTTTTGCATTACAAACAGAATTGCATATTCTGTACTACAAGAATATTGTTAAAATGCAACATATCTAAAAGGCTATTTCCAAAGCAAATAGAGGCATCAACTGCCAGGGAAAAACAGGGATTATCAAAGAATATCAGTTAAAGCTCTACCAAAAATAGAGCTCTTCAAAAATACTAATCCCCTGGTATTACGGTTAACTATTTGTTTAAACACACTTAATCCATCAAAGATACTGTTTTGATTGAGTCACTTGTCTTTATGAATAAATGGTAATGGGCTTGAATTTCCACAATACTTTTTACTCTTTAATTTAGAGTCCAATAATTGAGGTTTTTTGAAGATCCTGCAGAGGCTGTTCTGAAATTTGTTTTTGCACTGTGCATGAAAAAAAAATAGTTTGATAAGAATCTCAGTAGTGGCAATCAAGTTTGGAGAGCAGGCTTAGGAAAGAGTATTTTAACTACTTATTAACTTTTAAAATATTGTGAACACTTTAGAAGCATCTATTTACATAAAATCAATGCAGTAATTAGAGATTATTCTTATCTCTTCATTAAGATAAGTCTCCTGAGAATCTCTATTCATCACTTAGTGCAAGTCCCTCATCTGACTTCATCTGAAACACCTGGAAGATGCTTTAAAAATAGATTGGGATAACTCAGCCCACCCCTGAGATTCTGATGCAGCAGAGAGAGCCCAGGAACATCTACTGAAAAGCTGCCAATGACTATGATGCATGCCAGATATGAGGACCCCTAACCAGGAGGGACACTTTCTTCTGCTGGACTATCTCATATGACAGTGCATCCTCAGGATCACTGGCTCCCAGGTCTGAAAAATAACTTCGCAAACATGTAGCTTGATATAGAAGTTCTATATGTCCTACAATTCTGACTTTTAAGTAAAGTGGACTGGATTTAGCCCCCAGATCGTTCTAACTAATGAACAATGTATTTTAACCTTGCAATTCACAGCAGGAACCCAGGTTCAGTCAACCCTGTCCAGTGCTAGAAACTGAAGCCAAAGCTAAGGGTTGGCAAGCCTTGGACAACAGGTCAAATCTATCCTTCTGCCTGTTCTTGTAAATAAAGTTTTATTGGAACACAGACATGCTTATTCATTTTGAGATTATCTATGACTGCTTATACACTACAAGGGCAAAGTTGAGTAGTTCGAAGAGAGACAATATGGCCCACAGAGCCTAAAATATTATCTGGCCGTGGCTTAAATCTTCACTTAAATGAATGAATACATTATTTTTCTTTACAATTAAATATAAAGAACTTCAATCCAAAACGCAACTCTTACAGTTCGATAAAAAGAAGACAGTGCAATTTTTCAAATGAGCAAAAAATTTGAAGCCAAGCTTCATCAGAGAAGATATATGAATGGCAAATAAGGACATGAAAAGAAGCTCAACATCATGAGTTATCAAGAAAACATGCATTAAGACTGGGCGCAGTGGCTCATGCCTGTAATCCCAGCACTTTGGGAAGCCAAGGCAGGTAGATCACCTGAGATCAGGAGTTCGAGACCAGGCTGGCCAACATGGCAAAACCCCATCTCTACTAAAAATACAAAACAAAAAATAAAAATTCACTGGACGTGGGGGCATGTACCTATAATCCCAGCTACTTAGGAGGCTGAGGCAGGAGAATTGCTTGAACCCAGGAGGCGGAGGTTGCAATGAGCCAAGATCATGCCATTCCACTCCAGTCTGGGCAAAAGAGTGAGACTCTGTCTCAAAAAAAAGGAAGAAAATGTGCATTAAAACTACATGCTTACTAGAATGGCCAAAAGTAAAAAGACTGATCATGCCAAACACTGAGAAGGATGCAGGGCAACTAGGACTCCCATATATTGGTGAAGGGAATACACAACGGTACAACCACTTTTTTGTTTTTTTTGGTTTTTGAGACAGAGTCTCACTCTGTCGCCCAGGCCGGAGTGCAATGGTATGATCTCCGCTCACTGCAACCTCTGCCTCCAGGGTTCAAGAGATTCTCCTGCCTCAGCCTCGAGTAGCTGGGATTACAGGTATGTGCCACCATGCCTGGCTAATTTTTGTATTTTTAGTAGAGAAGAGGTTGAAACCATGTTGGCCAGGCTGGTCCCATACTCCTGACCTCAAATGATCTGCCCACCTCAGCCTCCCAGAGTTCTGGGACTCCCAGCGTGAGCCACCATGCCCAGTCAGTACAACCACTTTGGAAAACAGGTTATTTCTTAAAAAGTTAAACATAAATCTACTATACAACCCTGCCACCCACTATGAAATATTTACCTGTAAGAAATGAAAGTGTATGTCTATACAATTGCTTGTACACAAACATTCATAGCAGTTTTTTGTTGTTTTGTTTTGTGGGTTTTTGTTGTTTTTTTTTTTTTTTTCTATAGAGATGGGATCTCACTATGTTGCCCAGGCTGGTCTCCATACTCCTGGGCTCAAGTGATCCTCCCACCTCAGCTTCCCAAAGTACTAGGATTATAGGCATGAGCCACCATGCCCATCCACAGCTTTATTTTTAATAAAAACTGAGAACAACCCCAATGTTCATCAATAGAACAATGGATAAACTAACTGTGGAATATCCACACCATGGCATACTATGTGTAATAAAAATGAATGAACTATTGATACATGCAACAACATGGGTGAATCTCAAAATGATTATGCTAAGCAGAACAAGCAAATACAAAGTACATTCTAAAAAGGCAAAACTATGGAGATAAGAATCAAAGCAGCGATAGCCAGGAACTGGGAGTAGGAGACTGACAGTTCAGTATCAAATAACTTTCTGGGGCCATGTGTGGTGGCTCACGCCTGTAATCCCAGCACTTTGGGAGGCTGAGGTGGGTGAAACACTTGAGGTCAGGAGTTCGAGACCAGCCTGACCAACATGGTGAAATCTCACCTCTACTAAAAATACAAAAATTAGCCAGGTGTGGTGGCACATGCCTGTAATCCCAGGTACTTGGGAGGCTGGGGCAGGAAAGCTGCTTGAACCTAGGAGGTAGAGGTTGCAGTGAGCCGAAATCACACCACTGCACTCCAGCCTGGGCAACAGAGTGAGACTATCTCAAAAAAAAGAACTTTCTGGAGTGACAAAAATGTTCTATACCTTAACAGTGGTGGTGCTTACACAGCTGTATGTTTGTCAAAATTTATCCAACTCTTCTCTTGAAAGGGATGGATTTTTCTGTATGTAAATTATACCAAAATATACCTGATTTATAAAAGCACACAAAAGCCGGTTGGAAAGGACTCCCATCAGCCAAATCTAGAACAATTTAAACATCAAAATAAATAACAACAGTAATGAATAATAAGCCACTGAGTGAAAAAAGATTCTCTGAGTCCATGCTGATATAAATACAGAAAGAAAGGAGAGGAGAAAGTTCACGTTAACAGGAAATGCCAGCTGATAAATGTGAATAATAAAATTAGAAAAACAAGCATTTGGTTATTACTGTAATAATGATTAACTCATTCAAGAATCATCAAGCCAGGGCCCGGCATGGTGGCTCCCAAAGCTTTGGGAGGCCAAGGTAGGAGGATCACTTGATCCCAGGAACTTGAGACCAGCCTGGATAACAAAGTGAGACACCATCTCTACAAAAAATATGTTTAAAAATTAGTCAGGCATGGTCGTGCACACCTGTAGTCTCAGCTACTCAAGAGGCCAAGGTGAGAGGATCGTCTTGTAGCTTGAGTTCAAGGCTGCAGTGAGCTACAGTGAGCCACGTTCACGCCACTGAATTCTGCTGGGTGACAGTAACAACAACAACAAAATATAAATGGATGCTAAAAATAATGGATAATAGTTTGTTGAGAAACAGAATACTTGCATAGTCTCAAATGATCTCCCCACATGGTACTTATTAAGTGCGAAGGGAAAAATAATTTTACAGTAGAGAAATCTGGTAGACGAATACTTAACAAAGTGATCAAAATCTATCCTCTATAACGAGACAAACGGACATCATAAGTCTTCTGTATAAAACACTGAGAAGTGCTTTAAATCTTTGATATAAAACATGACCCTGGCTGGGCATAGTGGCTCATGCCTGTAATCCCAGCACTCTGGAAGGCTGAGGGGGACGGATCACCTGAGGTCAGGAGTTCAAAACCAGCCTGGCCAACACAGTGAAACCCTGGCTCTAATAAAAATACAAAAATTAGCCGGGTGTGGCAGCAGGTGTCTGTAATCCCAGCTACTCAGGGGGCTGAGACAGGAGAATCACCCGAACCTGGGAGGCAGAAGCTGCAGTGAACGGAGATTACGCGGCTACACTCCAGCCTAGGTAACAGAGCGAGACATCATCTCAGAAAAATAAAAAAGAATGATGATGGAGCACATGTGGTAAATTTTAATATTAGGCAATCTGAATAGAGGGTAGATAGAAATTCTTTCTACTGTTCCTACAACTGTTCTATAAATCTGAAATTAGTTCAAAATATAGATATTTAGGAAATAAATTAACTGAACCTGATTCATGTATGTATTATGATTTTATCCTTGTATAGACCTGATACAAATTAGGTACATTCTATGGCACAGCTAATTTAGGGAAATTAAAGGGAAAAAGGTACATTCAGGAAAAGGTGAGCACAGGGATGAAAACGCCGTCTCCACATCCCTCGGCTGCTTCATTAACAGCCCGTTATTTTACAGCAAGGCCAGTGACACCTTGTCTATGCTTAAGTCTTCCCCACAACACAAGCAAAGTATGATGAACAGTATGATGAGATACTAGTTTCACAGTACCATGGGAATTAGCTGGAGATTTCTTACCTGTTCCTTCATGTAACCTTTTGGCTTTTTGTTCCTGTCCTCTATTTATGAAAGAAGTAAAATGATAAGAAAGCATGCACACTTTGTGATAGTGGATTAGCAGGTCACAAGCAGGCCTGTCTGCCTTCCTTCCAGGACATCCGAGTTTCACCTTGGAAATTACAATGGTGGATCTGTCCCCTTCCCGATCTAACATTTTAATATCCTCCTCTAGACTTTAGACGTCAGTGTCCAGACATCCTATGAGTGGAGTCTCCAGCACCTACAGAAGTGGCTCCCTGTGTCCCTGTGGCTCCCGAAATGTCACTGCTCTTCCCCAGCAAGAATTTGGCCATGGCTTGATCCGAAGCAGCTGTTGCATGGCGCAACAGTGCAGGACAGTTTGGGACAGGAAGTGAAAGATACCACATCCTCTTGAAACTGTGGGGAAATTTTATTAGGCCTCGTATCATGGCTTCACATTGTTAGGAAGTGGCAGTTGGACTCTCCTCTTCCTCAGGAGTTTGGAGGAGGCATTGGTCACTGCAGTGTCTGCTTCTTGACTTTCATTTGGAGAAGAATGCCAATGCCTACCCCAGTGCTTGACCAGAAAACTCCTTAGATGATCACTCTGAAGGCTTCTAGAAAGTGATAATCGTGAACATGTATTGAAGTCTTGCTATGCCTTCTGTCTGTGCACTTAAAACACTTGGAATTTGAGAATCCTGGAGCTACTTAAAAGTGGCCTTGGAGCCTGATATGGTTTGGCTCTGTGTCTCCACCCAAATCTCACGTCGAACTATAATACCCAGTGTTGGAGGAGGGGCCCGGTGGGAGGTGACTGGATCATGGGGGTGGATTTCCCCTTTGCTGTTCTTGTGATGGTGAATTAGTTCTCACGAGGTCTGGTTGTTTAAGTATGTAGCATCTCTCCTTCTCTCTCTTCCTCCTGCTCTGGCCGTAGAAGACATGCCTGCTTCCCCTTCCCCTTCTGCCATGATTGCAAGTTTCCTGAGGCCTCCCCAGTCATGCTCCCTGTACAACCCATGGAACCATAAGCCAATTAAACCTCTTTTCTTTATAAATTACCCAGTTTCAGGTATGTCTTCATAGCAGTGCAAGAACAGACTAATAAAGAGCCCATTTCACCCAATCAAACAATGTAGTTGCAGACAAAACATACACACTAGCAAATATCCTTGCAGTTCAAGGCCATGAATTTAAGAAGTCAGATGTACGGTAGTGATCGTAAGTGCAGGAGGCACTGGAAAAGCTGTGATTATGGAAATCTTAGGACTACCCTCCTATACCCAAAGATAGAGGAAGCTGAGGAACCCTGTTCCCAAAACCTTAATTTCCAGAACAAGCCCTCCACCTGATGAAACAGGAATTAACAGGCAACAAAGATAAAAGGGGAGATGGGTTCGGCGTCTTAGGGCTAGGGAAGGAGGAGCAGGTGGCAAGTTGAGAGGGAAGGTTTAATAACATGAGATTGCCTCGGTTCAACAAAGAAGCTCCTAATCTCGCGGCAGAGTCTCTACACATGTGAGTTTTTAATCAGAGGCCCCAAAACAGTAATCAATCTGTAGCTTCCACCAACACGAATGAGACGCATGGGAAGGAAGGAAGTAGGAAAGAAGTGTTGCTTTGTTTTTGGTTTGCTTGGGGCTTTTTTCTTTTCTCCTCTGGTCCACCTAAATCTGTTTGTGTGCTTAGCCCATTGCCTGAGGTATTGTTTGCATTGTCTTTCTCCTCTAGCCTCCCCAGCTACCATCCCCTTCATCTCACTTCCAGAGCTCTGGCTTTGGGTTCAATAGGAAGATGGCAACCAACAGCATGTACCCTAGATCAGACATAAGGAGTACAGCCTGTTTGGCAAGCCACCAAGTTTGGCTCTCTCAGAGGTTCTGCAAAGGGAGATAAAAGGTGCCTTTTGCAGTGAAATGTTTGTGGACTTTGTATCAAATTCATGGTGCAGACATCTCTGTGGAGCAGCCGGACACAAAGCAGAATCCCCAGTCCAGCTTGCTGCCAAGACCCACTTCCCACAGTGCAGCCCAGGACGCTGCAGCCCTGGCCTTCCGTACTCACCAGAGCAGAAGAGAGCTGCCAGGGGGTCTGGACATGGGGGCTGTTACCTCCCCACACACAGTGGTCAGGCAGGTGGTATGTAACAGAGATCCACAGGCATGGCCTGCCACCATTGCCTGCAGGCCTTCCACTTTACATTAGCCCACACGCTGGTGATTGGCCAGTCCACGCAGTTTGGGGGTCCTCTGGTTTTTAGCCTGCACTGACTTATAAAATAATCTTCCTCATTTCTGAAGTTGAGTTAACAGACTCCCTCTAGAATGCCCACAGGTTCCTGCAACCACACAGTCTGGGGGTAAACCCTTCCCAAGACCAAGTCTGTAGGAAGCTCTAAGGTTAGAAGTGGGTCACTGAGAGAAAACATCAATTTCAATTACAGCTCTAGGCTCCCTGAGACCTTGTGACAAGCCACTTAAGGCAGGACTGAGTTTGACTCTGAGGCACCTCTAGTAGTGAAGCTCCTTTGCCTCAAAGACCAGCATAACATCACGCTTCCCAGTCATCTGACCCTGGCTTCTCTGTCCCCTCCTGCTTCCGCCCACTAACAGATCAGGCCAGGTCTAGGCAAACCCCAAAGTCATTTTCCTTCTCAGTCTGTGGGTTCCTGAAGTCACCAGGATTAGACTAACTCATTCATCTTGCTCAGATGAAGACACTGTCACCCTGTTAAATTGCAAAGACTTTACCCGTTCTTGTTTTGCAAGAGTTAATTTTTCAGGAAGAGTTTACTTTTCCCCAGCAAAAACCTGAGGAAATGACAATGGGATAGGTACATTCGTTAAGGAAGCAGAGGAAAGAGAACTTTGGAGAAAGGAGTGAGGCAGGGTGATGACAGGATAACAGGGAAATAGGATAAAAGAAGAGAAAGGTCAAAGCTGAACTGGGGTGAGGAGATGACACAGCTAAGGATACACTGTTGGCCTCTTACAATTTTTGCTGGAGTCAAACTTTAAAAGTTGAATAGCCTCCCGACAGCTGCTATATTTCTCTTCCCTTTGCTTGAAGTAGGATTTGGAAGGAAGTTATTCGTCTTTGTGCTCTGAATAAAGCATATTAAATAATATGTCTGTGAGTCTCAAAGACCTTGAACAACCTCAGATGGACTCTAAAGCAGCCCTTATTCCTTCCTTCTGCAGGTTCAGAATTGTAGTCACTTCCCAGGGCAAAGGTGACCGTCTGGGTGGCCTCCACCCTCATTCTAATTAGTATCAGCCAGCCTTTCGGAAGGGGAACGTGGAATAGAGAGATAAGAACCATCGTGTATGGCAAAACCATCTGTCTTGATTAAGAAAACAATTCTATTTACAATAGCATCAAAAAGAACTGAATACTTAACCAAAGAGGCAAAAGGTTTACATACTGAAAACTACAAAATGTTGCTGAAAGAAACTAAAGAAGACAAAACTAAATGAAAAAACAACCCTTGTTAATGATTGTAAGATTTCATACTGTTAAGATGTCAATACTACCCAAAGTGATCTGTAGATTTAATGCAATCCCAATCAAAATCCCAATGGCATTGTTTGCAAACACACAAAATTTCATCCTAAAATTTATATGGAATCTCAAGGGACCACCAATAGCCAAAACAATCTTGAAAAAGAACAAAGTTGGAGGTCTCACAAATCCTGATTTCAAAACATATTACGATACCATAATAATAAAAAACAGCATGCTACTGGCAAAGAGACAGACCAGTAGAATAGAACAGCGAATTCAGAAATAAACCTTTGCATATACAGTTAAGTGATTTTTTGCCAAGACTGTCCAATAGGGAAGGGGCAACAATGGACACCTGGAAAACTGAACACGCGTGCACCACACACACAAATTAACTCAGAATGGGCCAAAGGCCTGCATGCATGACCTAAAGCTGTAAAACTCTTAGAAGGAAACAAACAAAAAGCCTTCAGAAGTTGGATGTGGCAATGATTTCCTGGATATGACACCAACAGCAAAGGCAACAAAAGAAAAAACATACAAATTGAACTTCATCAAAATTAAGAATTTTTTTCTTTTCTTTTTTTTTTTTTTTTTGAGACGGAGTCTCGCTCTGTCGCCCGGGCTGGAGTGCAGTGGCCGGATCTCAGCTCACTGCAAGCTCCACCTCCCGGGTTCCCGCCATTCTCCTGCCTCAGCCTCCCGAGTAGCTGGGACTACAGGCGCCCGCCTCCTCACCTGGCTAGTTTTTTGTATTTTTTTAGTAGAGACGGGGTTTCACCGTGTTCACCAGGATGGTCTCGATCTCCTGACCTCGTGATCTGCCCGTCAAGAATTTTTTTCAATCAGAAACCACTATCAACAAAGTAAAATGGTCACCCACAGAATGGGAGAAAATATTTGCAAATCACATATCGCATAAGTGTTTAATACATATCTAAAATATAGAGAGAATGCCTAAAACTCAACAACCCCAAAAAAATCTATTAAAAATGGGCAAAGGACTTGAACGTTCTCCCAAAGTAGATATACAAATGTGGTCATCTCTTTATATGTTTCTGAGCTTCTGAAAAGATGCTCAACATCATTAGTCATTAAGGAAATGCAAATCAAAACCACAATTAAATATCATCCTGTACCAATTAAGATGTCTACTACAAAAGAGAAAAAAAAAAAACAAAAAACAGAAAATAAGTATTGGTGAGGATGTGGAGAAATTAGAACCCTAGAGTCTTGCTAGTGGGAATGTAAAATGACCAGCCTGGGCAACATGGCAAAACCCTGTCTCTACGAAAGTCACAAAAAAATTAGCCAAGGCTCGTGCCTGTAATCCCAGCACTGTGGGAGGCCAAGGCGGGCAGATCATCTGAGGTCAGGAGTTCGAGACCAGCCTGGCCAACATGGTGAAAACCCATCTCTACCAAAAATACAAAAATTAGCTGGGCATGGTGGTGGGCGCCTGTAATCCCAGCTACTCAGGAGACTGAGGCAGGAGAATCAATTGAACCCAGGAGGTGGAGGTTGTAGTGAGCTGAGACTCTGCTATTGCACTCCAGCCTGGGTGACAAGAGCGAAATTCCATCTCAGAAAAAAAAAAAAAAAAAAAAATAGCCAGGTGTGGTGGCACATGCCTGTAGTCCCAGCTACTCAGGAGGCTGAGGTGGAAGGATCGCTTGAGCTCAGGAGGCAGAGGTTGTAGTGAGCCAAGATGGTGCTACTGCACTCCAGCCTAGGTGACCCTGTCTCAAACAAAAAAAAAAAGAGAGAGAAAGAAAGAAATTTACTATAAGCAAACCCTCCAAACCTACAATAGCTCCCTTTTTAGTTTTATCAACTTGACTTAATCAAAATCTCAATTTTAACTGATTTTCAACCCCTTCTACAATTCATCTCATTTTATGTTTTACTGGTCCTTAGTCAGTGCATATCCTCTGGTCCAACCAAGATGCTGTTCCCTGGGTCATTCCTCTGACTCTTGCAATTACCAGTGACACCCTCTCAACCCATTCAACCTTTCTACTCTTCCTTCGAGACCTAGCTCGTGTCCCCACCTTCTGCACACAGACTACACCAACTATTGGAACCTACGTTCTCTCCCAGTTCTCTGAGGTCCAACCATGCTATTGCCTGAACACCGTAATTTAGTGCTTTCTTTGTTGGGCTAACATCACCTGAACCCTCTTTACATGCAGAGCACTAGGCTAGAGACTAGATTAGAGCCATCAAACACTGCTCTTCAGCTGACTCATTCATAAATCCTGCCCTGACTACCAGATGGTCAGTTTCTTAAGAATGAGACCGGGAATATCTTTTCATGCCTCTGCACAAGACATAGTGCCAGGGCCAATATAAAGGATTCATTGCTTTCCTTGCAAATTTAGTAACAGGGTAGATATAACAGGGAAAAAAAAACTTTAAAATCTTAGAATTTGAACAAAAGTTCAGGAGTTCAAGCAAAAGCATTTATTTATGCAAAATTCTTCCTGGTGCTCCTCCCTCCTCCCCACCAAAAATCCCTTAAAGTAGGTAATATAAAGGGAGAAGTATGAAATTAAGATAGGTGCTTTGGAGAAAATAGTGCTTTGGAGTTTGTCATATTCCATTTGACAGTCTATCTGTAGGCAGAATGTTGACAGTTTTGGCAAAGGAAGACAGTTTGAGGACAGAAAAGATGAGCTGAGAATCCTTCCTTGCAGTTTAGATCACCATACTTCAATTTCATCCCTTGCAACAGTAACTAGACACACTGTTGTCAATCCAGCCATCCACCAACAAGCTTGCAGAAGCATCTTCACAATTCAAAAGCCACACCCCAGACCCAGTGGGCCTCTGCTTCTCCCATACTCCATTTGGGAACATTTGATTGAACTTGAGATTTCCTAGCAGACTGGTACCCTTGTCAGTTCCAGCGAGTTCATACATTAAGTAGAGTCTGAGTAAATATAATTATGTGTGATTTAAGATTTCTTTTTTCAGCTAGGCATGGTGGCTCATGCCTGCAATCCCAGCACTTTGGGAGGCCGAGGCTGGCAGATCACCTAAGGTCAGGAGTTTGAGACCAGCCTGACCAACATGGTGAAACCCTGTCTTTACTAAAAATACAAAATTAGCCAGGTGTGGT
This sequence comes from Rhinopithecus roxellana, assembly GCF_007565055.1. Taxonomy (NCBI): domain Eukaryota; kingdom Metazoa; phylum Chordata; class Mammalia; order Primates; family Cercopithecidae; genus Rhinopithecus; species Rhinopithecus roxellana. Next base: position 4,906,488 of record NC_044552.1, on the reverse strand, counting down.
GGCGCATGCCTGTAATCCCAGCTACTGGGGAGACTGAGGCACGAGAATCCCTTGAACTCAGTAGGCAGAGGTTGCAGTGAGTCAGGATCACGCCATTGCACTCCAGCCTGGGCAACAAGAGGGAAATTCCACCTCAAAGAAAAAAAAGAGAGAGATTTCTGTTCTCAAAAGGAACCAACTCATGAAAATTTCATAGAAATGAAATATGAAATCAAGGGCAGGATGTAAAAATGTGAAGAATCATAGAAGCAAACGTGTTAAGTGGGAACTTCCTAAAGCGTTTTTACTTTCTCTGGTTATGTATTCTACTTATCACCAAAATTGAGACTAACAAGCTTCTGTTTTCCTTAGCAGTTCTCCTGAACGATGGAACCAAAGGAGGCAGTGTTCAGTGAGTTCCTTCTGGAAGCTGCTCTGGGCACATTTACCTCTCTCCAACCCACCTCAAAGGACAGCGAATCCTGGATCAATCCCGAAGGGTCTGGCAGCAACAAAAGGTGTTGACTACTCCAATGAAAGGGCTACTTAGCCGGAGCGCTGTGCACACAGAGGTGTTTCTCCCCCAGCTCCTGCTGGCCAGCACCCATGCCGCGTCAGACCCTTCAAACAAGCCCATTATATCCCCAGGAAAGAGGCGGGACAGGCCCAGGTGGGAAAGGGCCCATGTTTAGACATCCACAATCCATCAAGCCAAAGGGAAAGCAAAGAAAATATTTAAACGACCACTAAACCAGGGCAGCTGGGCCAGGAGACAAACAGCTGAGGTAAGCTGAGGGCTCTGGGGGGCTTTCTACACCCCAAGAGCTGCTGGAAGATTAACTTTCCTTTTCTGTCTTCCCTCCTTCAGAGTCCTGCCTCACTAACGGGCTCTGCGAGGCCTTCTGGAAGCAGTTGTGTTGCTCATATTAGGTTTGTACAAACCTCAGAGCTGTGTGCACTGCGGAAAGGCCAATGATCTGAAGGTGAAAAACAGATTTAGACCATTTTTACAGCAAAGCCAGCTTCCATGGCTTCTAATTTATCTTCCAGAATGAACGTTCTTTTTTTTTTTAATTAGAGACTGGGGTCTCACTATGTTGGCCAGACTGGTTTTGATCTCCCAGCCTCAAGCAATCCTCCCACCTCAGCCTCCCAAAATCCTAGAATGACAGGTGTGAGTCACCATGCCCAGACACGTTCATATTTTAGTTTCTAAAGATCAGTGAACTTTTCAACCATCAAGATCCCTTTTAAGTCAAATAATATCCTCAACAATCACATGATAATAAATGTATTTTAATTGCCTTGGGTGGAGAAAGCACACGGCCACAAAAGGCCACTGTCAATTACATAATTCTTTCATCATAAATATGCACGATTTCACAACAGCCTTTACAGATATTTGAAAAACTTCGTAGAAGACATTACAATCCCCGCACTTTGGGAGGCTGAGGCGTGTGGATTACCTGACATCAGGAGTTTGAGATTAGCCTTGCCAAGATGGTGAAACCCCACCTCTACTTAAAAATACAAAAATTGGCTGGGCGTGGTGGTGCATGCCAGTAATCTCAGCTACTGGGGAAGCTGAGGCAGGAGAATTGCTTGAATCTGGGAGACGGAGGTTGCCATGAGGCGAGATTACACCACTGCACTCCAGCCTGGGCGACAGAGCAAGACTCCATCTCAAAAAAAAAAGAAAAAAGGAAGACGTTATTTTTTTGCCACCTTCCACCTTATGCCCCATCAGTGACACCTCTCTGTCCCTTTGTCCCTCTTTGAGGATTCAATCTCACGGGTTATCCTAGGGCCAGGCCGCAGAAATCCCAAAATACATTGTCACAGCAAACAGAGGCTTAAGAGAGGGGAATATTATCTCACCCGCTACCCATCTCCACTTTCTGGATCCCTCCTCTTTTTCTAAAAGCAGAGACCAGAAGTACAGCAGGCACCAGAGCTGGAAGGGTTGGAGGAGTCTGTCCAAATGCACACAGTTTCCCAATGCCCACCACAGGAGGCAACTGCTGAAAGTCCTTGGAGATGAGGTTTGGGTTTTCAATGTTATTTTCTCAAGAACAGAGTAACCAACTGAAATCTGAGATTCTCCATTTAGAAAACTAGGAATCGCTTGTGATATTTGGGGGAAAGCAGTTTGGAATCATCTACTGAAAAAACTAAAGCCTTGAGCTGGATGTTAGGCACCCTGGCGGGGTAAGGAAAGATAAAAAATAAATAAAAATTTAAAAGTTCTGGCCAGGTGCAGTGGCTCACACCTGTAATCCCAGCACTTTGGGAGGCCAAGACAGGCAGATCACTTGAGGTTAGGAGTTCAAGACCAGCCTGGCCAACATGGTGAAACCCCGTCTCTACCAAAAATAAAAAAATTAGCCGGGTGTGGTGGCATGTGCCTGTAAACCCAGCTCTTGAGAGGCTGAGGCACGAGAATCCTTTGAACCTGGGAGGCAGAGGTTGCAGTGAGTCAAGATCACACCACTGCACTCCAGGCTGGGTGACAGAGTGAGACTCCGTCTCAAAAAAAAAAAAAAAAATTTCCTTTTTTTCTCCAAAACCAAGCAATCTTTTTTACATCTACTAAATCGAATGTCAGCTATTGAAATAAACCAGTTGAAAATTCAGGCTTTTGTGCAGTCTTAAACAGGCAATCAATTAATATTTAAAGAATGAATGAGAAAGAAATAGCTACGGCCACTGCCCAGATGACAACATGGGGATGCCCAAGCTTCTCCCCACAGTCTGTTCCTCCCTGCGTCAGGGACACCAGGGCCTCAGACAAATTTGGTCTGGAGGTTGAGGCGCGTCAGGGCCACGCCCACGCTCACTTCCCATCTTTCACCCAGGCAGATCCCAAAGCACTTGTCGAGCCACGCTGATGGATAGGCCTGGAATGGCCTTGTTTGCCGCCAGGGTGAGGCGCAGCAGCTGTTTAACAGCCCTGTGAGTGACCCTGGTCAGCACTTTCAAGGCAGGAAGCACAGAAGAATAGAGTGTCCACTTAAAGCTACCACAAAAGCGGTGGGAGGAGGAACTTCCTCCTCTTGTAAACAGACCAGCAGGCTGGTCACTCTAATTACACACATACAAATGAGGGAGAAGAGGGAAGGGAGGATGAATGGAAGCAAAATTGCTCTCACACAACCCTAGCGTGGCCCCTTGTTGCCCTAGAAGGCAATTGAAACCTGCGACCCCGTGCACCTCGAACACAGGACACAGTTAGGTAAAGTCTCCACCCTGAGGCTTGTGTGACAACATCCCAGGCTTTGCTGGTTTCCAGCGTTACGAACCTTCAAGGCTTCCTTCGGTCATCCTCAGAGGCCTCAGCAGAGCCTAAAGCCTCTACCTAAGCCCTGCTCCTGGATTCCCTCCTCAACTATGACCCTCCGCTCCATGTCACTGTTGAAAGAAGGGGAGAAAAAATGGAAGCCAAATTCAAGTGGCCTCTCACCACCTCCTTTGACAGAGCTGACGTTTGTTTAAACAGGGCTGGGGTGGGAGGGTCCTGTGCAGAAACGCAGCTTCTGGTGCACGTATTCTACTTCTCTCATTCATCTGTTCCTTAGGGCACTCCTGACCCTGGTGCCTTTTCCCAGTCAGTTTAGTGAAATCATGTAAGATACCGGCCTATCACGTGCTGTGGTTTCTGAAGCAAGCCCACATTTTGCAAGACCGGAAGCATCTACAGTTTTTAAAATGCAAAGTGTTTACAAAATTGTAAATACAAATTAGTTATGGGAACTTGAAAGGGGCCCATACAAGTGAAGGATCCCAAAGCGTGTTACATTCGCTTCCTGGTAAATCTGCAGCTGAGCATAAGGATGTACATGAGCGCCCTTCTCCTTGAGTTTCGGCTTTCTGACAAAGGGCCAAGTAAACTGACCCAAATACAAAGTGCGTTCTAGGGAACCGCTCACACTGTCAATGAGTCAGGAGGAACAGCCCTCTAAGTATCTTTCTTCTTTATTTTGCTTCCTCCCTCCCACCTAAATGCTGCAGATATTTATTGAGTCTGAGCCAGGGACTGCAGGAAGCTATCATGGGTCTGTGTTGCCTGGTTTGCAAATGAGCGCAGCCCTGTTAATGAGCTCCTGGCTGGAGCAGGCAGCCTACTCCTGAGTCACTCCCCAGGCAGGCATCGGACAAGCCTGTATCCCATGCCCACTGAATGCGCTGCACCAGACTACAAAAGAAAAGTAACAGCAGCGGTCGTCTGCCCTTTCCTTTATATGGGAACCAAAACTCCTGACTCAGGAGCCCTGGAACTTCTTGACCCTTAGCCACACCACAGCATACTGGGGTAATTCAGGGAAAAGAGCGTGGGCTTAGGCCAAAAGACTTACGTTCTCAGCATTGGTACTAACTGTGTGATGTGAGCAAGTCAGGAGGTCGTTCTGGGCCTGGATTGCTTCACCTGTAGAAGCCCCAGAAATGGGGCTACACAGCTGAGCGTCTCTGAGATCTGCTCTAGCCTGTGAATTCACGAGATTCCCGTCTTGGGACTGGCCCTATTTATCTGAGCCATCACATTCTTTATACAGCTGTCAAGGCCTGTGCCTCCCCAGAGCCGGCCTCCTGGGCTCCCACTGTCCGATCACCCTTCTTGCCCCAAACAAGACCCCTAGCTGATGGAGTTGCAGACAACTTTGTAACAAAATGGAAAAACAGGTGTTAGTGCAACAATTTTTGAAAGGGCATATTGAGACATGCCAGAGAGGCAAGGATTAAAGAATAGGAAAGGAAGAAAAAAAACAAGAACACAACTTTTTTGAGGAACTTGTCTTAGTGGTGCCATGATGGTAATGTACAAAAAAATAGGAACACGAATGAGTCAACACACAAAGAGGTCAGTGCCGTGGCTGAGAGGAGGTGTCCCCAGACCTGCTCGAGGGGGATGTACTTCTACCCAGCCAGAGAGGCAGGCTCCTGAGAGGCCAGGCCAGCAAGGAAAGATGCCCAGGACCCATGCCCAGCTCCTCTCTTCTCTCCAACAATACACCACACTCAGGTTGTTCCCAAAGCTCTGGGGCGAGTCTCCGATTGCCCCCAGATTCATACCTGTACTTAACCTCTGCCTCTTAAATCGCAAAGGGAAGAAGGTAAATTTCTGTTCATTTTTGCTCTAAGACTCTGAAGTTCATCTCCCTCGGCCCTAGTCCCTTTGTATCTCTTGGTCTCCTTTCCCCTCTTCCCCTCCATACCTGAATGATTCCTTCTGCTTTATGACCCCAGTAGGATTGCGATCTTCCTTTCCCACAGCCAGGGACATGTAAAACTATCCCTGTCCCCCCTCCTCCTCTTACATAGTCTTCAATGCTTTTGGCTCTGTTCTCAGGCTCACTCCAGCTCTCCCTCTCCTCACCCCACCCACCCGTCTTAATGCAATCCCTTGCAGAGGAGGCTTCTCGAGGTGTTTAATAAACAGCATAGGTCATGACCTTGTCCTGAGGCCCCTTGTGACTGAGGTTTGTACAAATCTGATTTCATGGGCTGGTATTAAGTTGAGCCATACAAAATTGCCCTTATTCAACCATGTTGACGTCCAAAAAGAATGACAGTTTCGTAAGCCTCAATCTAATAAAAGAGCCTGGTATTCAAATATTAAAAACATATTATCTGACTTCCCACCTGCTCTCTTCCTAAATAGTACACATAAATTCAGAAGTGAGGGTGGGGGAAGAGAGCAGTGTGTTTTGTTTTCTGCAAAATGCAGTGTTTTTCAATTGGGGGCAATTTTGCCCCACCAGGGGATGTCTGGCAATGTCTGGAAATATTTTTGGTTTTAACAGTGGAATGGGAGTGCTACTAGCACACAGGGGATAGAGGCCAGGAATGCTGTTAAACATCCTACAATGCACAGGACAGTCCCCACTGACACCACCATGAATTCTGTATCCCAAATGTCAATAGCACCGCTGAGGTTGAGAAATCCTGGTGTCCAGTGCTACTGGGGACACAGAGCCTTAGCTATACATTGAGCACAGCTACATTGAAAATAGAGCTCCAGAACGCATCAGGGAGGGCAGTGCATTAGCCTCTGTCCCGAGGCAGGTCAGCGCACCAGCTTCCTGCCCCCCGGGCCCACCTCTGTTCTAGAAACCTCCCCCCACCGCACGCCCCAGACCAGCCAACTCTCAAAAGATTCTTCCTCCAGTTCTGCTCAGGAGCCTGACATATTGGGCATTGTCTGAGTATCCCAAACCCCTGCCCAGATCCCTCAGTTAAAAACTGGGCTCCATTTCCGAAACTCCTTGCAAGGGAAGGAAGGACACTCGACCGGTTCTTGCCATCCAACAGCATGCAAAGCTCTCCACAGGCTGCTATAGTCAGGCTCTAAAGACCAAAGCCCACCCCTCCCAACCAGAAGGGAAAGCTCCCTCTGGCCAGCTGTGGTGGGCTCACGTTGCTTCCTGGAAGGGATTGAATGTCACTGCCGGTGATGGAGCAGGGAGTTTTAGAGGCTCTGTAGCACAGTATCACTTACCCACCCCAGCTGCTGCCACTGCTCCCCGTCAGGCAAAGAGCTCATCCAAAGAACCTGAGCAAACACAGTTCATGTTCGCTGAACACGAGCTATATTTGCCCTTAATATGCAACTGCCTTAGCTCTTTCCAGCTCTTTCTGCTAGCAGAAAGTCTGTATGAGGCTGAGGCACAGTTACATTATTTGTGAACTTGAACCCAAAACACAACCATAAAAATCACCCACTCAAAGAAATGGAAGGAAGATTGGGAATCATCTAAACAAGCCCAAATTAGAATTTCCAAAAATAACAGCATCAGAATATTTTGCTTCAAAAGATTCCTAATGAAAGAGACTCCTTGAAGTCCTTGGAAAACCCTCCTTGGCATCAAACAATCCTCAGAGGCAAAGACGTCTCCCTGCTGTCCCACCCTGTCCTGATCCAGCTGCAACTCAACACTTAGCAATAAAACCAGGGGGCGAAAGGGTGTGTTTCTGAAAATAAAACAGGAGACATATGATCCTGTTCCAACGCTTAGCCTGTTCTCTGCTTTTCGGAACTTAAAACCTGCCTGCCGTCCACCAAATGACACAGAGTGCTGGCAGATGGAGAAGAGAGAGAAGGCTGAATGTATTTTACTAGGACCATTAGTATTATGTCAAAAGGTGAGAAAAAAGCATTTGCCAGCCAAGAAAATAAGCATTGGTCTCAAAGAAATATAGTGTGTTCCATCTCACCCCCATTCACTCCCTCTTTGCTTTTTTATGAGAATCTGATTCAATAGGAGAGTCACTAGTCATGTGTAGCAGGCAAATGCATATTTTCGTAAGTCAAGCAACGTGGGCAGAAATATATGAAGGCAGAAAAAGAGTAGCACACCGGTATCGGGTAAGCCAAATGGGATCAGTCCAACTCTTAGACTAAAGCAGATTACAGAGTTATGACCTTACTCTTGACAAACAAACCAGTCATCCATATCTTCAACGCTATTGTTAATAAATAATCTCTTCTCTATGCTTCGTAATACTGCCTATTAAGCCTTGGAAGTACACATAAAAGTTCAGTGCAGAACAGAGATTTTCATCTGAACCAGAAAATGTTCAATTTCTGGTTACTTTCTCAGACCTAACTCAACACCATTGAAGGGCAGACAGGACTTCAGTTCACTCCTGATTTTAGCAGATACTGGTAATTTAGTTCTCTATCCCAGGGAAGAAGCAGTTCGCCTGATCTTTGGCTTCTATTTGGTCTTCCTGGTGATAAGAATGAAAATAACCTACATTAGAATGGCTTTTTACCATTCACCAGGCAATTTAACACACATCTTCTCATGAACTCCTCAAGGTAAGAAGAAAACCTGTTATTTAAGTAAGCTTACTATTCCCATTTCACAGATAAGGAAATTTCCCAAGAAATTGATGGAGAGAACCTATCTGTAACTGGCTGGGCTAGCAGAAGTAACCTTAGCAATTCTTGTGAAGAAACAGAGCCCCTTTGAGGAAGGCAGAGCTGCAACTAAAATGTAGCCATCTGGCCAGGCATGGTGGCTCATGTCTATAATCCCAGCACTTTGGGAGGCCAATGTGAGTGGATCACTGGAGGTCACGGGTTCCAGACCAGCCTGACCAACATGGTGAAACCCCATCTCTACTAAAAATACAAAAATTATCTAGGCATGGTGGTGCATGCCTGTAATCCCAGCGACTCGGGAGGCTGAGACAAGAGAATCACTTGAACCGGGGAGGCGGAGGCTGCAGTGATCCGAGATGACACCACTGCACTCCAGCCCGGGCGACAGAGCAAGACTTGGTCTTGAAAATAAATAAATAAAATAGAAATAAAACATAGGCATCTGCCTCTGCCCAACATTCTTCAGTTCCATAAATCTTACATTGCCTGTGTAGTAATTTGCTCTAAAATACTTCATTATTAACAATGTGATAGGGGTGTGTGTGTGTGTGTGAGAGAGAATTATAATCTATGCCCTAGAGATAGTTAGCATTTGATCTTTACCAATCACAAATCTCCCAAAGGTGCCACAAGAGTGCATTAAGAAAACCCAATGGGCTGGGTGCGGTGGCTCACGCCTGTAATCCCAGCACTTTGGGAGGCCGAGGCGGGTGGATCACGATGTCAGGAGTTCTAGACCACCCTGGCTAATACAGTGAAACCCCGTCTCTACTAAAAATACAAAAAATTAGCCGGGCATAGTGGTGGGTACCTGCAGTCCCAGCTACTCAGGAGGCTGAGGCAGGAGAATGGCGTGAACCCGGGAGGCGGAGCTTGCAGTGAGAGGAGATCGTGCCACTGCACTCCAACCTGGGCGACAGAGTAAGACTCCGTCTCAAAAAAAAAAAAAAACACCCAATGAAGAGGCCGGGTACAGTGGCTCACACCTGTAATCTCAGCACTTTAAGAGGCAGGCAGATCACTTGAGGTCAGGAATTTGAGACCAGCCTGGCCAACGTGATGAAACCCCATCACTATTAAAAATATAAAAATTAGGCCGGGCGCGGTGGCTCAAGCCTGTAATCCCAGCACTTTGGGAGGCCGAGACGGGCGGATCACGAGGTCAGGAGATCAAGACCATCCTGGCTAACCCGGTGAAACCCCGTCCCTACTAAAAAATACAAAAAACTAGCCGGGCGAGGTGGCGGGCGCCTGTAGTCCCAGCTACTTGGGAGGCTGAGGCAGGAAAATGGCGTAAACCCGGGAGGCGGAGCTTGCAGTGAGCTGAGATCCTGCCACTGCACTCCAGCCTGGGGCACAGAGCGAGACTCCGTCTCAAAAAAAAAAAAAACAAATAAATAAATAAATAAAAATAAAAAATAAAAATTAAAAATTAAAAATATAAAAATATAAAAATTAGCCGGGCGTGGTAGCATGTGCCTGTAATCCCAGCTACACAGGAGGCTGAGGCATGATAATCGCTTGAACCCAGGAGGCGGAGGTTGCAGTGAGCCAAGATCACGCCACTGTACTCCTGGGTGACAGAGCAAGACTCCATCTCAAAAAATAAAGAAAGAAAGAAAGAAAATCCACACCACAAGGTTCATTATTAGCATTAGATTATACTTTGTTCTTCCTTTGTGAAGTGGTTAGAGAGCAATATATGGTTGAGAGAAAAATTGCTTGGGTACTACCACCCCGTATGAATAAGGCATATGAATCCTGTAAGTCTTAATCCTAACATTTTAAAAGCAACATAGTGGGCCTTCAACCCTGCTGAGGCCTATATCACCCTATTCACAGGGAATATTGTCACCTGATTCCAAGACAGGGCAACAATGCCACTTCAGAATGAACCCATGAATGCAACGTGCTTGTCCCTGTGCCTGAGGATAAAGAGTACCACTTCACCAACCTACAGGAACCTGCATGTCAATGTTTGGTCTAAGACTTGACTTTCAACCTGACCATGAGGCTGTGGAGAATGGGCTGTGTAACCTCCACCGGTCTTTTAATTGCCAGAGCCTGCCAACATTGACCAAATGAATCTGACAACTGCTAAAATGCCACAGTGATCAGTTTACAACCAATATTAGGGACCTCCTATGTGCTCACAATGGCATAGGCTCCATGCAAGATGCAAAGACAGGTTACACAGGACACAACTCTGTAAGGCCTGGCAATCCAGGAGAGGAGTTAAGACAGTAAGCCCAGAAGTTAAACACAGGAGCTCCATACCCCAAGTGGAAGTGCAAAATCAAATGTTAAAAGTGTTCAGAAGGCCTGGCACGGTGACTCACACCTGTAATCCCAGCACTTTGGGAGGCTGAGGTGGGTGGATCACCTGAGGTCAGGAGTTCAAGGCCAGCCTGGCCAACATGGTGAAACCCCATCTCTACTAAAAATACAAAAAATTACCTGGGTATGGTGGTGGGCACCTGAAATCCCAGCTACTCGGGAGTCTGAGGCAGGAGAATCGCTTGAATCCAGGAGATGGAGGTTGCAGTGAGCCGAGATCATGCCATTGTACTCCAGCTTGGGCAACGAGAGCAAAGCTCCGTCTCAGGGAAAAAAAGAAAAGAAAGTGTCAGACAAGCAGGACATATGCCTGCCTCTGCTGATATTCCTGTCCCTGTTGCTCACCTAAACACTCTATGGCAAACTAAGGAGAGGCAATCTTAGAGCTTTGGGAGGCTGAGGCAGGAGGATTGCTTGAGGCCAGGAGTTGGAGACCAGCCTGGGCAACATAGGAAGAACCACATCTCTACAAAAAATAAGAAATTAGCCAGGCATGGTGGGGCACACCTGTGATCCCAGCCACTTGGGAGGGTGAGGTAGGAGGATCCCTTGAGCCCAGGAGGTCGAGGCTGCAGTGAGCTATGATCTCACCACTGCACTCCAGCCTGGGTGGCAGAGGGAGACCCTGTCTTAAAAATAAAATAAAATAAAATAAAATAAAAAACACAACAACAGAAATCTCCCAGCAGCAGAAGTTGGTGGTGAAAAAGATAAGAACAAAAGAGAAGAAACTGACATGAAATCTCCTCAAAAAAGGATGGGTTAATGGGCAAGAGGATACTAGAACTGGAAAAGAATGAGGAACAATGGTCATCCACATACCACCTTCAAAATGTGTGCCACATCCAATTCTACCTGCCACTTTCATCTTTAAATCAATTCACGTTTTATATTCAAATATTCTGATGTTAAGTACAAATTTTGACCACTAACGGTGAAGAGAAAACCAATGTCACTTGCCATAAACACAAGGCAGCCAGAAAAATAAATACAGTGGAGAAAATGTTCTAGATTCCAGCAAGCTCCTGAAGGCTGAGAGCCTGGGAATTGCTCCCTCTTTACTTACCAAAAGAACGATGAGGAGGAAGAAGATGAGGAAGAAGAAGAGGAAGACAATAGAAAAGGAGAAGAATTGGTGTTAGAGAAGTGTTCAAGACATTTCAGGGCCAAGCTGAGGCTCTCTGACCTAATCAGTGGGCATAAAAGGGAATTGAAAGATACTGCCTTCTTGCTGTGCCATTTAGTGTATTGTTTAACTCCCTGGTGTGACCCCTTGCAACCACCTCCCACTCCTATGTTAAGAGGTTCCTAGTTTCCCCCCAGGCTGGATGCTATCAAACAGAAAGATCCCAAGCTGTCTTCCGAGGACAGGTAATCCACCCCAAGCACTTGGAAAAGAATGATACCTCCTCTTCCACAATAACCACTGCACAGTTTCATTTTCTTGTAAAATGCAAGGGCCATTTAGAAATAATGACGTGTATTCTTTGAAATAAGTACCAGCTCAACTTTTGTTTTTTGTTTTATTTTTTTTTTGAGATGGAATCTCGCTCTGTCACCCAGGCTGGAGTGCCATCAGGCGATCTCCGCTCACTGCAAACTCCGCCTCCCGGGTTCATGCCATTCTCCTGCCTCAGCCTCCCGAGTAGCTGGGACTACAGGCGCCCGCCACCACTCCTGGCTAATTTTCTGTATTTTTCATAGAGATGGGTTTTCACCGTGTTAGCCAGGATGGTCTCGATCTCCTGACCTCGTCATCTGCCTGCCTCGGCCTCCCAAAGTGCTGGGATTACAGGCGTGAGCCACCACGCCCGGTCAGTACCAGGTCAACTATTAACCCCAGAAATCTCCCTTTAAGATTTCTCTTAAAGGATGATCTCCAACCCTTTGCAGCTGTACAATCCTTTAATAATACATCAACTGATTGCGTTATCAGTCGGGGCAGGATAGGAGAAAGCCCTGTTAAGTCCCATTCTTCAAAATATCTGAAAGCAGGGATTATCTAGGAGTTGACACTGGCAGGCAGTTGAGCAGGACAAAACCATAAAGGAAAAGTCAGCAGAAGAGGATGAAAGTTTACCTTCTGGGAATGGCCAGGGGCGGAACCCATAGGAGATCAGATATAAGATTCAAATCACAGCCTCCTGGAGGTACCAAGTAGCCCCAACCCTGGAAACGTAGCACTTGGCTTTAAAGCCTTACAATTCCCTGGTGCCAATACCAGATAAGAAAAAGGCTGATTGGCCCCTGGTTGGCCCAGTGAGTGGGTTAGAAGAGACACACCTAGAATCACAAAGTTAGGTGTGCCTGACGAATTACTAATACATTGAATAGGCATACAACCTGGCCCCACACCCCATCTTAAATCAACAATGAAAGGCCTGCACACAGAGACTCAACCCCTCCCTCCAAAATGCCCTTTCCTTTCCTCCACAACCCCATCACCCGCTCTACAGATCTCAACTGAAGCCCTGAGTGACTAATGCACAAATTGGTTAGGACAACGTGCATTTAAATGCTGTCACTCAGAGTAAGATATTCTGTTATTTATTCACCAAATCTTTTTGGGTTGCTTTTTGTTCTTTAGGTTTTTGTTTTGTTTTGTTTTGAGACAGAGTCTCTCTCTGTCACCTAGGCTGGAGTGCAGTGGTGTGATCTCAGCTCACTACAACCTCCGCCTCCCTGGTTCAAAAAATTCTCCTGCCTCAGCCTTCCAAGTAGTTGTGACTATAGGAACCACCACGGGTGCACCTGCTATCACACCTGGCTAATTTTTGTATTTTTAGTAGAGACGGGGTTTCACTACGTTGGCCAGGCTGGTCTTGAACTCCTGACCTCAGGTGATCCACCTGCCTCAGCCTCCCAAAGTGCTGGGATTACAGGCATGAGCCACCATACCAGGCCTTACCAAATCTTTTTGGCAGGTTACTGGGAGCCAGGGGCTGTGCTGTCTGTTGTCTGGCGTTCTCAAAGACTTCCCAAGCCACAGAGAAGTCTTGGTAAGGACACAGGTGTTGGGGAAGAAAACCTTTTTACCTCTACCCTCCTAGATGACTGACTAGTGCCCTATGAAAAAAACTGATAAAAGATTCACAAGAGAAAAACCAACAGGAGTTTGCAAGCCTGTGCTTCTTCCTTACACGAGAGCACCCAGTGAGGAGCAACTCACAGGGGTGGTTAGAATTTGGGGTCTACCGGCCAGGCACTGTGGCTCACACCTGTAATCCTGGTACTTTGGGAGTGCCGGGTCAGGAGTTCAAGACCAGCCTGGCCAACATGGTAAAACCCCGTCTCTACTAAAAATACAAAAACTAGCCAGGTGTGGTGATGGGCGCCTGTAGTCCCAGCTACTCAGGAACCTGAGGCAGGAGAATCACTTGAACCCAAGAGGTAGAGGTTGCAATGAGCCAAGATTACACCACTGCACTCCAGCCTTATCTCAAAAAAAAAAAAAAAACAAAAAAGAATTTGGGGTCTGTGTACCTAACTTACTGGTGGAAGGGTTGGTGAGACAGGACACTAATGGAAAAGCAAATGACTTTTGGAAGGAGAAATGGGCTCCGAGGAGAAGGGATGAGAAATTTGAGAGTTTGGTGACAGTGTCTGTCTGGGTGTGGTGCTAAGTTCTAGACTCTAAGAAGAGATTAATGAGTTGCTCTTGGGGAGGGGATTCATGACAATTGAGTTCTTAAGAGGCTCTGCCTTTTGGAAGATAAAAGATTTTGGGGGTACCGAGCACGGTGGCTCACACCTGTAATCCCGGCACTTTGGGAGGCTGCGGCAGCAGGATCATTTGAGGCTAGAAATTCAAGACTAGCCTAGGCAATATAGCAAGCCCCCATCTGGTTTTTGTTTTGTTTTGTTTTGTTTGTTTGTTTTTCAGACAGAGTCTCGCTTGGTCGTCCAGGTTGGAGTGCCGTCGGGCGATCTCTGCTCACTGCAAGCTCCGCCTCCTGGGTTCACGCCATTCTCCTGCCTCAGCCTCCCGAGTAGCTGGGACTACAGGCGCCCGCCACCACGCCCGGCTAATTTTTTTTTTTGGATTTTTAGTAGAGACGGGGTTTCACTGTGTTAGCCAGGATGGTTTCGATCTCCTGACCTCGTGATCCGCCCGTCTCGGCCTCCCAAAGTGCTGGGATTACACGCGTGAGCCACCGTGCCCAGCCTACAAGCCCCCATCTGTTAAAAGAAAAACTAGAAGAAGAAGAATGTACTTTAAATGTTCTAAAAGACTTTTTATTTCTTCCTTTTTTTTTTTTAATAGAGACAAGGTCTTGCTATGTTGCCCAGGCTGGTCTCAAACTCCTGGCCTCAAGTGATCTTTCCACCTCAGCCTCTCAAAGTGCTGGGATTACAGGTGTGAGCTACCATGCCCAACCTAAAGATTTTTTTTTCTTTCAACCCCTCCAGCTCAATTCTTCTGTCAAAGTGGCATATTTGGGGTAGCATGCCCTAGTCCCTTCTCAGGCCAGGGCTTCCCCCTCCAGCCCTCACACAAACACCTCCCAGGCACTCCAGACAGGGGGCCTGCCAGCCACAGCACCCCAGAGAAACTTCAGGCTCACAGAGAGGGCCCCCTGTCTTGGCTAGACTGAGGCAGGGGAGGGTATAGGTGACTTCACCAGAGCTTCATGCACAGAATGTTGAACTCCTCTTCCCCTGAGATATGGTGTTATCCATGACAGGCCAGAGGGCCACTTGGCCAGGGCCAAACAGAGAATTTCCACTCTCCAGACTGTCAGGCTAACACCTTTTGCCAGCTTGAGATTAATAGGCTTTCAAAAAGAAGAAAAGAAAAGAAAAACCAGAAGAGGCCATATGCATGCCTCCCACCCACCCACCCTAGGAAAAATGGAAGTCTTTTATTCTCCTTATGCCAAAATTTGTTTTGCTGAGAGAAGCTTCTTTTCACCAAAGCCTCCAGGCTCTTTACCAGCCAGGGTCAAACAAAGAAGCTCAGAGAGCCATGGAACAAATAAACCAAAACAGCCAACAGAGAACAAGGAAAGGAAAGCCTCCGTTTCCAAACGGAAGCCAATTTCCATCTAGCCTGTCTGGCTGAGCCTGGCCTGGCACAGCCCCTGATGAAGCCAGCAAGGGCTGCACTCTCCTCTCTTAGCAGCCTCCGAGAGCCTTGTGAGTGTCAGCCTAAAGAATCCATCAGGGGAACGGGTCTTCTCTCTCCACCCCCCTTAAATTATTAACATCCACTTAAAAGAAAGGGGGTGGAGTGGGGTGCAGGGTTTGCCCTCTTTTCAAATTGCTTGAGAAGGGAGTACTGCTTATCACAACAGGTGCACTGGCCACTCACAAAAAAACAGGCAGTGCAGCGCTGAAAGGCTAAGAAATTACTTGTTCTCTTTGTAATGGCTGCTACTACAGGCCATGCAAACCCTGCCTTGGAGAGAGATATTGTGTTCTTGTTTTAAGAAGAAAGAAAGAGAAAGAGAGAAAGAGAAAGAAAGAAAGAAAGAAAGAAAGAGAGAGAGAGAGAGAGAGAGAGAAAGAAAGAAGAGAGAAAGAAAGAGAGAAACAGAAAGAAAGAAAGAAAGGAGAGAAAAGAGAGAAAGAAAGAAAGAGTAGTGAGTGGAAAAAAGTGTAAGGGTGCCACAAGCGCTAAGAGGAGGGGAGAACAGGGCTGAGGGTGGGAAGGGCCAGAGGGGGACGGCTTGGTGTTCTGAGGCAATTTAGGAAAAGCAATGGGGCCTGGTGGCTGGACTTAAAAGGTGTGTGTGTGTGTGTTCGTGTGTTTTTTTTTTTTTTTTTTTGGTTTTTTGTTTTGTTCTGTTCTTTTGAGACAGAGTCTTGATCTATCACCCAGGCTGGAGTGCAGTGGTGCGATCTCAGCTCACTGCAACCTCCGCCTCCTGGGTTCAAACGATTCTCCTGCCTCAGCCTCCCTAGTAGCTGGAATTACATGTGCCTACCACCACGCCCGATTAATTTTTGTATTTTTAATAGAGACACGTTTCACCATGTTGGCCAGGCTGGTCTCGAACCCCTGACCTCAGGTGATCTGCCCACCTCGGCCTCCCAAAGTACTGGGATTACAGACATGCACCGCCATGCCCGGCCAAAAAGTGCTGTCTTGAACTTTCCAGAAAACTCTGGGGGCATATCCCAGGCCTCTTCGGCAGGATGGGAGGGATACTTACACCCAGGCTTGCAAAACACACACATCGGGGTGACCAGAGAACAGTCAAAAAGAAAGGATACTGCATGTATATTTTTGAAAATTAGATGAAAATATTGCTTAGAAACTGCATTGCATACCAGGGAGGATTTCATCCCCTGGGCAGTCACTCCTTAAGTGGGAGTGTGTCTTCAAAACTATATTCCTCAAATGACTCTTCAACCAGGCAGATCACTTTTATGGTGTTGGCCAAGTAACCTTGAGCTTCTGAGTCTCCAAACCCTCTGACATTCTCATCCTGTGCTCCCACACCTGCAGAGGGGACCCAGCCAGCTTCATGGGGACAAAGCGGTGAGGGAGTTGCTCTCCCCCAAGCCAAGTGCAGACTGACAGGGAAGATTTGGATTTTCTTCCCCTTGAGAAGGTTGCCATGAGAATCCGGGAGAGGGTTATTTGTTTTGCTTTAAAGTAAAAATAAGACAGTGAAAGTCATGGCCTAAGAACCCGTCCCCTTGCCAGTTCTGTCCCAACTAAGCAATCAGAAGATAGGGCCACCAGCCACAAAGCAACTTGGACGTTGGAGTTTTGCAATGATTCTCCTATTAAAAGGAACGACCTTGACCTGGCTGTAAGACATGGAAGGGCAGCCATGACAGATTATTAAGGTCAAAGAAAAAGCAGCAGCAGTGTGGCAAGCATGAATCCATTTTTGTTTACTATATATTGATCTTTTTTCTTTTAGTCTTGCAGTGAAATCTGAGGACCAAAACCCTCTAACTAAGCATATAGCTTTGGATGCTGAGGACTAAAATGACCCCACCACACCTCCCACAAACCCCTAGCTTACATGAACATGACTTGACTGTTCCATCGTCTTCATTAGCATGATTTTCCCATTCCTGCAGACTCTAGTGGTAACTGTCGTGATTGTCCATAACAGGAACTTCTAGAAGGCTCATTAACTCTTCCATGGAAAACAGAAAACAGATGGTGTGAGGCCTAAAATGTTTGAGCCCCTCACCTCAGAATCCTCACCTCACTGTTTCCACCAATCCTGGACAATATCATCGTGATCCTTACCCAATCCTAATCAAGCCTCCACACTGCAAAGACATGCCTTAAACTAAATTTCTGCTTCTCAATCCATTTCCACCTTGCCACCCCCTCCAGAGACACTGTCAGAGCTGTGACTGAGTGGCATCTCCCTGTCCACAGTAAACACAGGCTGTGTTGGGGACATTGGGAGACCCAGCGTTCCACTGAAGGGGCCTGTGAAGAGTCTTTTTGTTTAATTTTATTTTTTCTAAACTCCCCTTATACCTAAAAGCAGAACCTTCCAAAAGAACCAAAAGAATTCATCTATCAGCCAGTCATAGTGGCTCATACCTATAATCCAAGCACTTTGAGAGGCCCAGGCAGGTGGATCACCTGAGGTCAGGAGTTTGAGACCAGCCTGGCCAACATGATAAAACCTCATCTCTACTAAGAATACAAACAAAATTAGCCAGGCATGGTGGCGGGCACCTGTGATCCCACCACTTTAGGAAGCTGAGGCAAGTGGATCATCTGAGATCAGGAGTTCTAGACCAGTCCGGCCAATGTGGTGAAACCGTGTCTCTACTAAAAATAGAAAAAAAAAAAATTTGCCGGGCATGGTGGTGGGCACCTGTAGTCCCAGCTACTCGGGAGCCTGAGGCAGGAAAATTGCTTGAACCCAGGAGGCGGAGGTTGCAGCGAGCCAAGATCACACCACTGCACTCCAGCCTGGGTGACAGAGCAGGACTCTATCTCAAAAAAAAAAAAAAGAGTAAACTTTGACATCCAAAGGGGTGTATACCCAGGTCTTCATAAATTCTCATATTCAGTTTCTGCCATGAAACTTCTCCTGTCTGTCTAAGAACAATACTCATCACATCTCCTCACTGCATTGGCGGCACTAGTGGTTGCATTTTTTTCTAGGGCCTTTTTTCTTTTTAAATTAATTGTTAGACTTTATCTTTTTATTATTTTTAAATATTAACATGAAAATTGTACATATTTATGGAGTACAATGTGATATTAATGTAATTGTACATATTTATGGAGTACAATGTGATATTTCAAAAACTATGTACAACGGGTAATGACTGAATGAGAGTAATTAGTATATCTATTACATCAAACATTTATCAACTTTTTGTGTTGGAAACATTCAAAAATCTGCTCTTCATGGTGGCTCACGCCTGTAATCCCAGCACTTTGGGAGGCCGAGGCAGGAGGACAGCTTGAGGCCAGGAGTTTGAGACTAGCCTGGATAACATAGCGAGATTCTGCCTCTTCTTTTTAGCCAAGGTGGTGTCTCACACCTGTAGTCCTAGCTACTTTGGAGGCTGAGATGGGAGGAACATTTGAGCCTAGGAGTTCAAGGTTGCAGTGAGCTGTGGTTGTGCCGCTATGCTCCAGCCTGGGCAACAGACAGACATCTTGTCTCAAAAAATAATAATAATAATAATTCTTTTAAAAATCTGTTCTTCTAAGTATTTGAAAATATAAAATAAATTTTTGCTAATTATAGTCACTCTACAGTGCTAAAGAACACTAGAACTTATTTTTCCTGTCCAGCTATAATGTTATATCCATTAACCAATCTCTGGCTACTCCCTCTTTCCCTTTACCCTTCCCTGCCTCTAGTAACCATTATTCTATTCTATTTCTATGTGATCAACTTTTTTAGCTCCCACATGTGAGTGAGAACATGTGTGGTCCTTATCTTCCTGTGCCTGGGCTTATTTCACTTAATGTAATGTCCTCCAAGCTCACTGATGTTGCTGCGAATCAGAGAACTTTGTTCTTTTTATGGCTACATAGTATTCCATTGTACATTATAGCACATATTCTTTATCCATTCATATGTTGGTGGACACTTAGGTTGATTCCATATCTTGGCTATTGACAACAGTGCAGCAATAAACATGGAAGTGCAGATGACTCTCTGACATACTGATTTCGTTTCCTTTGCATATACTCCCAGGAGTATAATTGCTGGTCATATGGTAGTTCTGTTTTGGGATTTTTGAGGAATTTCCATATTGTTTTCAATAATGGCTGTACTAATTTACATTCCCACCAATAGTGGAAACAAAGAGTTCCTTTTTCTATGTGTCCTTGCCAGCATTTGTTATTTTTTGTCTTTTTTATACTAGTCATTCTAACAGCAATGAGATGATACCTCATTGTGGTTTTGATTTGCATTTCCTTAATGATAAGTAATGCTGAGCATTTTTTCATATACCTGTTGGCTGTTTGTATGTCTTCTTTTTTTTTTTTTTTTTTTTTTTTTGAGACGGAGTCTCGCTCTGTCGCCCAGGCTGGAGTGCAGTGGCGGGATCTCAACTCATTGCAAGCTCCGCCTCCCGGGTTTACGCCATTCTCCTGCCTCAGCCTCCCAAGTAGCTGGGACTACAGGCGCCTGCCACCTCGCCCGGCTAGTTTTTTGTATTTTTTAGTAGAGACGGGGTTTCACCATGTTAGCCAGGATGGTCTCGATCTCCTGACCTCATGATCTGCCTGTCTCACCCATTTTTTTTTAATCAGATTTTTTTTTTTTGCTGTTGTTTGAGTTCTTTGTAAAAACTGGATACTAATCCCTTGTCAGATGAATGCTTTGCAAATATTTTCTCCCATTCTACAGAATGTCTCTTCACTGTTGATTGTTTCCTTTGCTGTGCAGAAGCTTTTCATTTTATATAATCCATTTGTCTATTTTTGCTTTTGTTGTCTGTGCCTTTTTTTTTAAGACGGAGTCTTGCTCTGTCGCCAGGCTGGAGTGCAGTGGCACAATCTTGGCTCACAGCAATCTTCGGCTCCCGGTTCCAAGCGATTCTCTTGCCTCAGCCTCCCGAGTAGCTGGGACTACAGGTGGCCGCCACCACACCCAGCTAATTTTTGTATTTTTAGTAGAGATGAGGTTTCACCATGTTGGCCAGGATGGTCTCGATGTCTTGACCCCATGATCTGCCCACCTCAGCCTCCCAAAGTGCTGGGATTACAGGCAGGAGCCACCGTGCCTGGCCTTGTTTTGTTTTTAGCTCCAAGAATCCACCTAGGGCCGGGCGCGGTGGCTCAAGCCTGTAATCCCAGCACTTTGGGAGGCCGAGGCGGGCGGATCACGAGGTCAGGAGATCGAGACCATCCCGGCTAACACAGTGAAATCCCGTCTCTACTAAAAAAAATATATAAAAAAAAAATTAGCCGGGCGAGGTGGCGGGCGTCTGTAGTCCCAGCTACTCGGGAGGCTAAGGCAGGAGAATGGCGTAAACCCGGGAGATGGAGCTTGCAGTGAGCCGAGATCCGGCCACTGCACTCCAGCCTGGGTGACAGAGCGAGACCCCGTCTCAAAAAAAAAAAAAAAAGAATCCACCTAGAGTGTTGTCTGTGCTTTGGAGGTCTTCTTTGCCCAGACCAATGCCTTAAAACATTTCACCTATGTTTTCTTCTACTAATTTCATAGATTGGGGTCTTACATTAGACTTTATCCTTTAGGACTGTTTTATTTATAGAAAAATTGAGGACACAGTAAAGAGAATGTCATCTATCCCCCATGCTCACCACATACCCAGTTTCCCCTACTATTAATTCAGACTTCCTTAGTTTTAACCAAATGTCCTTTATGTACTTTTTCTGTTTCAGAATCCCACATAGGAAATCATATTTAATACACACACACATACATTTTTTTTCCTTTTTTTTTTTTTTTTTGAGGCAGGGAGGCAGGGTCTCAGTCTATCACCCAGGCTGGACTGCATTAATGCAATCACGGCTCACTGCAGCCTCGACCTCCCAGGTTCAAACAATCATCCCACCTCAGCCTCCTGAGTAGTTGGGACCACAGGCACACGCCACCACATCCGGCTCATTTCTGTATTTTTAGTAGAGACAGGGTTTTGCCATGTTGCCCAGGTTGGTCTCAAACTCCTGGATGCATGCAGTCTTCCTGCCTCAGCCTCCCAAAGTGCTGGGATTACAGGTGTGAACCACGATGCCCAGCAACCACATTACAATTAATTGCTGTGTCTCCTTAGGCTCTTCTTGGCTGTGAAAATACATCAGACCTTCCTTGTTTCTGATGACGTTGGGATTTTTGAAGAATACTGGTCGGATATTATGTAAGATGTGCCCCTGTAGGAATTTTCTGTTTTTCTCATAATTAGACTAGGGTTGTGAGTTTGAAGGAGAAAGATCGCTGAGGTAAAGTGCCATTTTTGTCATACCATATTAAGGACACAGACGATCAGCCTGATATCTCACTGCTGATGCTGATTCTGATCACATCAAATAACTTTGGCTGAAGTTATACTTGACAGATTTTTCCAAAGATACCCTTTTTTTCTGCCTTTCTGTAACTGTCCTTTTTGGAAAGAAGTCACTATGAGCTGGTCACACTTAAGGAGTGGGGAGTTAGGCTCTCCCTCATTGACGGCAGGGTATGTATATAAATTATTTGGAATTTTTCCGCACAGATTTGACCCTTCATCCCCATTTATTAATTTACTTAGTCATTCATTTATGCTCATAAGGACTCATGGATATTTACTTTATATGTTGGATTATAATTCAATATTGCTTTATTTACTTTGCATCTCAAATCGCTGCAACTTTCACCACTGGGAGCTCTTTCATTTGGCCCCTGTGACCCTTTGACATACCCCTCAATATCGTGAGGACCCAGGGAGTTTTGGGTTTTGGGTTTTTTTGGTTCTGTTTTGTTGAGCACTGCCTTACTTGCAGGCACTAAAATATGTTCCATCTCATCTTGTGTATTTCCTGCCCCAGTCATAGAATCAGTCATTTCTACAAGGAGCTCCAGGGCCATTTTTTACAAAGAATTTGAGTTTGCATCACAAAACAAAAGAGTTACAGTGCAGACAAGGCCAGTAGAGAATAAAGCAGAATTGAGAGGCTGATGAAAGCTGGGTGATCCATCTGCTGGGCACCCTCATTAGGCCGAGTTTTTGCTGCCCACACCCCACCCTTAGACTGGTGGCAAATATGATTCAAGTTCATGCCTCAATTTTTTTTTTTTTTTTTTTTTTTTTTTTTTTTTTTTTTTGAGATGGAGTTTCGCTCTTTTTGCCCAGGCTGGGGTGCAATGGCGCTATCTCGGCTCACCGCAACCTCTGCCTCCCAGGTTCAAGCAATTCTCCTGCCTCAGCCTCCCAAGTAGCTGGGATTACAGGCATGCACCACCACCCCGGCTAATTTTGTTTTTAGAAGAAACGGGGTTTCTCCATGTTGGTCAGGCTGGTCTTGAACTGCCGACCTCAGGTGATCTACCCGCCTCGGCCTCCCGAAGTGCTGGGATTACAGGCCTGAGTCACCGCATCCGGCCATGCCTCAATTTTTATCTTGGAAGATTGTATCATTTTTCTGATTCATGCATTTCTGCAGAATTATTTTTAAAATGTATGCCTCAGTAAAATAACATGTTATATGTCATTGTCCTTCTAGAATTGTTTGGGAATAGTTAAAACCACAAATGTTAAATTCAGAGACACAAAAGAGACTCTACATCCCAGTCATGTTAGCCGACTGCACTCACTCAGCTGAAGTCCTTGTGGCACCACGCCTCTCCTATAAGCAATTCTACAAGCCCCAACAGATATTTTCCATTTCTCATTTATCCCATCTCTAAGTTCAAAGCTACTTTCCAGATTGGATGGGTTTTAAAATTTTTTTAGCATCAGAGACCTTTTTTTCATATGAAATCATCACATAGAGAATTTTAACACATGAAAGTGATAAAAGTGATATTTACTTCATAGGCATCTGTTTAAGAAACTTAGTGATACTTAATATAAAGTCAAGAAGAACAATGATGTTTTTATTTTCTTTTGTTTTGCTCTTTGAGATGGAGTCTCACCTGTGGCCCAGGCTGGAGTGCAGTGGCGCGATCTCGGCTCACTGCAAGCTCAGCCTCCCGGGTTCACACCATTCTCCTGCCTCAGCCTCCCGAGTAGCTGGGACTACAGGCGCCCGCCACCATGCCCCGCTAATTTTTTGCATTTTTAGTAGAGACGGGGTTTGACCATTTTAGCCAGGACAGTCTCGATCTCCTGACCTCGTGATCCACCCGCCTTGGCCTCCCAAAGTGCTGGGATTACAGGCTTGAGCCACCGCGCCCAGCAAGAACAATGGTGTTTCAGTGAAAATAAATGTTTCAACTGAGAGTTATGGAAGACAATAGCAGTCTTCTAACAACCTTATTATCCAATTTATTTCCGTACATTGTTTTAGTTATACAATCTCCAGAAATTTTTGACTAACAAAGATTGGAAACATCATTTGCAACTGCTTCCCAGGTCATCTTACAATCTCAAGATATTTATTCTTCTACTAAACAGAGGATACAGAAGAAGCTGTATTATAAGGTCTGTACAAAAATTCATTAATCAATAGCAAATAATAAAATATTGGTAACTTCCTATTTTTTAAATATTTGGCATTGTGTATGTATCATTTTTCAGCACATATTTTTCACAGTTATTATTTTTAAATGAAACATTATAAAACACTTGTGGAAGTACCTTCACCAGAATATAAGGTTTATAAAACATTGCTAGGATCTGGGCAATTATATTTTCCATTAAGTACCCTGTTCCAGATAAGTGAACTATTTAGCTGTACTAATATTAATTCTTCTTCCTCTTATTTTATTTTTTTTTTTGAGACAGAGTCTCTCTCTGTTGCCAGGCTGAAGTGCAGTGGCACAATCTCAGCTCACTGCAAACTCCGCCTCCCGGGTTCAAGCCATTCTCCTGCCTCAGCCTCCCAAGTAGCTGGGACTACAGGTGAGCGCCACCACGCCTGGCTAATTTTTGTATTTTTAGTAGAGATGGGGTTTCACCATGTTGGCCAGTATGGTCTCAATCTCTTGACCTTGTGATCCACCTGCCTTGGCCTCCCAAAGTATTGGGATTACAGGTGTGAGCCACCGTGCCCGGCCATATTAATTTTTTTGACTTATCGTTATATAGCCCATTTCCTCTGGACTCTATTAGGGGCAACTGAATTCTTGCTAAAGAATTAATGACTGATATCCTAGAGTTGGCTTCCTAATTACATATGTATTTTAATAAAGAGCTGTGAATTTTTAAAGAAGCCCTAAGGGGAGAATTTCAGACAGCAAGGCAGTAGAGTAGAAGACATTTTTTAGAAGACAGGCTTTTTCCTATTGTGACGTAATATTTCACAATATTTCAGCAATAATTGTTATAATAATACAAATAATTAAGAAATATAAGGCCAGGTACAGTGGCTCACACCTGTAATCCCAGCACTTTGGGAGGCTGAGGTGGTTGGATTTCTTGAGTTCAGGAGTTCAAGACTGGCCTGGGCAATATGGCAAAACCCTGTCTCTACAGCGGCATCCCACAGAAAAAAAGCTGTAGCACTTGCCTATAGGCTCAGGTATTCAGGAGGCTGAGGTGGGAGGATCACCCAAGACAGGGAGTTTGAGGCTGCAGTGAGCTATGATTCGCCACTGTACTCCAGTCTGGGTGACACAGTGAGACTCTGTCTGAAAAAAGAAAAGAAAAGAAATATAATACTATGAACCAGTTTCTATTGTAAATTGTTAGTGCCTCGCATATACTAACTCAGTTAATTTAATCATAACAAACCTATGAAGTAGATACTATTATCATCCACGTTTCACAGAAATTAAAACAACTGAGGTTCAAAGAGGTTAAAAACCTTTCCCAGGCTGCACAGCTTGTAACTGGCAAAGCTAGGCTCTAAACGTAGCCATTCTGCCTCCAAAGTCCTTGCTGTTAAACAATATACTGCCTCTGGATACCATAATTTCTAGTCAGTAGACCTGGAGCATACTTATTATTAATTTCTACATATATTGATTAAGTATCTGTTCTTGACCAGGTTCTATCTCAAACAGATGGTAGAGAAGTGCATTATTGTACTGTCGCATGCTCATTCAAAGGCTCACGCTCAAAGCCCTGTACAATGTCTTCCTTTTTCAGCCTCAAACATCCTACTGCAACCCACGCATATCAGCCACAGGGGCTTGTGGGCCATTCCTCAACATACCTTTGTGCTCTCCTGCCTCTAAGTGTTTGTTCAAGCTGCTACTAATAGATCCCTACTACTCTAGTGAAATTCTTTCATAAGACCCAGACCTAGTCCTACCTTCTCCATAAAGTTTCCTGAGCCCCGGCCAGGCGCAGTGGTGCATGCCTGTAATCCCAGCACCTTGGGAGGCTGAGGCGGGCAGATCACCTGAGGTCAGGAGTTTGAGACCAGCCTGACCTGTATGGTGAAACCCCGTCTCTACTAAAAATACAAAATTTAGGCCGGGAGTGGTGGCTCACGCTTGTAACCCTAGCACTTTGAGAGGCCGAGGCGGGTATATTACCTGAGCTCAGGAGTTCAAGACCAGCCTGAGCAACAATGGTGAAACCCCATCTCTACTAAAATATAAAAAATTAGCCAGGCATTGCAGCGTGCGCCTGTAGTACCAGCTACTCAGGAGGCTGAGGCAGGAGAATCGCTTGAACACAGGAGGCAGAGGTTGCAGTGAGCCGATCATGCCACCGCATTCCAGCCTGGGCAACAGAGCGAGACTCCGTCTCCAAAAAAAAAAAAATACAAAAATTAGCCAGGCATGGTGGCAGGTGCCTGTAATACCAGCTACTCAGGAGGCTGAGGCAGAAGAATCGCTTGAACCCAAGACGTGGAGGTTGCAGTGAGCTGAGATCATGCACTCCAGCCTGAGTGACAGAGCGAGACTCCGTCTCAAAACAAAAAAAAAAAAAAAAGTTTTCTGAGCCCCTTGATGAAATTTCTCTCTCCTTCCCTTGTACTTATATATATTGTCTCTGTACATCTATTATAGCTGCCCATGGACAATGAGCTTCTTTAAAAAAGGTAGTATGTCTTTTTCATCTTCTACATCTCCAGCACTAGTACATATATACAGAACATGCTCTAATATAGTGAGAGCTCTAAAATTGTCTGCTAAAATGGATAAACAACATAAACTGGGTGCCCACTGGGAACCTAACATATCTTAGGAAGATACACTTCCACTTTTAAAGGAGATGATGGCCTAATCGAAGAGCCACAGAGAAAAGAACAAGCACAAACTACACTGATAGGCAGCAAGATAAGGCCGTCCCGTTGCTGAAACATAGCAACTAGACACAGAAGAGCGGGGATTTAGTCCTGGCTACAGCGCAAACTGTGTGCACTTGGGCAAGTAGTTTTATTCTTCTGAGCCTCAGTAAAAGGAGGACTGACGGTGTGCAGGTTTCTCGCAGTTCTAATAGCTATGATGAGTCTACAGATTAGCAATTGCCAAGAATGCTTTCTGAAGAGCGTGGTAGTGTTCAGGACAGGCTACCCCAAAATATGGCACCTTGACGTTTGAGAAAATAGCAGAAGGAGGAAGGTCCCTCTCACCTTATCCCCACTGCCCTTCTCCCCTGAAGTAGGTCATGAGACCGTCATTCAAGAGGTACCCCTGCTGTATCCTGAAGAAAGGAACACCCTTGTCTCTGAAAACACAAGGGCATGGAGAAGAATCTAACTAACAGGCCTGCCTAAGTTCCCCCCGGTTTATTACCCCTTTGTCCAATCTTATTTCTGCAAGACCATCTACTTCATCTAATCTAAGCATAACAATATGCAAGATTACCTGTTTCTTGGAGTCTTCATTTCTAAGGTTCCTGCATCACGTAAAACTTTATTATTATTTTTTTAAATAGAGACGGGGTCTCACCATGTTGCCCAGGCTGGTCTTCTGTTCCTGGGCTCAAGTGATCCTCCCACTTCAGCCTCCCAAAGTGCTGAGATTTCAGGCATGAGCCACTTCACCCAGGCATGTAATACTAACATCAAATAAATTTGTATGCTTTTCTCTTATTAATCTGTCTTTTATTATAAGGGCCTCAGTCATGAACCTAGCAATGGGTAAGAAAAAGAAATCGTTCCTCTACTGTGAGTACATCCTACAAGAGAGACATGGAAAACTCTAACTCTTGAAATGAAGCTGCCTTTGGAAGCAACTAATTATCATACAAAATGAAATCAATAAAATATGAACACATACTCTATTGGGAAAGTGTTGAAGTCACAAAGTATTATAATGACAGATCAAGTGGAGAGGGGAAAGTCTAGATGGAGCCCAAAAGGCAAGCTGGGAAGGAAGCAATAATTAGGGTTTACCCATCCATGAACCTGGCCACAGTCACACCATCATTAGAATGACACACTCAAGCCCAGAGCGCAAGTGCCAAATTTGCCCTTCGCTTAGCCTGAAGTCTCTCTAAGAGCCTCCCAGCTACTTTCACTCTGATTCCCTGAAAACTGAACAACATTCTAATTACTAGTGTTGCTTTCCAGTTTCTGGTGTAATGAGACAGAGGAAATTTTTCTTCCTTAGCAGCTGGAACAAGACTTCCTCTTAGGGACAGTCCTATATTTACCAGGAAGAAATCCACTGATTAGCCAGATGGGTTGAGGAATGAGATTCCAAGCAATAAACAATAACGCCAATCTGCTTTCTCAGAAGTCCCAACACCTTAGGGTCTTTTATTTTGTGAGCCTTTCAGTGGGTTTGAGCAGGTAAACTTCACTATGAGTATGGTCACAATTAAATTGCTCTGCATAAACGGCAACAAAAGCCAAAATTGACAAATGGGATCTCATTAAACTAAAGAGCTTCTGTGCAGCAAAAGAAACTACCATCAGAGTGAACAGGCAACCTACAGAATGGGAGAAAATTTTTGCAATCTACCCATCTGACAAAGGGCTGATATCCAGAACCTACAAAGAACTCAAACAAATTTACAAGAAAAAAACAACCCCATCAAAAAGTGGGCAAAGGATATGAACAGACATTTCTCAAAAGAGGACATTCATACAGCCAACGGACACATGAAAAAATGCTCATCATCACTCGCCATCAGAGAAATGCAAATCAAAACCACAATGCGATACCATCTCACACCAGTTAGAATGGCAAACATTAAAAAGTCAGGAAACAACAGGTGCTGGAGAGGATGTGGAGAAATAGGAACACTTTTACACTGTTGTTGGGATTGTAAACTAGTTCAACCATTATGGAAAAGAGTGTGGCAATTCCTCAAGGATCTAGAACTAGATGTACCATATGACCCAGCCATCCCACTACTGGGTATATACCCAAAGGGTTATAAATCATGCTGCTATAAAGACACATGCACACGTATGTTTATTGCGGCACTATTCACAATAGCAAAGACTTGGAATCAACCCAAATGTCCATCAGTGACAGACTGGATTAAGAAAATGTGGCACATATACACCATGGAATACTATGCAGCCATAAAAAAGGATGAGTTTGCATCCTTTGTAGGGACATGGATGCAGCTGGAAACCATCATTCTTAGCAAACTATCACAAGAACAGAAAACCAAGCACTGCATGTTCTCACTCATAGGTGGGAACTGAACGATGAGATCACTTGGACTCGGGAAGGGGAACATCACACACCGGGGCCTATCATGGGAAGGGGGGAGGGGGAGGGGGGAGGGATTGCATTGGGAGTTATACCTGATATAAATGACAAATTGATGGGTGCTGACGAGTTGATGGGTGCAGCACACCAACATGGCACAAGTATACATATGTAACAAACCTGCACGTTATGCACATGTACCCTAGAACTTAAAGTATAATAATAATAATAATAATAATAAAAGAAAAAGAAAATGTGGCACATATACACCATGGAATACTACGCAGCCATAAAAAAGGATGAGCTCGTGTCCTTTGTAGGGACATGTATGCAGCTGGAAACCATCATTCTCAGCAAACTATCGCAGGAATAGAAAACCAAACACTGCCTGTTCTCACTCATAGTTGGGAATTGAACAATGAGATCACTTGGACTCGGGAAGGGGAACATCACACACTGGGGCCTATTATGGGGAGGGGGAAGGGGGGAGGGATTGCATTGGGAGTGATACCTGATGTAAATGATGAGTTGATGGGTGCTGATGAGTTGGTGGGTGCAGCACACCAACATGGCACAGGTATACATATGTAACAAACCTGCACATTGTGCACATGTACCCTAGAACTTAAAGTAAAATTTAAAAATAATAAATAAATAAATAAATAAATAAATAAATAAATAAATAAAAACAAAAAAATTGCTCTGCATAATGAAAATGTAAAGAATTTTAAAATTACAGGAAAGGGTCAGGTGAGGTGGCTTACGCCTGTAATCCCAGCACTTTGGGAGGCCAAGGCAGGTGAATCACCTGAAGTCTAGGGTTCAAGATCAGTCTGGCCAACATGATGAAACTCTGTCTCTCCTAAAAATACAAAAATTAGCCAGCGTGGTGGTGGGTGCCTGTAATCCCAGCTACTTGGGA
Organism: Rhinopithecus roxellana; assembly: GCF_007565055.1. Lineage (NCBI taxonomy): Eukaryota > Metazoa > Chordata > Mammalia > Primates > Cercopithecidae > Rhinopithecus > Rhinopithecus roxellana. The sequence goes on along the minus strand of NC_044552.1, from coordinate 4,876,745 downwards.
AGCTAAGTCAGGAAAATCGCTTGAACCCAGGAGGAGAAGGTTGCAGTGAGCCAAGATTGTGCCATTGCACTCCAGCCTGGGCGACAAGACTGTCTCAAAAAGAAACTTACAGGAAAGTCAGGAAGGGGGTGCAAAGCAGAGGGAAGGAAAAGAACAGGAAAGAGATTAGGCACTGGGTGGAATGGAAGGGGCTTTGAAGAGAACAGAAATATTGAATGCATTTTCGGCTATTTGCTGTTGAGATTTGATTTAAGTCCCCATCTGTATCTCCCCTACACAGCACATTCACTAAAGCATCTGCTGCTCTTTTAAAGAACCTGTGGAGAGGCCAGGCATGTTGGCACACGCCAGCACTTTGGGAGGCTGAGGTGGGTGGATCACCTGACATCAGGAGTTCGAGACCAGCCTGGCCAACATGGTGAAACCCCATCTCTACTAAAAATACAAAAATCAGTTGGATGTGGTGGCACGAGCCTGTAATCCCAGCTACTCTGGAGGCTGAGGCAGGAGAATCTCTTGAACCCAGGAGGCATAGGCTGCAGTGAGCCGAGATCACACCACTGCACTCCAGCCCGGGCAACAGAGCAAGACTCTGTCTCAAAAAAAAAAAAAAAGAAAAAGAAAAACAAGAACCAGAGGAGGTTCTAACTTCTACATTCAGATCTGGAGCCATAGAATCAGAGCAGAGGAGGAGAGTTGACATCCAGGTTTCATCAGGAGGACAGAAGCCAAGGCAAAGATCTCCTGGGCAGTCATCATACGTATAGCCCCATCATAAAATAAGACCTCAGCTTTCTGGGACATTAATCACCCTGTTGGGAGTTAGGCAAGATTGCATCAGTCCTCAGAGGATGATCACCCCGGGAAAGTCATAAAACAAACTGAACTCACCTGGCTGGGGAGAAGGCAGAGAAACTCAAAGGCTTTATCAACAGCAGTGCAATGTCATTCTTCATCACCTAGAAGACTCCAGCCGTCTACAAGTCCATCAACCCACCCCAGACCTCCTCAGTCACGATCTTGGTAAACTGGTTTACAAGACTGACAGACAATTGCAAATGTTCAAAATTTTTATATTCCCCCAACACTATTGTTCTCATAAAACTTCTCCATCTTACTCAAAACAAGCCACCCCCTGCAGCTTTCCAACGGGTGTTAAATTGGCTGAACAGTCCCCCTACTGTCAAAAATAACACAAAAGGAGGGTGATCAGAAAAGAAAAATGGACAATCAGCCCCCAGAAGTCACCTGGGCATCCAAGAGCCTGCTTTCTTGTTTTGTAGGTACACAGGAACATGAGGCTGGGCACAATGTCTCATGTCTGCAATCCTGGCACTTTAGGAGGCGAAGGCGGGTGGATCACTTGAGGTCAGGAGTTCAACATCTGCCTGGCCAACATGGCGAAACCCCATCTCTACTAAAAACACAAAAATGAGCCAGGTGTTTTAATCCCAGCTACTCGGGAGGCTGAGGCATGAGAATTGCTTGAACCCGGGAGGCAGAGGTTGCAGTGAACCAAGATCACACCACTGCACTTCAGCCTGGGAGACAGAGTGAGACTCCGAAAGAAAGAAGAGAAAAGAAAAGAAAAGAAAAGAAAGAAAAGAAAAGAAAAGAAAAGAAAAGAAAAGAAAAGAAAAGAAAAGAAAAGAAAAGAAAAGAAGGAAGGAAGGAAGGAAGGAAGGAAGGAAGGAAGGAAGGAAGGAAGGAAGGAAGGAAGGAAGGAAGGAAGGAAAGGAAAGAAAGGAAAGAAGGAAAGAGAAAGGAAAGAAAGGAAAGGAGGAAGGAAAGGAGGAAGGAAAGGAGGAAGGAAAGGAGGAAGGAAGGAAGGAAAGGAAGGAAGAAAGAAGGAAGGAAGGAAGGAAGGAGAGATAGAGAAGGAAGGAGAGACAGAGAAGGAAGGAAGGAAGGGAAGGAGAGGGAGGGAGGGAGGAGAGGGAGGAAGGAGAGGGAGAGAGAGAGGAGAGGGAGGGAGGAGAGGGAGGGAGGAGAGGGAGGGAGGGAGGAAGGAAGGAGAAGGAGGGAGGGAGAGAGGAGGAAGGAAGGAAGGAAGGAAAGAAAGAAAAGAAAAGAAAAAAGAGATCAGAGATGGAAGCCCCATCTGCTGTACATGCTCACATCCTGTCCCATCTAAATTACTAACTACTTTCAAGGATTAAGTAAAATGGCACATAGGAGGGAGGAAAGGCTAAGAGAAGACGAGGCATCTGGCTTTCTGTGTCTCCTTGGTGAGGGAAGACCACACCAATGCCAGCCAGCAGCAACAGCAGCTGTGAAGAGAGAAGCCACCTTCAAGGAAATGCAATAGGAGAGAGAGAGAGAAGGGAAACATAAATCAAAAAAAATCCCCAGTAAGGATCAGATACCACTTTCCTGAGCATGCACGCATCCTCTGCCCAAATTCCTGTGAACTAATCTGAAATACAAGTCATAATAATGTAAACCAGGTGTTTTAACTTCCGACCATAATGGCTGGCAAGACCATCAATGCACAATAACAACAACAACAACAACATCTGAAGTGCATCTGTGTTTAAACACACAACAAGTATATTTTTCTTTCTTCTCCAAGTAGGTGTCTGTTCTGCATTTATATTGGGATAGTGTCAAGGAGACTAGGGACTGAGATCCTTTCTAGAAACAGCTCTTCTGGCTTTGAGAGTAACACTGGTGTTTTGTTTTTTTGTTTTAAAAAAAAAACAACACTGATGACAGGAGATGTTGTTTCACAGAGGGAACTGGAAGTCTTCAGTAGTAAGAGATGCGAACGTTCAGAGATCACCCCAGCAAACATAAAAACTAGAAACTTGGGTCCAGGTGTGGTGTCTCACGCCTGTAATCCCAACACTTTGGGAGGCCAAGGAGGGCAGATCACCTGAGGTCAGGAGTTCGAGACCAGCCTGGCCAACATGACACAACCCTATCTCTACTAAAAATACAAAAATTAGCCAGGCGTGATGGCACCTGCCAGTAGTTTCAGCTGCTCAGGAGGCTGAGGCAGGAGAATCACTTGAACCCGGGAGGCAAAGGCTGTAGTGAGCCAAGGTTGCACCACTGCATTCCAGCCCAGGTGATAGAGTGAGACTCCGTCTCAAAAAAAAAAAAAAAAAACCTCACGTTGTCCCACAGCCCAGGGAGAGGGAGGCTTAAGGAGGTATTTCTTGATAGGGCTGTTACTGGCATTTCAACCAGAATAATGTTTTGTCGGATGAGATTGACCTAAGCATTGTTAGTAACTCCGGCCTCAGCCTAGGAAATGTCCATCACGCACTTGGACATTGTGACATCCAAAACAAAACAAAAACACAAGAAAAACAGAACCATCTTCCACACATTTCCAAATGCCCTCTTGGGGAGTACCACCCCTGAAACAGAAGTGGAACCAGATGTCCCAAGGGCAACTTTCAAGGTTGGGAATAGCTGTGCTCTGGGGTAGTAAAAAAGAGAGAGAAGGGACCAGGCACCGTGGCTCACACCTATAATCCCAGGACTTTGGGAGGTCCAGGCGGGTGGATCATGAGGTCAAGAGATTGAGACCATCCTGACCAACATGGTGAAACCCTGTCTCTACTAAGAAGTAAATACAAAAAATTAGCCGGGCGTAGTGGCACACGCCTGTAGTCCCAGCTACTCAAGAGGCTGAGGCAGGAGAATCACTTGAACCCGGGAGGCAGAAGTTGCAGTGAGCCAAGATCGTGCCACTGCACTCCAGCCTGGTGACAGAGCAAGATTCCACCTCAAAAAAAAAAAAAAAAAAAAAGAGGGAAAGAGCTTTACAGACATCAAAAATAACTTAGGTTTGACCTAGGCAGAAACCTTTTGGGGGTCAGTTGTAAAACACTAAAGCAAATTGCCCAAGAATGGATGTAGACTTTTTAGAGTTAAGAAGAGGTGTATATGTGTGTTTCTGTGTGTTAATAAGTAAAATAACCATCATCTCAAATAGCTTAAGCACAACTGCACTCAGACATAAGAGGGTAGATGAAATGACTGTTTGGGCTCTGGATTCTACCTGGAGAATTGGTAGTGAAGGATCTAAAGGACTAGAATTAATGTCCCATAGTCCATTAAAAAAATATCATTACTGACAGACACAATTACATATTCATCATTCAGTCTTTTTTTTTTTTTTTTTTTTTTTGGGAGATAGAGTCTTGCTATGTTGCCCAGGCTGGAGTACAGTGGTGTGATCTTGGCTCACTGTAACCTCCACCTCCCAGGTTCAAGCAATTCTCATGCCTCCTGAGTAGCTGGGAGTACAGGTGTGTGCCACCACACCTGGGTAATTTTTGTGTTTTTTTAGTAGAGACAGGGTTTTACCATGTTGGCCAGGCTGGCCTTGAACTCCTGGCCTCAAGTGATCCACCCGGCTCAGCATCCCAAAGTGCTGGGATTACAGGTGTGAGCCACTGCGCCCAGCCCAATTGCACATTAATTTTAATGAGGCATGGTCACATGTTAATAGTAGTTATGGTCATTTTAAAATGAACACGGGCCGGGCGCAGTGGCTCATGCCTGTAATCCCAGCACTTTGGGAGGCCGAGGAGGGAAGATCACCTGAGGTCAGGAGTTCAAGATCAGCCTGGCCAACATGGTGAAACTCCATCTCTACTAAAATACAAAAATTATCATGGCATGATGGCAGGTGCCTGTAATCCCAGCTACTCAGGAGGCTGAGTCAGGAGAATCACTTGAACCCGGGAGGCGGCGGTTGCAGTGAGCCGAGATCATGCCATTGCACTCCAGCCTGGGTGACTGAGCAAGATTCCATCTTCAAAAAAAAGAAAAAATTGAACACGAATGCATAGACAATACGTCATTACAGCATGCAAATGGACTACAGTCCTGCAAACAGACATGCAGCAATGCTGGACCTGCCTCAGGGAATCTAGCTTGCAGCCTGCTGCTTTGCCCACAACAGCCCTCACCTCCTATTGATTTCCTTCCACGCAGGCCAAGCCACAGTTCCCTTTGATAAGAATAACCAATAGCCTTCTAAATCTCCCCAGAAACATGGTGGGTTGAATTTTCAGTTGGATTTTCCACAGCTATAAGGAGAAAATTAATGTAGGATCCAACCCGGTCTTATTCTGCCTACTCACCCACTCCATCCCGACCTGACACTTTAATCAACTCGGCGTGTTTAAAAATAAATTTGATTGTATCAGGGAAGAGAAGTTGCTCAGAGCTCTGTGGCCACCCACAGCAGAATCTTGAAGGCATGCCTCATTTTTCAGGAGTTTGGTTGTTTCGTGTGTTTTTTCTCCATTTTATTCCAGCCCCCAAAACAAAGATTTGGAGGAGGGTAAGTACCTTGGCAATGGCCAAGGGGATTTTCTTCCTAGTTCCTTCACCACCTGCCAGTTTGTACATTTGGACCAGTGTTTACCTTTCTCAAGGTTTCTGTAATGTAGTACAATAGACATAATAAAACCTGGCTTGCTTGCTTTGTGAGGTTGTGATAAAGAGATTGAAAGAGCTTGTGTAAGCACTGGGCACGGCGGCTCATGCCTGTAATCGCAGCATTTAGGGAGGCAGAGGTAGGAGGATCACTTGAGCCTAGGAGTTCAAGACTAGCCTCAGCAACACAATCCAGAGACCCTGTCTCTAGGAAAACTAAAAAAATTAGGCGGGCGTGGTGGCACACACCTGTAGTCCTAGCTACTCAGGGGGCTAAGGTGGGAGGATTGCTTGAGTCCAGGTAGTCAAGGCTGCAGTGAGCCATGATGCTGCCACTACACTCCAGCCTGAGCAACAGATGAGACCCTGTCTCAAAAAAGAAATTTTTTCGTTTTTTTTTTCTTCTTTTGAAACAGAGTCTCACTCCGTCACTCAGGCTGGTGTGCAGTGGTGTGATCTCGGGGCTCACCGCAACCTCCGCCTCCTGTATTCAAGCAATTCTCCTGCCTCAGCCTCCTGAGTAGCGGGGATCACAGGCACCCACCACCGCACCCAGCTAATTTTTGTATTTTTAGTAGAGATGGGGTTTCACCACATTGGTCAGGCTGGTCTCTATCTCCTGACCTCGTGATCCACCTACCTCGGCCTCCCAAAGTGCTGGGATTACAGGCATGAGCCACCACACCCGGCCAAAAGAGAAATTTTCAAAAGAGCTCGTGTAGAAGAAAGATGATGCTGCTCACTGTGAATCTGGGGCATAGCAGTGAGGCGGCAGGGACACTGAGCCCCACAATTCCGCCAGGGCCCTCACCAGTAGGTGAAACCAGGTAGTGGGTTTGGGGGAGTTTGAGATCTTAGGGGCAATATACAAATTCTGATCTAAACCCTCCCACGTTTATCAAGCACCCATTACGTGTATTCAGCCAGAGCTAGAGCAATGATTGGATGCAAATCTCATGCTCGCCTCTAAAAATTTCCAATTTGAGGCACTCTGCCACGTGCAATTTGGGTTGCTTAGTCTGACCATTCGGGGAACCCCAGAACATCATAACACTGTTGCTTCTGGGATACTAGTTGCTCTGATCATTTCTATGACTGCACAGACTGTCTGCACTGAAAAAGGAATGCAGATTTCTCATTTTCAAGATAATCAAACTGAGGCCCAGATTAGCAAAGAATCTCATTTCTCAAATAAGAAAGCTTCCTACTGAAAGTCACCTCCTTTATACATCCTCAAATGAGTAGGTGATATTTGAATGCCAAATGATACCACAAGACAGATTAGCATTGATTTAAATGCTGCTATCTGACAGATCTGGCCATCAATCATAACCTGATGTCTCAGGAGAGTCATCCTTTAGAAAAGAACTGGGGAACAGCATGACCAGAATTTACAGCTGAACCAATTCTGCCTCAGAGCTGTCCTTTGCACAACTGCTTGGGCAGCATCAGAATCACCTGAATGGTTTGCTGGGCCCATTCCTGGAGGTCCTAATGGAGTAGGTCTAAGGTAAGGAGTGAGTTTGCAATACTAACCAGTTTGTGCTGGTGCTAATGTTGATGCTAAAGCTGCAGATTGTCATGGAGCCAGGGCCATATTTTGAGAACTCCATGCTAAAGCAAAGAGGGGGCCTACACATTTAATTTACAGACATTTTAAGAAAACTGGTCATTACAATCATAAGCCATTTATGTGGTGCTCCGGGCTGAACTGTGCAGCTCTCCCCTACTCCCAAAATTCATATGTTGAAGCCCTAGCTCCCAGTATCTCTGAATGTGGCTATATTTGGAGCTAGGGTCTTTAAGAAGATAATCAAGTTAAAATTAGGTCAGCAGGGATGGCCCTAATCTTATCTGACTGGTGTCCTTGTGTGACGAGGAGATTAGCACTCAGACTGGCACACAGAGAAGACCATGCGAGGACGTGGGAGAAGATGGCACCTGTGAGCCGAGGAGAGCGGCCACAGAAGAAACCTACCAGGCTGACACTTTGATCTTGGACTTCTAGTCTTACGAACTGTGAAGAAATAAACCTGTTGTTTAAATCACCAGTCTGTGGTTCTTTGTTTTGGTAGCCCTTGCAAATGAATACACATGGAGAAGCATGATGGTGTAAAAGAAAATAGTATCTATTTTGCTAGGAACCAAGAGATGTGGGTTCTAGTCTCAGCCCTGCTGTGAGGCAGATGAAATTTCTCCACTCCACTCCTCAGACTTCCCACCTCCTCCAGTCAAGGATCTCTTCTGTCAAGTGGGAGTAGTGACCCAAGCCCTTTCTGACGCACAAGGGTTTGTGAAGCTCAAACATGAGAACTTATAAGAAAGTGGTTTTGGCCAGGCCCAGTGGCTCACACCTGTAATCCCATCACTTTGAGAGGCTGAGGCAGGTGGATTACCTGAGGTCAGGAGTTTGAGACCAGCCTGGCCAACATGGTGAAACCCCATCTCTACTAAAAATACAAAAATTAACCAGGTTTGGTAGTGGGCACCTGTAATCTCAGCTACTAGGGAGGCCGAGGCAGGATAATTGCTTGAACCTGGGAGGCAGAGGTTGCAGTGAGCCGAGATCACACCACTCCACTCCAGCCTGGGTGACAGAACAAGACTTCATCTCAAAAAAAAAAAAAAAAAAAAAAAAAAAGTGGTTTTTCAATTGTGAATTTCTTTGCTTTTGGTTCTGAACAACTAGAAGATTTGGATAAAATACAAAAATAATCTGTTCAGATGTACTGGGAAGCTATGGAATTCTCCAGAAGCACCAGGATCCAGAAAGAACGAAGCTCCTGGAGGGAGCCGACACTTCATTTGCTGGTTTTCAAGCAGTTTTGAGCTAGAGGCTAAAAATCAATGCAGAGCTTTTGAAGAATCCCTCAGGTCTAGGCAAACAAAAAATGGAGCCGTGGCTGTCAGGGCAACGGAGAGGTGGGGCCAAAATGCCGGATAGGAGAGAGATGTGGAGAAGGAATCCTGAGGCTCCTCACTGGTTTCCCCTCCAGTCATTGGTTAATTCCTAAGCTGTGTTTAGAGGTTTTAGCAAGAAGCTAAGAGGGCTTACCAAAAGCAGCTGAAAAGGTGAGTAAAGCTTTGAAGTCTCAAGGTGATGGGGAGACAAAAATCGGAGTTTGGGACCGCTGTGGTTTGAATGTTTGTCCCACAAAACTCATGTTGAAATTTAATCCCCAGTGTGGCAGTACTGAGAGGGGAGGCCTTTAAGAAGTGACTGGGGGCCAGGTGCCATGGTTTTGGCCGGTAATCCCAGAATTTTGGGAGGCCAAGGCAGGTGGATCACTTGAGGTCAGGAGTTCAAGACCAGTCTAGCCAACATGGTGAAACCCTGTCTCTACCAAAAAATAAAAAAATTAGCCAGGCATGGTGGCACATGCCTATAACCCCAGCTACTTGGGTGGCTGGGATGGGAGGATTGCTTGAACCTGGGAGGTGGAGGTTGCAGTGAGCCAAGGTTGTACTATTGCCCTCCAGCCTGGGCAGTAGAGTGAGACCCTGTCTCTAGATAAAAAATAAATTTAATTGCATTTCTTAAAAAAAGGCAATGGGGTCATGAGGGCTCTGCCCTAAGAAATACATTAATCCATTTACGGACTAATGGACTAATGGGCAATCATGGGAATGGGACTGGTGGCTTTATAAGAAGAGGAAGAGAAATCAGACCTAGCGCACTCAGCCCCCTCACCACGTGATGCCCAGCAACTCCTCCAGACTCTGCAGAATCCCCATAGCAAGAAGGTCCTCATCAGATGCAGCCCCTTTACCTTGGACTTCCCAGCATCCATAACTATAAGAATGAATTCCTTTTCTTTGTAAATTACTCAGTTTTAGATATTCTGTTATAAACAACAGAAAATGGACTAAGACAGGAATCTTTAATTGAATACAATGTATATTTAGGACACTCTGCTTAGAACTTGAGTTAGAGAAATACCAACAGAGGAAATAGATATTTTATCAAAACAAGCATTTAAAAATTTGAGAATCTGCGATCTTCTAAAGCAAAGGTTCTTCAGCTGGGGTCTTTAGACTCCTCAAGGTGCCCATAGATAGAATTCAAGGTAGTCAAAAGTTGGGCCAAATATATTTTTGTTTTCACTAGAATCTAACTGAAATTTAGCATTTTCTTCTATTATGAATGTAGGCAATAAACTACAGTAGTATGAGCAGTAACTGTGACTTTGTCATCAATAAAAATCACCTACGATTGTTATAGACATCACAAAATGTCATTTCTACATACTACTACTTTGAAATTATTGTAAGTATTAGATCTGCCACTAGGTCTTGTTGTTTCAGGCACCAATACAGAAGCACATATGTTACTATATGGCAAATTTGGTCTTTAAAAATATTTGTAAATGCACTTTAGTTTCCTGTTATTTAAAATGTTTTATCTTATACACTTGATGACATTATTTGTTTGTTTGTTTTGGAGACAGTCTCACTCTGTCACTCAGGTTGAAGTGCAGTGGCATGATCTCAGCTCACTGCAACCTCTGCCTCCCAGGTTCAAGTGGTTCTCCTGCCTCAGCCTCCCAAGTGGCTGGGACTGCAGGCATGAGCCACCACACCAGGCTAACTTTTGTATTTTTAGTAGAGACGGGGTTTCGTGTTGGCCAAGCTAGTCTTGAACTCCTGACCTCAAGTGATCCGCTCACTTTGGCCTCCCAAATTGCTGGGATTACAGGCGTGACCCACCATGCCTGGCTGTCCATGGTATTTATGTTTTAAAAATGCTTGGTCAGGCAAGATGGCAGTTATCCTGGGTCATGTATGCCTCATTCATATGTTGCAAATATTGCAGTCCGAGATTCACTGCCACTGAAGGGAGTTAAGGGGAGGGTTTGTGCCCATGCTTGGGGTGAAATCAAGGTAATGGCAGCTGCCTAGAGAGTCAGGTTTCAGGACAAGGAGGGTAGAGCTGTGGCGTCGGGACAGATGGTGGTTGAAGTGGCTAGTGACAAGTAGGACAGATTTGTGGAACATGTGGGCATTCCTTGGAGATTCCCGCTGCGATGTGGGGAAGGGAACCTGGTAGAAGTCTGTGTGAATTACTCTTTCTCTATTGCAATTCCCGTCTTGATAAATCGGCTCTATCTAGGCACCAAGCAAGGTGAACTCATTGGGTGGTTACAGTGGGTTGGGAGTCCTCATGGTGGGTGTGGTAGTCACTTGGCTGGCTTGAAGTCTACCCACTCCGTGTTTTGATTCTGTGTGGTAGCATGTTCTGTGACATCCTATTAGAGAAGTGGAGAGAGCAGGGAGAGGCAGAGAGGCACAGGTAAGGTGAGAGAGAGAAGTTAAAAAGAGGCTCTAAAGAGGGGCTTTTACCTTTTATTATATGTTATTATATTTATATATTAATATTATAATGGTAATATATTACTGTTATTTATTATTACTATTATTGGCATTATAAATGCTTTAGTAAAGATTGAATGCATTTGCAGGTCTTATTTTGGTCTGAGCCCGGGCTCTCTCATCTGTAAGCACACGGGCTAAATCAGATCAACCGTTTTCAATCTGTCTGCCTCTCAGTCCTGGGGTTCTGAGGTGTTTCCTGAGGACCTCGAAGGAGGAAGCTCAGTAAGCCTTTAACCAGACGAATTTCACTTTCCTGACTTTCACAAGAGATTGCATTTTGTGTGTGTGTTTTGTTTTGTTTTGTTTTGTTTTTTGAGATGGAGTCTTGCTGTGTCACCCAAAGTGGAGTGCAGTGGCTGGGTCTCAGCTCACTGCAACCTCTGCCTCATAGGTTCAAGTGATTCCCTCACCTCAACCTCTCAAGCAGCTGGGATTACAGGCTTTACCATACCCAGCTAAGTTTTGTATTTTTTAGTAGAAACGGGGTTTCATCATGTTGGCTAGGCGGATCTCAAACTCCTGACCACAGATGATCTGCCCACCTCGGCCTTTTTTGTTTGTTTGTTTTTTTTTTTTTTTTTTTTTTTTTTTTTTTTTTTTTTTTTTTTTTGAGACGGAGTCTCGCTCTGTCACCCAGGCTGGAGTGCAGTGGCCGGATCTCAGCTCACTGCAAGCTCCGCCTCCCAGGTTCACGCCATTCTCCTGCCTCAGCCTCCTGGGTAGCTGGGACCACAGGCGCCGCCACCTCGCCCGGCTAGTTTTTTGTAGTTTTTAGTAGAGACGGGGTTTCACCGTGTTAGCCAGGATGGTCTCGATCTCCTGACCCCGTGATCCGCCCGTCTCGGCCTCCCAAAGTGCTGGGATTACAGGCTTGAGCCACCGCGCCCGGCTGTTTTTGGTTTTTTGTTTTTTGAGACAGAGTCTTGCTCTGTCACCAGGCTGGAGTGCAGTGGCACGATTTCTGCTCACTGAAATCTCTGCCTCCAGGGTTCAAGCGATTCTCCTGCCTCAGCCTCTCCAGTAGCTGGGATTACAGGCACGTGCCACCACACCCAGTAATTTTTTGTATTTTTAGTAGAGACGGGGTTTCACCATGTTGGCCAGGCTGGGCACCTTGGCCTTTACTCTTCTTCTTCCTCCTCCTCCTTCCTCCTCCTCCTCCTTCTTCCTCTTTGATAACATATTGGAAGCCTCAAAAAATGTAAGTGGCCTGGGCTTCTCTCCGTCTTTGCAAGGCCCTGTCATCCTGGATATGGACAACACTACTCCCTCTGGAAAGGATGGCTTTGAGGAGGGAGGTAGTGGTGAGACCAGATATGAGTCTGATGTTGGGGTTCAGGTGTGGGGTGGTAGGAACGGACCATGAGGATACTGAGGGCATGAAGAGGGGGCAATTCTGAGAGCCACCCCAAAGCCAGATGGGTGGGTAGGTCTGGGAGGATGCATTTTGCCTGGCTTTCCTCATAAATTCGGCATGTTCCTAGGCTGCCTTCCCTGGCCTTGGGTTGATATGTGTTCATAAAAGGTCAGTTCTTCTCCCATCCCCAAATAGCACATATAATACATACATACAAATAACACATAGACCCTTAAGCCAAATAGAGATGGCTTTTGCATTATTTTGTACTGTTATGTTTTAATTTACTCATGTAATACTTATAAACATGGCTATTAATTTCTGTGTATTTGGAAATTAGGAATTAGTGTCTTATTGAATGTAGAGGAGTGTATCTTCATTTGTGAGAAAAAAATTTAATTTTTTTTTTGGTGGGGTGGGGGATGGAGTCTCGTTCTTGTTGCCCAGGCTGGAGCGCAATGGCGTGATATCAGCTCACTGGAACCTCCGCCTCCAGGGGTTCAAGTGGTTCTCCTGCCTCAGCCTCCCCAGTAGCTGAGATTGCAGGCATGCGCCACCACACCTGGCTAATTTTGTATTTTTAGTAGAGACAGGGTTTCTCCATGTCAGTCAGGCTGGTCTCAAATGCCCAATCTCAGATGATCTGCCCGCTTCAGCCTCCCAAAGTGGTGGGGTTACAGGCGTGAGCCACCACGTCTGGCCAAAAATGTAATCTCAATAAAACTTTTTTTTCTTTTTTTGAGATGGAGTCCCGCCCTGTCACCCAGGCTGGAGTGTAGTGGCTGGATCTCAGCTCACTGCAAGCTCCGCCTCCCGGGTTTATGCCATTCTCCTGCCTCAGCCTCCTGAGCAGCTGGGACCACAGGCGCCCGCCACCTCGCCCGGCTAGGTTTTTGTATTTTTTAGTAGAGACGGGGTTTCACCGTGTTAGCTAGGATGGTCTCCATCTCCTGACCTCGCGATCCGCCCATCTCGGCCTCCCAAAGTGCTGGGATTACAGGCTTGAGCCACCACGCCTGGCCTTTTAATACAACTTTTATATCCAGAAACTGACATAAAGGGACAGTAAAAAAGACATTGCTTTTATTCTTTTTTTTTTTTTTTTTGAGACGGAGTCTCGCTCTGTCGCCCAGGCTGGAGTGCAGTGGCCGGATCTCAGCTCACTGCAAGCTCTGCCTCCCGGGTTCACGCCATTCTCCTGCCTCAGCCTCCCGAGTAGCTGGGACTACAGGTGCCCGCCACCTCGCCTGGCTAGTTTTTTGTATTTTTTAGTAGAGACAGGGTTTCACCGTGTTAGCCAGGATGGTCTCGATCTCCTGACCTCGTGATCCACCCGTCTCGGCCTCCCAGAGTGCTGGGATTACAGGCTTGAGCCACCGCACCCGGCCTTATTCTATTTTTAATACATTTTTGGGATTTTTTTTGATCAGTTGATTTTTTCCTGATATAAATTACATATATGCATATACATATATTTTAGCACTCAAACTGAAGCCACCTCAGGGTACAACAGAGAAGCTGAAATTTTAGAGTGGATAAGCACTTTGCTTTGAATTGATGGATTAATTATCCTGATGTTCGAATCAGGTCAGATTGGTGGGGACAGGGAGTGGGTGGTATGATGTTGGAACAGCCCAGTGTATGCCCATCAATGAGACACTGGTTAGATAACATTGAGGCCAGGTGTGGTGGCTCACACCTGTAATCTCAGCACGTTCTGAGGCCATACACGGGAGGATTACTTGAGTCCAGGAGTTTGAGACCAGCCATCGCAACACAATGAGATCTGGTCTCTGTTTTTAAAAACCCAAAAATTAAAAAAAATTAAAAAAAAAAAAAAACGCAACATTCTTCAACATGAGGTTTCCCAAACAAGGTAGGCTGAAAATTGGAAACATCTGCTTTTGATAGCTGATGCTTGTCCTGGTGGTTATTCAGAGAAGGTACTTTCCACAAAAGGCATACCGAGGAGGAGGAAAGGGGAAATGAGAGAGGGAAATAGCATTAAAAGTCTAAAGCAAGGGACCTGGTTTAACCAATTATTCCTAAATTAGGAGCCTAAAACAAAAACCTGATTTTACAATCATCTTCTCTTGATCCTTTAAGCTAACTGATGAATACAATCATTCCTGCTTATTTTGGGGCTTTTGATTCTCTCATTTTGGTGGCATCTGTTTTAAATTCTCCCTTTATTCAATTTCAGTAAAATAAAATTACCTTAAAAAATTGATTTTGAGAATTTGAAAAGTTGACCAATTCAGTTTTGACTTAATTTCTTTAATTCAGAGCTTAAGTTTTTTGTTTGTTTGTTTGTTTTTGAGACGGAGTTTCACTCCTATTGCCCAGGCTGGAGTGCAATGCTGCACTCGGCTCACCGCAACCTCTGCCTCCTAGGTTCAAGTGATTCTCCTACCTCAGCCTCCCGAGCAGCTGAGATTACAGGCATGTGCCACCACACCCAGCTAATTTTGTATTTTTAGTAGACACAGGGTTTTTCCATGTTGGTCAGGCTGGTCTCAAACTCCTGACCTCAGGTGATCCACCCACCTCGGCCTCCCAAAGAACTGGGATTACAGGCACGAGCCACCGTGCCCAGCCGGGATCAGTTTTCTTTCCCCACCAGAATGTCCAAGCCCAACCTCCTAAAGATTAAGGAAAGCTTTTTCCAGAAAAAGACATCTGCAGAAACTTGTTTCCATCTACAAAGAAGACAAACTTCAAGGTCCTTAGTTCTGGATGTCTCAAACTTCTCCACTTCTGAAAAGGATCATTGCTTCACCATTGTTTAACTAACGGCCCCTGTAAAATAGTCTGTCCTTAAGTTGAAATAAAGCCCCCACACCAGAGAAATGGAAACAAAGTAACACAAAGACATCAAAACAACTAGTTAAACTTCTTTTGCTGTAGTCCTTGTTGTTGTTATTCAGAGACAATGTATCACTCTGTTGCCCAGGCTGGAGTGCAGTGGCACAATCATGGCTCAATGCAGCCTGGAACTCCTGGGCTCAAGTGATTCCCCTGCCTCAGTCTCTAGAGTAGCGTGGACTACAGGCACACCCCACCACACTCAGCTGATTTTTGTATTTCTTAAGACACAGGGTCTTATTTAGGTTGGTGCAAAACAATTGTGATTTTTGCCATTAAAATACTTTGCCGTAAAATACTTTGCCATAAAATACTTTGTTGCCCAGGCTGGTCTCAAACTCCTGACCTCAAGCAATCCTCTCGCCTCCAGCTCCTAAAGCACTGGGATTACAGGTGTGAGCCACTGCACCCAGCTGTAGTCAAACTTTTTTTTTTTTTTTTTTTTTGAGATGGAGTCTCGCTCTGTCGCCCAGGCTGGAGTGCAGTGGCCGGATCTCAGCTCACTGCAAGCTCCGCCTCCCGGGTTTAAGCCATTCTCCTGCCTCAGCCTCCAGTGTAGCTGGGACTACAGGCACCGCCACCACGCCCGGCTAGTTTTTTTGTATTTTTTAGTAGAGACGGGGTTTCACCATGTTAGCCAGGATGGTCTCGATCTCCTGACCTCGTGATCCGCCCGTCTCGGCCTCCCAAAGTGCTGGGATTACAGGCTTGAGCCACCGCGCCCGGCTAGTTAAACTTTTTAAATGCATTTTCCCCCTACTTGTAGCCATTGATGTGTCACAAAATAAACCTTGGCCAATAAGCACATGAAAAGATGCTCAACATCATTAATCATTAGGGAAATGCAAACTGAAACCACAATGAGATAACACCTCTCACCCATTAGGAGATCTATCTTCAACAAAAACCAAAACATGAGTGTTGATAAGGATGTGGAGAAACTGGAACCCTTACGTATTGCTAGTAGGAATGTAGAGTGGAATAGCTGCTATGGAAAATCATATGATGGTTCTTCCAAACAATTAAACATAGAATTACCATCTGATCCAGCAATTTCACTCCTGGGTATATAGTATACCCAAAGGAATTTAAAGCAGAGACTCAAAGAGATATTTCTACACTCATGTACCTAACAGAATTACTCACAATGGGCTAGCCGCGGTGGCTCATGCTTGTAATCCCAGCACTTTGGGAGGCCAAGGTGGGCAGATCACCAGCGGTCAGGAGTTTGAGACCAGCCTGGCCAACGTGGTGAAACCCCATCTCTACCAAAAATACAAAATTACTGGGCACGGTGGTGGGCGCCTGTCATCCCAGCTACTCAGGAAGCTGAGGCAGGAGAATCACTTGAATCCAGGAGGCAGAGGTTACAGTGAGCTGAGATTGTGCTGTTTCACTCCAGCCTGGGCAAAAAGAGCTAAACTCCGTATTTAAAAAAAAAAAAAAAAAAAAAAATTATTCACAATGGCCAAGAGGTAGAAGCAACCCACGTGTCCATCAACAGATGAATAGATTAACAAAAGAGGCTACAACCATACAATGGAATATTAAAAAAAGAAATCCTGGGCTGGCTCAGTGGCTCACGCCTGTAATCCCAGCACTCTGGGAGGCCCAGACGTGCAGATCATGAGGTCAGGAGATTCAGCATCCTGGCTAACATGGTGAAACCTCGTCTCTACTAAAAAGACAAAAAAAAAAAAAAATTAGCCGGGCGTGCTGGTGGGCGCCTGTTGTACCAGTTACTCAGGAGGCTGAGGCAAGAGAATCACTGGAACCCTGGAGGCGGAGGCTGCACTGAATCGAGATGGTGCCACTGCACTCCAGCCTGGGCAACAGAGCAAATCTCCATCTCAAAAAAAAAAAAAGGTCAATTTTATGTTATGTGTATTTTAAATAAATAAATAGTGGGGTAACTGCCTTGGGGCCCAGTCTTAGCCAGAACACCTCATAGCACACACATCTACGTCTACATAGGAGGTAAGGCTTAAAGAGACCTTCAGTCACCGTACTTGGGGGACTCTGAAGGCATAGAATAGGGGCGAGGTCCAGTTATCTCAGGTAAGGATACATGGGGAAGTGATGAGCACAATAAACCGTATAAATCTTTGCTGTCCAACAGAACTTTCTGTGAAGACAAACACGTTCTCGGCAATCTTCAATTCCAGGGTCACTCACTGGGCACTGAGCATTCAAAATGTGGCAAATGTGATGGAGGTATTGTGTTTTTCATTTCATTTCAATTATTTTATTTTATTTTATTTTTATTTTTTTGAGATAGAGTCTCACTCTGTTCCCCAGACTGGAGTGCAGTGGTGTGATCTTAGCTCACCACAACCTCCGCCTACCAGGCTCAATCGATTCTCCTGCCCTAGCCTCCTGAATAGCTAGGATTATAGGCTCACGCCACTACTGCTCGGCCAACATTTTAATTATTTTAAATGGAAGCAGCCACATGTGCCTGGTGGTTATCATGTGGGCAACACAGGGCTGGACAGTTACAGACAGCAGGCCCTGTCTGGAGCACACAGCAGTGCTGTTGGCTCAGCAGCCACAGTGGTTGCTGCCCTCTTGGGAGAAGGCACCTACTGCCCCCAGGGCTCCCATCACGGGGTGACTCCACTCTCCTCTGCTCATGCCTCCAGGAACAAACCATATCCAAACTTTCCCTTACTCTTGGCTTTTTCTCTCTTTTGCTCACTGTTGCCTTTGGAAGATCCTTTTGTTTGAATATCATCTATATAGCTGGCCCAGTCAGTGTCCCCCAGAATCTATTCAAATATGTCTAAGCACTTAGAAACTCAACACCTCATAAAGCATCCTCAGTCTCTAGAGCAATCCTCCTGCCTCAATCTCTAGAGTAGCTGGTACTACTCTAGACTACTTTTTTTTTTTTTTTTTTTTTTTTTTTTTTTTTTTTTTTTTGAGGCAACAGTCTCACTCTGTTGCCGAGGCTGGAGTGCAGTGGCATGATCTAGGCTCACTGGAACCTCCGCCTCCCGTGTTCAAGTGATTCTCCCACCTCAGCCTCCTGAGTAGCTGGGATTACAGGCGCGCGACACCACACCCAGCTAATTTTTGTATTTTTAGTAGAGACAGAGTTTCACCATGTTGGCCAGGCTGGTCTCAAACTCTGACCTCAAGTGATCCGCCCACCTTGGCCTCCCAAAGTGCTGGGATTACAAGCGTGAGCCACCGTGCCCAGCCATGAAAGCTATTTTAAACTTCCAAAGATTATACTGTCCATTGATAATGGGAGCACCTAAGTGCCCTGGTGTTATGGCCCCAGTCAGCACGCCATCTAAATGCTGAAGATAATAATCTTGCTTCTAATAGGAACCCCTTGAAAAGGAACCCTGTTCAATGCAGTGTTGCATTAAATGGAATGGCTTTTGAATAGGCGAGGCTCTATTTCTTTATGAAGAAAATCTCTCTGTGAAGCACCGTCTCCCTGCAGTGACATATTCGTGTATTCAACCGGATGCTTCACTGGTTTTTTGTGTGTGTAAGCTGAAGCTGAAAATATTTTACTAAATATAAATATCTCTATATGGTTATAGGTGATTTTCTGCCTATTTTCTCCCTTTTATCCATTTCCTCTTTCTTGTCGAGTTCTCACACCTACCAGTCAGGGGATATCTCTTCTTTTTTATAGCTTGTCTAGCTTTCAGTATTTGTCAAAGACCTAGTGTAACCACTGGACCTTTTGTGGGGTTTTTTTTTGTGTTTGTTTTGTTTTTGTTTTTGTTTTTGAGATGGAGTCTCACTCTGTTGCCCAAGCTGGAGTGCAGTGGTGCGATCTCGGCACTGCAAGCTCTGACTCCCAGGTTTATGCCATTCTCCTGCCTCAGCCTCCCAGGTAGCTGGGACTACAGGTGCCCCTCACCACTCCTGGCTAATTTTTTGTATTTTTAGTAGAGACAGGTTTCGCCGTGTTAGCCAGGAAGGTCTCGATCTCCTGACCTTGTGATCCACCCCGCTCGGCCTCCCAAAGTGCTGGGATTATAGGCGTGAGCCACCGCACCCGGTCGACCACTGGATCTTCTTAATGATTTGAGAATCCCTTCAAAAATCTCCAATAATAATAAGCACCATTAGCTGGGCATCCTGGGCACCAGGCAGTAGGTTAAAAATGTGCATTTATATGCCTGATATTATTCCATTTGTAATCAAGATGTATTTGTAGATGAGAAGTTGTGTCCAAATCATCAGTTATCAGTCAAATATGTTGGGGCTCAGGAAACAGTACCCCAAAATACGGTGCTTTGACCCGGAGAACTAAACAAACAGCTTCAAGGTCTCTCTCACTTTCAGCCCTGTTCCACCATACTCTGCCTCTCTCAAAGCACAGAAGGAAGCTGTTCTCTGAAGTCCCCTTATCTACCTAGAAACTAGACCCCCAAAGAGAAACACAATTGCCTTCAACACCTTCCCTGAAATTTCATTATTCAGAGAAAATTAAAACTTATATCACAGAGGAGGAGACTAAACATTACATACCACACCTGGAAGCCAGACTAACTTCATCCCAAACTGTTTTTAGGTTCCATTCCATTCCCAAAGAGAACTATGTATTAACCATAGTCTACACACTGGGGGCATTTATTCCCCCTAAAAAGTCATTTGCTACACCTTAAATTGTTACACGCCCCCAGCTTCCCTTCTCCTATGAAGATGGGTGTAGAAGCATCTGGACCTCATGGGGTTATTGGGTAATCATTCTGCAATTCCCCTGTGCCAGGCATGTTAAACAAACCTATAGGCCTTTTCTCCTATTAATCTGTCTGTTGTTAGTTCATTTTCAGTGAACCTTCAGAGTACAGAGGAGAAGCTTTTCCTTGGACCCTACATCAGTCAAATAATAAGGCAAAGCAAAGAGATTTGCAGAAAGAAGTCAGATCGTGTTTTAATACTTTTTTTTTTTTTTTTTTTTTCTGAGATGGAATCTCGCTCTGTCACCCAGGCTGGAGTACAGTGGTGCAATCTCAGCTCACTGCAAGCTCCGCCTCCAGGGTTCACGCCATTCTCCTGCCTCAGCCTCCCAAGTAGCTGGGACTACAGGCGCCCGCCACCATGCCCAGCTAATTTTTTGTATTTTCAGTAGAGACGGGTTTTGGCAGTGTTAGCCAGGATGGTCTCGATCTCCTGACCTCGTGATCCACCTGCCTCAGCCTCCTAAAGTGCTGGGATTACAGGCGTGAGCCACCGCGCCCGGCCTCGTGTTTTAATACTTATAAGAGTTTCATGGTTGTAAGAGAGAAACATTCTGTGAAAAAGGATGCAGATTTAAGTTCAATTCAAATGTCCTTTGGAATTAGATGCAAAAGACATTTCTATCACCTTAGGACCCAAAGAAATACAAAATACAATGTAACGACCTCCATGGACATGTCAGGCTTCTTCAAGTACACCATGGATGTCCACCATGTGGGAGCACCTTGAGTCAGGGTCCCTGCCTTGCACTGTTCCTAGGGCTCCACGTGCCCCATCAGGATGTACAACAGGAATGCTCGCAGGGTGCCCGCTGAACTCTCCCACCTTCATCAGTCAAGTCTGAGAGCATTTTCCCAAACTTGCTCTAAGCACATAACAGTTTGTGTAATGGGTCAACACCTTTCAATCCTAGGAAGATTTAGAATTTAGTATAAGAATCTAGTATAAAAACTGCAGGCAGGCACTGTGGCTCATGCCGGTGATCCCAGCACTCTGGGAGGCCAAGGCTGGTGGATCACTTGAGGTCAGGAATTTGAGACCAGCCTGGCCAACATGATGAAACCCCATCTCTACTAAAAATACAAAATTAGCCGGGCATAGTGGTGCGCCTATAATCCCAGCTAGTCCGGAGGCTGCAGCAGGAGAATTGCTTGAACCCAGGAGGCAGAGTTTGTAGTGAGCTGAGATTATGCCACTGTCCTCTAGCCTGGACAACAGAGCAAGACTCTGTCTAAAAAAAAATCAAAACATAAAATTAAAGGCAAATATTTTTGTGTTAGGAACTCAGCTGATACATTTGGTGTTTTAAAATTTTACAATGTTTAAGATAATATAGCCAATTAGAATAACAGTTCAGCTTTATAATTCCAGTTTAGAATGTGTAGTTGATAAGTGATTTAGGCTTATGATGTTAAGTTGAAATCTTACCAAGTGCTTATACACTACTGAAACATTTAAAAAGCACTTAAGGTCCACCATATTTATATGTTTATTATATTTGTAAAAACCACTTAAATGATTAAAAAGTTTGTCAGATCATTTAGGTACTGAAAAAGGAAATATAATGTGTTAAATTTATAAGTGCAGTTTAAAATACATAAAGGAGTTCAATTAACTAAGTTTATGAATCGGAACAAACATAATTCAAAGGCCCCTTAAACTTGATTGTTGAAACATGCTAGTATGATAGCTAGAATAGGATTCTTAAATTGAACTTAAAACATAAGAAGGATCTAGATTTTTGAATTTGTAACTGCAGTCGATAAAATGGTTTGGGTTTTTTTCTTTTCTTTTTTTCTTTTTTTTTAATAATTTGTTTTCTAGAGACAGGGTATCTCTCTCCCAGGCAGGAGAGCAGGTGTGCAATCCTAGCTCACTGTATCCTCAACCTCCCGGGGCTCAAAGATCTCACCTTAGCATCCTGAGTAGTTGGTACTACAAGCAAGCACCACTACGCCCTACTGAATCTTTTCTTTAGGGGGCTTTCCAGTGAAGACTGGAAAGCCTGCTAGACAAATTTACTGAGGCCAGGTGTAGTGGCTCACACCTGTAATCCCAGCACTTTGGGAGGCTGAGGTGGGCAGATCACGAGGTCAGGAGATTGAGACCACCCTGGCTAACACGGTGAAACCCCATCTCTACTAAAACTACAAAAAATTTGCTGGGCGTGGTGGCACATGCCTGTAATCCCTGCTACTCGGGAGGCTGAGGCAAAGGAATCACTTGATTCCGGGAGGTGGAGGTTCGGAGGTTGCAGTGAGCTGAGATCACATCACCGCACCCCAGCCCAGGCAACAGAGCAAGACTCTGTCTCAAAAAAAAAAAAAAAAAAAAAAAGGAACTAAAAGACTCCATCTAATTTTTTTTTTTTTTTTTTTTTTTTTTTTTTTTTTTTTTTTTTTTGGAGAGATAAGGTCTCCTATGTTGCCCAGGCTGGTCTCAAACTTCTGGGCTCAAGCCATCTTCCCACCTTGGCCTCCCAAAATGCTGGGATTACAAACATAAGCCACTATACTCATCCAATAAAATGTTAATTCCTAAAATTGAAATAAATTTCAGAATTGCCTTTACTATGGGAAAAAAAAAAAAAAAGTAGCCATTGAGGGTATCCAAAAACTTCAGTATAAGAGATCAGGCTTGGGGGCCTCCTCCTGACCTCTAAGAATGAGTCCTGGCCGGGCTCGGTGGCTCACGCCTGTAATCCCAGCACTTTGGGAGGCCGAGGCGGGCGGATCGTGAGGTCAGGAGATCGACACCATCCTGGATAACACGGTGAAACCCCGTCTCTACTAAAAATACAAAAAATTAGCCGGGCGTGGTGCAGGGTGCCTGTAGTCCCAACTACTCGGGAGGCTGAGGCAGGAGAATGGCGTGAACCCGGGAGGCGGAGCTTGCAGTGAGCTGAGATCGCCCCACTGCACTCCAGCCTGGGCGACAGAGCAAGACTTCGTCTGAAAAAAAAAAAGAGTCCTAAGGACTCCCAGACCCTACTCCAACAGCATGAGGACTCCTGTTACCACAGCAACTGCCCCATGGCATCACTGTCCATGCCAGAATCCTCCTCCTCGCATCCTGGGAGGGCTCTCGTCGGCAGTGTGAGAGAGAACTTCCCGGCAGGAGCACGTCAAGGGTTCCCAGTGCCTTTCCTAAAAGCGAAATTCCTTCCCCGGTGCTCATGGACCAAAAGGTTTCCTAAAGCCTGGGGGATTCCTAAGGCACCTAGAGATGAGGGAGACTACAGACATAGCTGAGTTTACATACTTGCCTGGCACATTGCAGGGCCTCAGTAAATGTGTATTTATTAAACGTATGCAAGAGCCAAAAGCTCCTTTGCCAATGCCCAATAAATGTTAAAGACAATACAGAAATCTGACTCACACGATGGTTATTGACAGACAGAATATTGGAAAGGCCATAGTGCCGTCATGTGGATCTTTGTAAGGGTTAATGGCTGCTTCTTTGAATCTCAGTGTAGCAGCTGCAGATGACATCAGATTTTCTGCCACATTGGCTTAAATCAACACAATGAATCCATCAAGGGGAAGGCCAAGGCACCATTTGGGGCTTACAAGGAAGGACTGGGCAGAGGTGTTCAAACAAATGAGATTTCCCCTGCTGTATGAGGACATCTAAAATGTGACCATTTTAGACATTTTCATAAAACAGTAACTGCTTTTCTCGCTGAGAAAAAGACACCACAGGACGAACGTCAAGAGGCGCAGATGACTACATCTCAGCCCAGTGTTGGGTGAGACAGAATGTTAGGAATTTGCTTAATTAGTAAGCAACAATTAATACAATTAGTTTGTATTAATTTGTACAACAAATACACATGAACTTCCTAGCTGTCTTTGTTCTCCCAGGTCCTCTCATCAGGTGAAAGAACTGCCACATCACACATGGTTGCAATTATCACATTCCTAATAGAACACACATTCTGGAATATTCAACAGTCTTTTTACGGAAGACACCCAAAGCCTAAGAAACAATCACAGTCTTCAGAATTGCAGCGTGAACAATCCTGACACATTGATTCTTCATTTAAACACACTCAGGAACAGCCAACAAATGGCACGTGTTGTCTATCTGTGCTCTCTGCAAATATATGTATGCTAGCGTCACCTAATGTGTCACCACATTTACCCTTTGTCTCAGCAGTCCTACTGGCCAAAACCCTAGGGAAAGAATGGCAAATTGGAAATGCAATCTGCAGCGTTCCTTTCCAGAACATCTCGGGACAGGTATTTTCTTAGTAGTTCTGGGCTCATCATATTCAATTAATTCCCCACAGCCAACGATTTCATTTTCCGTAATAACTCAGAAGAGACCAACAAACTGATGCAATTCCATCTCCTTCCCTATCAACCACCTGCAAAGCTTTCGCCTGCTGTAGTCAGCAGCCATTCCCCAGGCTTCCAAAAGTGTGAACAGCCCAAGGGTGGGTCCCAGGGGCAGGAGGGAAAGCCACGGAGAAACAGAGGCCAGGCGGTGGGGGGAAAAAATCGCATTTCTTTTGCAGAGAGTAAAACAGATACCCAGGTGGTAAACATAACTTCCAATTACTTACCTTAAACCAACCCTGAAATGTGAAGTTCTCACATTTTCTTAGCCAGCAACAGGCAGAAGATCCAGTCTGTAAATAACAAGGACTTTAGACTATACATTTAGGGCTTTTAAGGAAGCTCCAGGCGAGTCCCAGCATTCCTCAGGCAGGCTTCAGCGTGGCATCCTCTGCAGTCCTCAGGAATCACCCTGCCCAGCTGGTCCAGGTTAAGGACTAGATTCCTCAGATTGTGAAACTAGAGTCACCTGAGACGCTTGTTAAACCTACAACTTCCTAGGAGTCACCTGAGTTGCCTGTTAAAAATGCAAATTCCAGGCCAGGTGCGGTGGCTCAGGCCTGTAATCCCAGCACTTTGGGAGGCCGAGGCGGGTGGATCCCAAGGTCAGGAGATCGAGACCATCCTGACCAACACAGCAAAACCCCATTTCTACTACAAATACAAAAAATTAGCCAGGTGTGGTGGCGGGCGCCTGTAGTCCCAGCTACTCAGGAGGCTGAGGCAGGAGAATGGTGTGAACCTGGGAGGTGGAGGTTGCAGTGAGCCGAGATCGCGCCACTGTACTCCAGCCTGGGCGACAGAGCCAGACTTTGTCTCAAAAAAAAAAAAAAAAAGCAAATTCCTGGGCCTTATCCCAGACCTACTGAGTCAGACTCTCAGAGCGATCTGCATTTTTAACTAGTGCCCTCTAATGAGGTTCATGCACAGTAAAAATTTGAAACTTTGAGGCTGGGTGCAGTGGTTCACACCTGTAATCTCAGCACTTTGGGAGGCCAAGGTGGGAGGCTCACTTTAGGCCAGGAGTTCCAGACCAGCCTAGGAAACATAGCGCCAGAGCCATTCAGCGACGCCATGTTGAATGGGACTGGGTAAAATAAGGCTGAGACCTAGTGGGCTGCGTTTCCAGGAGGCTAGGCATTCTTAGTCACAGGATGAGACAGGAGGTCATCAGGACTGGTGTCACAAGATGCCAAGTTTATTTGAGGGTCTTGCTCTGTTGCTCAGACTTGAGCCCGGGAATTGACATCTTTTTTTACAGCCAACAGACACATGAAAAAATGCTCATCATCACTCACCATCAGAGAAATGCAAATCAAAACTACAATGAGATACCATCTCACACCAGTTAGAATGGCAATCATTAAAAAGTCAGGAAACAACAGGTGCTGGAGAGGATGTGGAGAAATAGGAACACTTTTACACTGTTGGTGGGATTGTAAACTAGTTCAACCATTATGGAAAACAGTATGGCAATTCATCAAGGATCTAGAACTAGATGTACCATATGACCCAGCCACCCCACTACTGGGTATATACCCAAAGGATTATAAATCATGCTGCTATAAAGACACATGCACACGTATGTTTATTGCGGCACTATTCACAATAGCAAAGACTTGGAATCAACCCAAATGTCCATCAGTGACAGACTGGATTAAGAAAATGTGGCACATATACACCATGGAATACTATGCAGCCATAAAAAAGGATGAGTTTGCATCCTTTGTAGGGACATGGATGCAGCTGGAAACCATCATTCTTAGCAAACTATCACAAGAACAGAAAACCAAACACTGCATGTTCTCACTCATAGGTGGGAACTGAACAATGAGATCACTTGGACTCGGGAAGGGGAACATCACACACGGGGCCTATCACGGCGGGGGGGAGGGGGAGGGGGGAGGGGGAGGGGGGAGGGATTGCATTGGGAGTTATACCTGATATAAATGACGAATTGATGGTTAAAAAAAAAAAATTTAAAACACTCAGCTAGTTTAAATTTTTTTTTAATTTTAAAATTCTAATTTTTTAAACATCCTGCTGATAAAAAAAGATGCAGTAAAGAAAACCACCAACCCCACCAAAACAAAAACGCCAACAAAAGTGATCTCTGGTTATCCTCACTGCTGGTTACATGCTAATTATAATGCATTAGTATGCTGAAAGACACTCCCACAAACACCATGACAGTTTACAAATGCCATGGCGATGTCTGGAAATTACCCTATATGGTTTAAAAGAGGGAGGAACCCTTAGTTCCAGGAACTGCCCACCCCTTTCCCAGAAATCTCATTATTAATCCACCTATTGTTTAGCATATAATCAAGAAATAACCATAAGTGTACTCAGTTGAGCAACCCATGCCATTGCTCTGTCTGTGGAGTAGCTATTCTTTTGTTTCTCTAATAAACTGGCTTTCACTTTACTGCATGAGCTAGCCCCAAATTCTTTCTTGCACAAGATCCATAAACCCTCTGTTGGGGTCTGGATTGGGACCCCTTTCTGGTAATAATAGCAAGGCTCCACCTCTACAAAAAATTTTAAAACTAGCGAGTGTGGTGGCACACATGTAATCCCAGCTCCCTGGAGGCTCACGTGGGAAGATGACTTGAGCCTAGGAGTTTGAGGTTACAGCAAGCTATATGCACACAAGTACACTCCAGTCTGAGTGACAGAGCAAGACTTTGTCTCAAAAAAAATAAATAAATAAATTGAAAACTACTGATAAAATATATAATCATAGTGCAAGGATCACAGACTTCTCCCAAGTGAGGAACCAAGACACCCATTGTTCTCACCTGTGGGAGTGCATCCTTCTATGCCCCTGAGAACACAGGATGGAGGCTCAGTGATCTCAAACTTGAAGGTAAATGCAGATTCTCAACCAGTACAGTGGGCTCCAGTAGCCTGAGGTGGACCCTGCACTTCTCACAAGCTCCCAGGTGCTGTCCATGCACTACATGCCTTGAGTACCGCTGGAGGTTTGGGTGGATTCATTTATAATCCCAACAGCCTGGGTTAAATAAGGTGCAGGAGAAAGTCCCTCAGGCTTAAAAGTCCCTCTTACCTAGGGCCTATCTAGCAAAGTATTTCCAACACCAAACTATCTTTTAAAATGCAAATACTCCCACAGAAGGGTAAAGGTTTAGAGTGACTTATTTTTTATCAGGTTGCTATCTTCCTAGCTAAATTCAGCTCCACCCAGAAGGTGGAAGTTTTAACTATTGGGGAGTAGACGAAAGTAAGCAGGTTTGAATGGGTTCGGTCCCAAGGGTCTTGGAGAGAACTAGGGCAATGGGGCGGCGGTGGGGGTGGGAATGAGGGAGGAGGGGTGGAGTTTGCTCCCTTAAGAGAAAAGCCCACAGGTGTGAGAGAGCTGTTGGGTGGAAGGGAGTAAAAGTCAAATTTGCTCAATTGCAACATTAAAAATCCTAACTGAGTGCCTGTTGTGTGCCAAGCACTGGGCTAGGGCTCAGGGATGTTCACACTAACAAGACATATGAGCAGTACTGCCGCTGCAGGAGCTGGAGGCCCAGCGTGTGAGCCTACAGCACTGGGAGTGAAAATTACCCCCAGGCAGCATTGCCAGCTTTTGGCACAGTGCCATCGGTTGCCAGTGCCATTGGTTGCCTAGGCCATGGTAAAGTAGAATCTTTGTCAATACTGGAATGCTTAAAAACAGTGCAGGATATCAAGCTCCAGATACACGAAAATGCACAAGAGTCAGCCTGGATTGCTGTCCACTTGACTCTCACTGTCAAAGCCTTTGAAAATTTCAATCACTACCTGCTATAACATGCTGTGGGTTCTGCAGACTCCCTACTAGTCACTGGAGGTGATCACATGTCTAGTCCTTCTTTATAAAATTTTACACATGGAATTCTCCATAGAATGATGACTATAAGTTTAAAACAATTTATTTGGACCATTAACATTCGAATTTTTTTTTTTTTTTGAGACGGAGTCTCGCTCTGTCGCCCAGGCTGCAGTGCAGTGGCCAGATCTCAGCTCACTGCAAGCTCCGCCTCCCGGGTTTACGCCATTCTCCTGCCTCAGCCTCCCGAGTAGCTGGGACTACAGGTGCCCGCCACCTCGCCCGGCTAGCTTTTTGTATTTTTTAGTAGAGACGGGGTTTCAACGTGTTAGCCAGGATGGTCTCGAACTCCTAACCTCGTGATCCGCCCATCTCGGCCTCCCAAAGTGCTGGGATTACAGGCTTGAGCCACCGCGCCCGGCCTAACATTCGAATTTTTAACTAAGAAAAAGTCATGTAGGAGAAACAAAATTTCCCTCTATCCTCTTTGGTTCAGTGACTGGGGCCTGTGAGTCAAACTGACAAAAGACAGGTTAACAGAAGAAAAGACATAATTTTTTTTTTTTTTTTTTTTTTTTTTTTGAGACGGAGTCTCGCTCTGTTGCCCAGGCTGCAGTGCAGTGGCCGGATCTCAGCTCACTGCAAGCTCCGCCTCCCGGGTTCACGCCATTCTCCTGCCTCAGCCTCCCGAGCAGCTGGGACTACAGGCACCCGCCAGGTCGCCCGGCTAGTTTTTTGTATTTTTAGTAGAGACGGGGTTTCACCGTGTTAGCCAGGATGGTCTCGATCTCCTGACCTCGTGATCCGCCCGTCTCGGCCTCCCAAAGTGCTGGGATTACAGGCTTGAGCCACCGCGCCCGGCGAAAAGACATACTTTTTATTGATGTTATGGTAACATGCACAGAGGTTTCACAAAAAAGAAGTAGAAATCCAAAGAAGCATTTACACACAGGGTCATATATAGCGTTCTAGCAAAGGGTGACAAACTGTGGAGAAGTGACTGCACAAAGGAAAAGGGGTTTGGGCTCCTACAGATGATACGTTGTGGGAAAGTGACTAGGAAATATATAGAAGAAACTAACGGAAGATGAAGATTATTTTAGTAAAGGTGTGTTTATGTAGATTCATCTTGTTGTCGACTCTCCATTGCTGGTGATAAGAGTTGTGCTCCTTTTCCTGGTGCAAGCAAAGCACTTTCTCTTGAGAAAGTTATGCTCTGCTCTTAGGCAGATATGTGGAGGGCAGAGAGCTCTTCCTGTGTCTGCTGTTTCTCACTTGTCTTCAGCTCAAGATCATCAATATACCAAAGTAGCATATGTTGCTGTAGCATATTTTGGGCCCCTTCAGAATCAAGCCTCAGGAACGCCTCCCATGTGTATAGGCTATAAACTCATTACATTCTTACTCTCTGTTCATGTAAGGTAGGAGGTCTTTAAAATATTCTAACCAACTCACAAATGCTGAGTACCTACAATTTCACCAGGAGCCCATTTCTAGAATCCATCAACCTAACAACAAGCCACTGATTTCAGCAATAGAACACCATCTCCAACATTCACTATGCTAATTAGAAAAGCAATTGCCATCGGCATAAACTCATATCAGAGCCTTGGAGAAGCAGACTCAGAAGTGTGGGCTGGAAGTCCCAGCTAGAGGGTTCTGCCTAGCCCACGTATTAAAGGGCCTCACACAGCATTCAGATTGACCTCACTCAGGCCCCAGGGATGTGTTTCCCCATTATCCTGCCTAATTCCCTCATAGGACAACTGCATCCCAGCACCATTAACATCTGTGAATTTTGTCACTGCCAACATCTGCAACAGACCCTCCTTCAAAGTGCCGAGAAGACTTGAAAAGCAGAAGCTTTAAGTTAAGGTAAAATTCCAAATTATTTGTCAAAAACTCCCTCTCAGGCTGCATAAATGCCATAGATTATTGCATAACAAAGCATCATTTCTTGCTTCTCTCTGTTCCAATTAGTGATTCCAAAGCTACTCATAAGTTAGCACAGTTTTCCAAATGTTGCACATGACAGCCAAGAACAATTCTACAGTATTAAACAACTCATACTACTCTAAATTTACAAACGTATATTTGTAGGAGTATAAATACCATGATACTAATTCAGTGATACTAATTCTTTAATATTGGCAACTGGATGGACATAGAATGCTAGAATTGCAAATAGTTTTATTTTTATAAAAACATTGAGTAAGATGTAATTAAACTTACAAAGAAAATAAAAATATTGTCTCTATTTAAATAATTTTTATTTTTATTTATTTATTTTGAGACAGAATATCTGTCACCCAGGCTGGAGTGCAGTGGCACGATCTTGGCTCACTGCAACCTCTGCCCCCTTAGTTCAGGTGATTCTCATGCCTCAGCCTCCTGAGTAGTTGGGACTACAGGTGCGTACCACCATGCCTCGCTAATTTGTGTATTTTTAGTAGAAAGGGGGTTTCACACTGGGCGCGGTGGCTCACGCCTGTAATCCCAGCACTTTGGGAGGCCGAGGTGGGCGGATCATGAGGTCAAGAGATCTAGACCATCCTGGCTAACACGGTGAAACCCCGTCTCTACTAAAAACTACAAAAAAATTAGCCGGGCATGGTGGCGGGTGCCTGTAGTCCCAGCTACTTGGGAGGCTGACGCAGGAGAATGGCATGGACCCGGGAGGTGGAACTTGTAGTGAGCCAAGATCGCACCACTGTGCTCCAGCCTGGGTGACAGAGTGAGACTCCATCACAAAAAAAAAGAAAAAAAAAAGAAAGGGGGTATCACCATGTTGGCCAGGCTGGTCTTGAACTCCTGACCTCAGGTGATCCACCCTCCTCAGCCTCCCAAAGTGCTGAGATTACAAATGTGAACCACCACACCCAGCCTAAAGTATTTTTATTTTGAAATCTTTGCACATTTTAATTATAATTCATATTTTACCTTTTGCTTTTGAAAATTTTGAATTTTCAGAAAACAATTTGAAAACATGTGAAAAATAATTTTGATTTTTCACTTTTTAACATTTACAGCTGAACCTTGAACAATGCAGAACTTAGGAGCGCCAACTGCTCATGCAGTCGAAAATCCATGTAAAACTTTTGACTCCCCACAAATTTAACTCCTAATAGCTTGCAGTTGACTGGAAGCCTTAACAATAACATCAACAGTCAATTAACACATATTTTATATATGTATTATATACTGTATAATTATAATACAGTAAGCTAGAGAAAAGAAAATGTTATTAAGAAAATCACATAGGCCAGGCGCGGTGGCTCAAGCCTGTAATCCCAGCACTTTGGGAGGCTGAGATGGGCGGATCACGAGGTCAGGAGATTGAGACCATCCTGGCTAACACGGTGAAACCCCGTCTCTACTAAAAAAAAAAACAAAAAAACTAGCCGGGTGAGGTGGCGGGCGCCTGTAGTCCCAGCTACTCGGGAGGCTGAGGCAGGAGAATGGCGTGAACCCGGGAGGCAGAGCTTGCAGTGAGCTGAGATCCGGCCACTGCACTCCAGCCTGAGCGACAGAGCGAGACTCCATCTCAAAAAGAAAAAGAAAAAAGAAAAAAAAAGAAAATCACGGGAAGAGAAAATATATCTACTGCTTATTAAGTGGAAGTGGATTATCATAAAGGTCTTCATCATCATCTTCCCATTGAGTAGGCTGAGGAGGGGGAGGAGCAAGAAAAGGAAGGGTTGGTCTTGCTTTCTCATGGGTGGCAGAGGGTGCAAGAAAATCCACATATAAGTGGATCTATGCAGTTCAAACCCATGTGATTCAAGGGTCAACTGTACTTTCATTAGATTTTGTAATTAAAGTACACTCAATTTGTTAAAAAATCAACTGAGTGTGACGGCATACACCTGTAGTCCCAGCTGCTAGGGAGGCTGAGGTAGGAGGATCACTCGAGCCCAGGAGTCTAATGCCAGCCTGGGCAACATAGAGAGTGAGACCCCATCTCTAAAAGAAATTGTTAAAGATCACTAAAATCCATAAAGCACAATTATGTAAAAATTGTGAATATAACAAAATAATGATTTTGATGAAACAAAAATAAGAAAAATAAATGTTATGAAATATTGAACTCATGGTTGCTAGGAGATTGAGGGAGATTGCTAGGAGATTGAGGGGTAAGAGAGGAATTAAGAGATGTTAGTCAAGGTGGTCAAAGTTTCAATTAGACAGGAAGAATAAGTTATCGAGATTATGGTACAACATGGTGACTATGGTTGATAATAACACATTATATACTTAAAAATTACTGAGCGATCTTAAATGTTCTCACTCCAAAAAAATTATAAGTACCAAGGTGATCAATATGTTATGCTTAATTTAATCATCTGACAATGTGTACATAGATCAAAACATCACATTGTATACCCTAAATATATACAATTTTTTTTTTTTTTTTTTTTTTTTTGAGGTGGAGTCTCGCTCTGTCGCCCGGACTGGAGTGCAGTGCCCGGATCTCAGCTCACTGCAAGCTCCGCCTCCCGGGTTCACGCCATTCTCCTGCCTCAGCCTCCCGAGTAGCTGGGACTACAGGCGCCCGCCACCTCGCCCGGCTAGTTTTTGTATTTTTAGTAGAGACGGGGTTTCACGGTGTTAGCCAGGATGGTCTCGATCTCCTGACCTCGTGATCCGCCCGTCTTGGCCTCCCAAAGTGCTGGGATTACAGGCTTGAGCCACCGCGCCCGGCCAATATATACAATTTTTTACTTGTCAACTATATCTTAATAAGGTTGATGAATTACGTACTTTTTTTTTTTTTTGAGACGGAGTCTTGCTCTGTCGCCCAGGCTGGAGTGCAGTGGCCCAATCTCGGCTCAGTGCAACCGCCGCCTCCCGGGTTCACGCCATTCTCCTGCCTCAGCCTCCCGAGTAGCTGCGACTACAGGCACCTGCCACCACGCTCGGCTAATTTTTTTTGTAGTTTTAGTAGAGACGGGAGTTTCACCGTGTTAGCCAGGATGATCTCAATCTCCTGCCCTCGTGATCTGCCTGCCTCAGCCTCCCAAAGTGCTGGGATTACAGGCGTGAGCCACTGCACCCGGCCGTGTACATCTTAATTGCTGATCCAAACACCTCATGCCCATTAGAAGAACACTCTTTCATGGCAATAATAATTCTATTCAATTGGCTTTGATATAGTGCCAACTTTTAGTCATATAAAAACCACAGATTTACACAGATTTTTAGATTTGTTAATGACAATATATTTGACAAGGTAGAGGGCAAAAAATTTTTAGCAGTTTGCAACTTCTAAATATTTAGATGCATTGGCCGGGCGCCGTGGCTCACGCCTGTAATCCCAACACTTTGGGAGGCTGGGGTGGGTGGATCACGAGGTCAGGAGATCCAGACCATTCTGGCCAACATGGTGAAACCCTGTCTCTTCTAAAACACAAAAAATTAGCTGGGCATGGTGGCACATACCTGCGGTCCCAGCTACTCAGGAGGCTGAGGCGGGAGAATCGCTTGAACCCAGGAGGCAGAGTTGCGGTGAGCTGAGACCAGGCCACTGCACTCCAGCCTGGCTAGAGAGTGAAACTCTGTCTCAAAAAAAAAAAAAAAAAAAAAATTGTTTTTTTCTTTCAGATACGCAGTCCGGGAGGCTAACATTGACTGAGTGTACATTGCTGATTAAAAAGCTATCTGTGCCGGGCGCTGTGGCTCAAGCCTGTAATCCCAGCACTTTGGGAGGCCGAGACGGGCGGATCACGAGGTCAGGAGATCGAGACCATCCTGGCTAACACGGTGAAACCCCGTCTCTGCTAAAAACTACAAAAAACTAGCCAGGCGAGGTGGCGGCACCTGTAGTCCCAGCTACCCGGGAGGCTGAGGCAGGAGAATGGCGTGAACCCGGGAGGCAGAGCTTGCAGTGAGCTGAGATCCGGCCACAGCACTCCAGCCTGGGTGACAGAGCGAGACTCCGTCTCAAAAAATAAAAAATAAAAAAAATAAAAAATAAAAAGCTATCTGTGAGCAGGGCATCGTGGTTCACGCCTGTAATCCCAGCACTTTGGGAGGTCGAGGTGGGCGGATCACGAGGTCAGGAGTTCAAGACCAGCCTGGCCAACATGGTGAAACCCGGTGTCTACTAAAAATACAAAAAATTAGGCCAGGTGCAGTGGCTCATGCCTCTGATCCCAGCACTTTGGGAGGCCGAGGTGGGTGGATCACCTGAGGTCAGGAGTTCGAGACCAGCCTGGCCAACATGATGAAACCCCTCTCTACTAAAAATACAAAATTGGCCGGGTGTGGTGTCACATGCCTGTAATCCCAGCTACTTGGGAGGCTGAGGCAGGCGAATCGCTTGAACTCGGGAGGTGGAGGTTGTGGAGAGCCGAGATCACGAGAGCCGAGATCGCGGTATTGCACTCCAGCCTGGGCAACAAGAGCGAAACTCCGTCTCAAAAAAAAAAGAAAGAAAGAAAAGAAAAAAGAAAAAAATTAGCTGGGTGTGCTGGTGCGTGCCCGTAATCCCAGCTACTCAGGAGTCTGAGGCAGGAGAATCACTTGAACCCAGGAGGCAGAAGTTGCAGTGAGCTGAGATGGAGCCATTGCACTCCAGCCTGGGCGACAGAGCAAGACTCTTGAGAAAAAAAAAAAAAGTAAAAGAAAAAAGAAAAAAGCTGTCTGTGCCTTGGACTTAACTGCAACAAAATATCCTCTATCTTAATCTGTTCCTGCTGCTATAACAAAATACCTAGACTGGGTAATTTATAAACAACAGAAATGCATTTCTCACAGTTCTGGAGGCTGGGAGGTTCAAGATCACAGTGAGAGACAGGACTAGCTGGATTTCCTAGGCTAAGAATCCCTAAGCCTAGCTGGGAAGGTGACCACATCCACCTTTAAACACGAGGCTTGCAACTTAGCTCACAACCGGCCAATCAGAGAGTTCACTAAAATGCTAATTAGGCAAAAAACGAGGTAAAGAAATAGCCAATCATCTATTGCCTGAGAGCACAGCGGGAGGGACAAGGATGGGGATATAAACCCAGGCATTCCAGCTGGCAAGGGCTACCCTCTCTGGGTCCTCCCCCTTAGTACAGTTGCTCCGTTTTCACTCTATTTCACTCTATTAAATCTTGCAACTGCACTCTTCTAGTCCGTGTTTGTTACAGCTCGAGCTGAGCTTTCGCTCGCCATCCACCACTGTTGTCTGCCACTGTCACAGACTGGCCTCTGACTTCCACCCCACCGGATCCGGCAGGGTGTCCGCTATGCTCCTGATCCAGTGAGGCGCCCATTGCCACTCCTCCTTCAGCTAAAGGCTTGCCATTTTTCCTGCATGGCTAAGTGCCTGGGTTTGTCCTAATGGAGCTCAACACTAGTCACTGGGTTCCACGGTTCTCATCCGTGACCCAGGGCTTCTAATAGAGCTATAACACTCATCGCTGGCCCAAGATTCCATTCCTTGGAATCCATGAGGCCAAGAACCCCAGGTCAGAGAACACCAAGCTTGCCACTATCTCGGAAGTGGCCCGCTGCCATTTTGGAAGTGGCCCGCCACCATCTTGGGAGCTCTGAGAGCAGGACCCTCTGTAACAACCACACCAGCAGATTTGATGAAGGCTCATGCTCTGCTTCCAAGATGGCACCTTACTGCCGCATCCTCACATAGCAGAAGGGGAAATGGAACAAATGCTGTGTCCCCATATGGCAGAAAAGAGGGAAGAACAAAAGGGATGAACTTGCTCCCTCAAGCCCTTTCATAAAGGTACTAAACCTGTCCTTGACAGCAAAGTCCTCACAGCCTAACCACCTCCCAAAGCGCTCACCTCTTATACCCAAAAGAATTAAAAGCAGTGTCTCAAAGAGATATTTGTACACCCATGTTCTTTTTTTTTTTTTTTTTTTTTTTTTTTTTTTTGAGACAGGGTCTCTCTCTGTTGCCCAGGCAACAGAGTAGTACAGTGGTGCAATCTCGGTTCGCTGCAACCCCTGCCTCCTGGGTTCAAGTGATTCTCCTGCCTCAGCCCCCCGAGTAGCACATACCACCATGTCCCGTTAATTTTTGTATTTTTAGTAGAGACAGGGTTTTGCCATGTTGGCCTGGCTGGTCTTGAACTCCTGACCTTAGTTAGGTAATCTGCCTGCCTAGACCTCCCAAAGTGCTGGGATTACAGGCATGAGCCACCGCACCCAGCTGTACACTCATGTTCTAACAGCATTAATCACAACAGCCAAAAGGTGGGAGCAACACAAGTGTCCACTGACAGATGACAGTGGATAAACAAAATGTGGTCTATACGTACAACAGAATATTATTCCACCTTAAAAAGGAAGGAAATTCTGCTACATGCTACAACATGGGTGAATCTTCAGGACATTATGCTAAGTAAAATAATCCAGCCACAAAAAGACAACTATGGTATGATTCTACTTATAAGAGGTAATTAGAATAGTCAAGTTCCAGAAAGTAGAATGGTGATTGCCAGGGGCTGGGGAGAGAGTGAATGGAGATTTGTTGTTTAATGGTATAGAGTTTCAGTTTTCCAAGATGTAAAGAGTTGTAGAGATTTGTTGCCTAACAATGTGAATGTACTCAACACTACTGAACTATACCTTTAAAAATAGTTAGGCCAGGCTTGGTGGCTCATGCCTGTGATCCCAGCACTTTGGGAGGCCGAGGCGGGTGGATCACTTGAGGTCAGGAATTCAAGACCAGCCTGGCCAACATGGTGAAACCCTGTCTCTACTAAAATACAAAAAATTAGCTGGGCGTGGTGGCGCAAGCCTGCAGTCCCAGCTACTTGGGAGGCTGAGGCGGGAGAATTGCTTGAACCCAGGAGGCAGAGGTGGCAGTGAGCCAAGATCGCACCACTGCATTCCAGCCTGAGTGACAGAGTGAGACTCCATCTCAAAAAAAATAAATTAAATAAATAAATAAATAAAAATAGTTAAGACGGTAAATTTTATGTTATATGGATTTTACCTCTAGTGTTTCAAGAAGGAATAGGCAGACATCCTACCCGAGGGATTCAGGGAATGCCTCTCGAAACAACCTTTAAACTAAGAGATGAAGTTTGAGTAAGAAAGGCCAAGTGGAACTAAAAGATGGCCATGTAGCTGGAATGCAGGGCAAGGGGTGCCGTGGCCAGAGGGAGCCAGAGTGAGAGGATGGAGCCTGGTGGGCATAGTAAGGAGTTTGTGTTTTATCCTAAGAGCAATGAAAGGAAAACTAAGACAGGTGGATGAGGCTGATCTCTGTGGAACAGTTGGCAAGCAATTCAGCACACAATATCCAATAGCGTGCTAAATGATGAGGTAGAGAACGTTAGTCTGGAGAATCCTGTAGAGTTCAGTACAGGCAATGGGCCCACACTGGGGAGGCAGCAGGGTGCTGGGTAAGCAGAATTTGATGGGTCACCAGAAGACCAAGGCTTAGGGGGCTCAGCCTCCTGGCTTTATGGTGGACTCAACTTGCTCTCAAAAATACCTATACCAGGCCGGGCGCGGTGGCTCAAGCCTGTAATCCCAGCACTTTGGGAGGCCGAGACGGGCGGATCACGAGGTCAGGAGATCGAGACCATCCTGGCTAACATGGTGAAACCCTGTCTCTACTAAAAATACAAAAAACTAGCCGGGCGACGTGGCGGGCACCTATAGTCCCAGCTACTCGGGAGGCTGAGGCAGGAGAATGGCGTGAACTCGGGAGGCGGAGCTTGCAGTGAGCTGAGATCCGGCCACTGCACTCCAGCCTGGGTGGCAGAGCGAAACTCCGTCTCAAAAAAAAAAAAAAAAAAAAAAAAAAAATACCTATACCAAATAGAATGTAAATGCTATGTAAATTGTTGTTAGCCGGTATTGTTTTTAAAATTTGCTTTAGGTCCTATTGTGTTGTTATTTTTTATTGCTGTGTTTTCCAAATGTTTTTGATTTGTGGTTGGTTGAATCTGCAGATGCAGAATCTGAGAATGAGGAGGGCTGTCTGCACTAAGAATATAAGCTCAGCCTAGACAGACCTGTGAATTCATATCTGTAAATTGTTGCAAGCACCAAAAAGCATGCACATTTTACCAGTCCAACACAGCCCCTGTAGGAGGTGAGCATATTAATGCTGGTGATGACAATGATGGCAATGAAAGTGTTGATAGAGATAACAGCTAATCTAACCATAGATGATAGACAACAGCTATTGCTACCCCACCCAGTCCATTCCTGGTGCCTCCCACTCTCTTATGGATTAAATTCCATTTTACAGTACATCAGGGTATTGGACTGCTTCTTGAAAAAATGCATTGTTTTTCCCCATTTATCACCAAAAAAAAAAAAAAAAAAATCAAATACACTCCCTCTTTAGTCCTGCAGCGAGCGATTCTGGCTTTGTGGGTATCCCAGCAGGGTCTCGAATTTGCATAGAGCTCCCGAGGAGCTTGAACCTGTGCAGCTGAGGTACCTTCCTTCCCCATGCCACTGGGCAGAAAGAACACCCTTAGAATGTAGGAACAGGGCTCTCTTCTAAGTGTAAAAGCCCGAGTGGGCTTACGGGTAGGTATGTCAGTGTTAAATTAAGTAGAGCCTAAAGCTATCTCCTAAATATTTTAAGTTCGACCTAAAGGTTTTTCTGTACATCGTGAACCATAATAAGTGGAGGTGTAAACAGACCGTAGCCTACACTTGTGACAAACATCAAGTTTTGGCCAATCAAATGTAACCAACTGTTCGAACCATGCTCAAATAATGCAATCCAGCTGTTTCTGTACCTCGCTTCCATTTTCTGTACGTCACTTTCCTTTTCCTGTCCATAAATCATCTTCCAGCACGTGGCTGCACTGGAGTCTCTGAGCCTGCTCTGGCTGGGAAGGCTGCCTGATTGACAAATCGTTCATTGCTCAATTAAACTCCTTTAAATTTAATTCAGCTGAAGTTTTTCTTTTATCAAGAGAAAGGGGGAGGTTGATGAGCTTGTCAATTTCTCTAAACTTCTCAGAGCCTGAGAAATCATCCAACTTTCATATCCATTTCAGTGATGCTAGCTCAAATAACATATTTCCCCCACACTTTTTTCCATAATGAGAATGGGAAAGTAAATTTTCCTTGAAGTAAATTCTTTTTTTCTTTCTTTTTTTTTTTCCATTTGAGATAGAGTCTCACTCTGTTACCCAGGCTGGAGTGCAGTGGGCTCACTGCAACCTCAGCCTCCTGGGTTCAAGCAATTCTCCTGCCTCAGCCTCCTCAGTAGCTGGGATTACAGGTGCACACCACCATACCCAGCTAATTTTTTGTGTGTTTTTAGTAGTGTAGCAGGACAAGCTGCAGACAAAACCCATCAGACACCAAGTTAAAGAAGGAAGGGCTTTATTCAGCCGGGAGCTTTGGCAAGACTCAAGTCTCCAAAAACCAAGCTCCCCAAGTGAGCAATTGCTGTCCCTTTTAAGGGCTCACAACTCTAAGGGGGTCTGTGTGAGAGGGTCATGAATGATTGAGCAAGCAGTGGGTACGTGACTGGGGGCTGCATGCACCGGTAATTAGAACGGAACAGAACAGGACAGGGATTTTCGCGGTGCCTTTCTATACAATGTCTGTAATCTATAGATAACAGAACCGATTAGGTCAGGGGTCCATCTTTAACTACCAGGCCCAGGGTGTGGCACTGGGCTGTCTGCCTGTGGATTTCATTTCTGCCTTTTAGTTTTTACTTCTTTCTTTGGAGGCAGAAATTGAGCATAAGGCAATATGAGGGGTGGTCTACTCCCTTAGTAAAGATGGGGTTTCACCATGTTGGCCAGGCTGGTTTCAAACTCCTGACTTCAAGTGATCTGCCCAAAGTGCAGGGATTACAGGTGTGAGTCACTGCGCCCAGTCTGAAGTAAATACTTTTGATTTCCAAGCAAATTTTGTTGGCATACATGTTTGCCAAGCCATTATCTGCTAAGTCATTTCTCATTTCTCTGTGTTATTCATCACTATCGAAATTGTTGTAAATAACTCATATATATTGAATGATTAACATTCCAACACTGTTAAGAGTTTATATTTGTATCTCATTTGATCTTCTTAATAACCGTATGAAGTTATTTTACGGATGAGAAAACTGGGGCTCCAGACAGTAGTTATATACCCATGCTCATAAGTGGCAGAACTAGGATTTAAACCTGGGTCATCTATGTTCGCTGTTCAGGGCTGATGTAACAAATTACCACAAACTGAGTGGCTTTAAATAACAGAAATTAATTCAGTCACAGTTCTGAAGGCTGGACGTTTTCGGTCAAGGTATCAATAGGGTTGGTTCCTTCTGGAGGCTCCGAGGACTCTGTTCCATGCCTCTCTCCCAGCTTCTGGTGGTTGCTGGCCACGTTGGCATTCCCTGGCTTGTAGACACATTGCACCAATCTCAGTCTCCATTTTCACGAGGTATTCTCCTCTCTATGTGTTTCTCTTTGCCTCTGTGTCTTTTCTTCTAAGGACACAAGTGATTGAATTTACGGCCCATTCTAAGTCAATATGACCTCATTGTTTTTATTATTTATTTATTTATTTGAGATGCAGTTACGCTCTTGTTGCCCAGGCTGCAGTGCAATGGTGCGATCTTGGCTCACCACAACCTCCACCTCTGGGTTCAAGCGATTCTCCTGCCTCAGCCTCCCTAGTAGCTGGGATTACAGGCATGTACCACCACGCCCGGCTACTAAGAGATGGGGTTTCTCCATGTTGATCAGGCTGATCTCCAACTCCCAACCTCAGGTGATCTGCCCACCTTGGCCTCCCAAAATGCTGGGATTACAGGTATGAGCCATCGTGCCTGGCCTTTATTTTCTTTTTATACTTTTCTTTTTTATTTATATTTATTTATTTTTTTGAGACAGGGTATTGTTCTGTCACTCACGCTGGAATGTAGTGGCAAGATCATAGCTCACTGCAGCCTTAACTTCCCAGGCTCAAGCCATCCTCCCACCTCAGCCTCCTGAGTAGCTAGGACTATAGGTATGCACCACCACATGTGGCTAAGTTTTTTTCTTTTTTAGTAGAGATGAGGTTTGCTATGTTGCCCAGGCTGGCCTTGGACTACTGACACCAAGCAGTCTTTTCACTTTGGCCTCCCACAAATGCTGAGATTACAGGGGTAAGCCACCACACCCAGCCAACCTCATTATTCTTATAGTGGTAAAATATGTATTTA
This sequence comes from Rhinopithecus roxellana, assembly GCF_007565055.1. Taxonomy (NCBI): domain Eukaryota; kingdom Metazoa; phylum Chordata; class Mammalia; order Primates; family Cercopithecidae; genus Rhinopithecus; species Rhinopithecus roxellana. Next base: position 4,835,748 of record NC_044552.1, on the reverse strand, counting down.
AAAGTTTGCCATTTTGACCTTTTTTTTTTCTTTTTTTTTTTTTTTTTGAGATGGAGTCTCGCTCTGTCCCCCAGGCTGGAGTGCAGTGGCACAATCTTGGCTCACTGCAAGCTCCACCTCCCAGGTTCACGCCATTCTCCTGCCTCAGCCTCCTGAGTAACTGGGACTACAGGCGCCCGCCACCACTCCCGGCTAATTTTTTGTATTTTTAGTAGAGACAGGGTTTCACCGTGGTCTCCATCTCCTGACCTTGTGATCCGCCCGCCTCGGCCTCCCAAAGTGCTGGGATTACAGGCGAGAGCCACCACGCCCAGCCCAGCCATTTTTAAATGTAGACAACAGTGGCACTGATTACATTCCCAAAGTTGTGCAACTATCACCACTGTCTCCAAAAGCTTTTCTTCACCCCAAACAGAAACACTGTACACATTAAGCAATAACATCCTATTGTCCTCATTCCCTAGCCCCTGGTAACCTCTATTCTACTTTCTTTCTCTATGGATTTGCCCATCCTGGGAACCTCATAGAACTGGAGTCATATAATACTTGTCCTTTGGGGTCCAGCTTCTTTCTTTCTTTCTTTCTTTAGTTTTGCTATTGTTGCCCAGGCTGGAGTGCAATGGCGGCTCACTGCAACCTCCGCCTCCCGGGTTCAGGAGATTCTCCTGCCTCAGCCTCCCAAATAGCTAGGATTACAGGTGCCTGCCACCACGCCCTGCTAATTTTTGTATTTTTAGTGGAGATGGGATTTCACCATGTTGGCCAGGCTAGTCTTGAACTCCTAACCTCAGGTGATCCGCCTGCCTCGGCCTCCCAAAGTGCTGACATTACAGGCGTGAGCCATGGCGCCCACCCGCTTATTTCAAATAGCATAATGTTTTCAAGGCTCCTCCATGTTTGGGCAGGTATCAGACTCACATTCCTTTTAGTTGCAGAATAGCATTCTGCGGCCTGGAGACGGACATTTGGTTTTTCCATTCATCTGCTGGTGGACACTTGGGTTGCTTCTACCTTTTGGCTACTGCGAATAACACTGTTATGAACACTGGTGTACAAATATCTGTGTGAATCTTATTTTCAGTTCTTTGGGGCATACCCCCAGGACTGGAATTGTTGAATCACATGGTAATTTTATGTTGAACTCTTTAGGAACCACCATACTGTTTTCCACAGCAGCTACACCATTTTACATTCCCACCAGCAACACAAGCTTTCCAATTTCTCTACACCCTTGCCAATGCTTGTTTTCTGGTTTTTAATTTTTTTTGTAGAGATAGGGTCCCTTATGTTGCACAGGCTGGTCTCAAACCTCTGGTTTCAAGCAATCCTCCCACCTTGGCCACCCAATGTGCTGGGGTTATAAGCATGAGCCACCATGCCTGACCCATACTCTATAATAATTTAACAAGAAGAAATAGGGCTGAGTGTGGTGCCTCATACCTGTAATCCCAGCACTTTGGGAGGCTGAGGCAGAAGGATCTCTTGAAGCCAGTGGTTCGAGACCAGCCTGGGCAACATAGTGAGACCCCCATCTCCACACACACAAAAATATGATGGTGGCCCTTGCCTGTACTCTTAGCTACTTGGGAGGCTGAGGCAGGAGCATCACTTGAGCCTAGGAGTTCAAGGCTGCTGTGAGCTATGATCGTGCCACTGTACCCCAGCCTGGGAGACAGAGTGAGACCCTGTCTCTAAAAATAAATAAATATCAAATATTTAAATTATTATAGAGTATGATCTCATTTTAATTTAACTAATTGCCTCTACAAAGACCCTATTTCCAAATATGATGGTGGAGTTTCGCTCTTGTTGCCCAGGCTGGAGTGCAATGGCACGATCTCAGCTCACCACAACCTCCGCCTCCCGGGTTCAAGCAATTCTCCTGCCTCAGCCTCCCAAGTAGCTGAGATTACAGGTGCGTGCCACCACACCCAGATAATTTTGTATTTTTAGTAGAGATGAGGTTTCTCCATGTTGGTCAGGCTGGTCTCAAACTCCCAACCTCAGGTGATCCGCCTGCCCCAGCCTCCCAAAGTGCTGGGATTACAGGCATGAGTCACAACGCCTGGCCCACAATTCCCATTCCTATAACATTCTCCTTTACCCAACTCATGACCCTTTTTTTTTTTTTTTTTTTTTTTTTTGAGACGGAGTCTCGCTCTGTCACCCAGGCTGGAGTGCAGTGGCCAGATCTCAGCTCACTGCAAGCTCCGCCTCCCGGGTTCACGCCATTCTCCTGCCTCAGCCTCCCGAGTAGCTGGGACTACAGGCGCCACCACCTCGCCCGGCTAGATTTTTGTATTTTTAGTAGAAACGGGGTTTCACCGTGTTAGCCAGGGTGGTCTCGATCTCCTGACGTCGTGATCCGCCCGTCTCGGCCTCCCAAAGTGCTGGGATTACAGGCTTGAGCCACCGCGCCCGGCCTCTCATGACCTTTTATTTATTCTTCATGACTGAGCTCAGAATTACCACGGGTCTTGGAACTTTAACTACGTAGTCCTCCCTTTCTGGATAAGGTTACTCTGTGCCTTCTCCGTATTTCTATTGTAATTTTCATCACGTTCTATTATGACTTACTTGAGAACTTTAGGTCAGGAGTTTTGTTTTACTCATATCAGTATTTTTTTTTTTTTTTTGAGACGGAGTCTTGCTCTGTTGCCCAGGCTCAAGTGCACTGGTGCGATCTTGGCTCACAGCAACCTCTGCCTCCTGGGTTCAAGCGATTCTCCAGCCTCAGCCTCCCGAGCAACTGGGACTACAGGTGCGCACCACCATGCCCAGCTAATTTTTGCTTTTTTAGTGGAGATGGGGTTTCACTATGTTGGCCAGGCTGGTCTCAAACTCCTGTCCTCGTGATCCACCCTTTTTGGCCTCCCAAAGTGCTGGGATTACAGGCATGAGCCACAGCACCTGGCTTATCTCAGTTATTTCTAGGCTGACCTCACAGTGGCTTTGTAACAAATGTTTATCAGTTTATAAATTGTTATTTCAATGCCTGGCCGCCCCCCACCCTTTCTTGAGCTCATTTCATCTACCTGGAAGTTATCTTTCATCTTAGTTCAGGGAACTCACAAATTTATAAGCCAAATTTTTTGCATTCTCAAATATTTTCAAATCTCACAGAAATACTAGGTATTATAACAGTAGTGACCTCACATTGAATTCTCTTTTCAGGAATGATGTGGACTGTGTCCATATGCTTTTCCGAAAAGCAAAGATTACATTTATCTCTGGAACCTATCTTCCTACCCAACCATTCACATGTTATTGTCCGAAAGCCCACCTTTGTCCTTGGAGTGTGCTCTCAAGTAGCTTAAAGGAAACCACTCTTCAGAAAGAAAAATAAATTATAAGACCAAAACAGCAATTCAAAGACCCTGACATTCTCAGTAAAGTATATTGATCAACTCTGCTAACCATAGCTGGGTAATCTCCAGAAAATGGAAATATCAATAGGAAAATAGACACTGGTACCTTAGAAAGGCACTGTGGAGCCATGGCAGGTGCACAGGGAAGGTGAAAGAACACTTCTGCACTCAAGAGTAGCCAGAGCCTTCATTGGGCATTTTGGATATTTATGCTGATAGGTTTGCCTGGTGGTCAAGGACTGGTTTAGAGTGAATTGTGTCCCCATCCCCAAACAGCAGCAGGTTGTCACAGGTATAAAAAGGTGTAGTGCTCACTAAAGACTCACTACTAGAATGTAAGTAGTACGTCCCTGAACTGAACTTTTTTTTTTTTTTTTTTTTTTTTTTTTTGAGATGGAGTGAGCCTTGCTCTGTCACCCAGGCTGGAGTGCAGTGGCCTGGTCTCGGCTCACTGCAAGCTCTGCCTCCCGGGTTCACACCATTCTCCTGCTCAGCCTCCCCAGTAGCTGGGACTACAGGCGCCCGCCACCACACCCGGCTAATTTTTTGTATTCTTTTAGTAGAGACGGGGTTTCACCGTTAGCCAGGATGGTCTCGATCTCCTGACCTCGTGATCCCCCCGCCTCGGCCTCCCAAAGTGCTGGGATTACAGGTGTGAGCCACCGCGCCTGGCAAGAACAATGGTGTTTTAGCGAAAATAAAATGTTTCAACTGAGAGTTATGGAAGACAATAGGTGTTCTGCCCGCCTCCACCTCCCAAAGTGTTGGGATAACAGGCGTGAGCCACCGCGCCCAGGCCCTGAACTGAGCTTCTTTGGTGAGAGAGAGAGAAAGAGCAAGAATGATTGAAAAGAGTGAATGGTACTTTGTTTGGATAAATACTTCTTCGTTTGTTTGTTTGCTTGTTTGAGACGCAGTCTCTCTCGGTTGCCAGGCTGGAGTGCAGTGGTGCGATCTCGGCTCACTGCAACCTCTGCCTCCTGGGTTCAAGCGATTCTCCTGCCTCCGCCTCCCAAATAGCTACTGGCACGTGCAACTGCACCCAGCTAATATTTGTATTTTTAGTAGAGACAGGATTTCACCATTTTGCCCAGGATGGTCTCGATTTCTTGATCTCGTGATCCACCCACCTCGGCCTCCCAAGTGCTGGGAGGATAAATACTTCTTAAGTTTAGCCTGAAGCCTGAATACTTCTTAAATTACGTTCAGCCTAAAGCTTTCTCTATACACAGTGAGCTGTTACCTACTGCTCCTGTAAACAAACTGTAACCTACTCTAATAAGAAGTAATCGAGTCAGCCAATCGCAGCAGCTGAGGCTCAGCCAATCACAGCAGCCGAGTGTTGGCCAATCACAGGCAGCCAGCTGTTCATACTGTATTCACATAAGGCAAAAGCAGGGCTGTAACCAATCCATCTGGCTGTTTCTGTACCTCGCTTCTGTTTTCTGTAGGGCACTTTGGTTTTTCTGTCCATAAATGCTATCTGACCATGTGGCAGCCCAGAGTCTCTCTGAACCTATTCTGATTCTGGGAGCTGCCTGATTCACAAATCGTTCTTTGCTCAATTAAACTCTTCAATTTGTTTGTCTAGGGTTTTATTTATTTATTTATTTATTTATTTATTTATTTGAGACGGAGTCTCGCTCTGTCTCCCAGGCTGGACTGCAGTGGCCAGATCTCAGCTCACTGCAAGCTCCGCCTCCCGGGTTCACGCCATTCTCCTGCCTCAGCCTCCCGAGTAGCTGGGACTACAGGCGCCCGCCACCTCGCCCGGCGAGTTTTTTGTATTTTTTAGTAAAGATGGGGTTTCACCGTGTTAGCCAGGATGGTCTCGATCTCCTGACCTCGTGATCCACCCGTCTCGGCCTCCCAAAGTGCTGGGATTACAGGCTTGAGCCACCGTGCCCGGCCTAGGGTTTTATTTTAATACTTTTCCACAGCTACGCCGCTTTTGCTACATCCTTCTCTTTTGCTTTTCTGCACTTGCAATTTCAGTCACCTGAGTTTTCTCTAGAATCAAGATTTTTCAAGGCATCCAAGAATGACTACATTAAAATGAAGTAGGAAGACACAACAAAAGGAAAAAAATCGGTCAAAAAATTTCCATATTTCCTGGCGACTCACGCCTTTAATCTCAGCACTTTGGCAGGAGCCCAGGAGTTTGAGACCAGCCTGGACAACAAAGTGAGACCCCATCTCTTTTTTCTGAGATGGAATGTCCCTCTTGTTCCCCAGGCTGGAGTGCAATGACACAATCCCGGCTCACCGCAACCTCCGCCTCCCAGGTTCAAGCGATTCTCCTGCCTCAGCCTCCCGGGTAGCTGGGATTATAAGTGTATGCCACCACGCCTGGCTATTTTTTGTATTTAGTAGAGACGGGATTTCGCCATGTTGGTCAGGCTGGTCTGGAACTCCTGACCTCAGGTGATCCAACCGCCTCAGCCTCCCAAAGTGCTGGGATTACAGGGGTGAGCCACCATGCCTGGCCGTGAGACCCTATCTCTTAAAAAAACAAAACAAGGCCGGGCGCGGTGGCTCAAGCCTGTAATCCCAGCACTTTGGGAGGCCGAGACGGGCGGATCACGAGGTCAGGAGATCGAGACCATCCTGGCTAACCCGGTGAAACCCCGTCTCTACTAAATAATACAAAAAAACTAGCCGGGCGAGGTGGCGGGCGCCTGTAGTCCCAGCTACTCGGGAGGCTGAGGCAGAAGAATGGCATAAACCTGGAGGCGGAGCTTGCAGTGAGCTGAGATCCGGCCACTGCACTCCAGCCTGGGCGGCAGAGCGAGACTCCGTCTCAAAAATAAAAAAATAAAAAACAAAACAAAACAAAACAAAAAACTGGTTATGGTGGTGCACACTTATGGAGGCTGCAGCAGGAGGATCCTTTGAAGCCTGGGAGATGGAGGCCGCCATGAGCTCTGATTGTGCCAAGGCACTGCAGCCTGATTGACAGAGCAAGATCTTGTCTCAAAAAAATGGAAAACTTTCACTATTTCACAAAACTGAATAGCAGAAACTTAAAATGGTTTTGGTGGTGATAGCATATGTATGTTACCTCTGAATTAAATGTTCCTGGTAAGTCACTTAATTGTGATATGGATATTGAATGTTTTGTTAAGTAGAAACGAAAGTCCGGGCACAGTAGCTCACTTCTGTAATCCCAGCATTTTGGGAGGCTGAAGCAGGAGGATCACTTGAGCCCAGGAGTTCGAGACCAGCCTGAGCAACACAGCAAGATCCTGTCCCTATAACAACAACAAAAAAAAATGTTCAAAAATTAGCCAGGTGTGATGGTGCGTGCCTGTAGTCTCAGTTACTCAGGAGGCTGAGGTGGGAGGATTGCTTGAGCCTGGGAGTTCAAGGCTGCAATGAGCTGTGATCACACCACTGCCTTCCAGCCTGGGTGACAGGTAAGACTCTGCCTCCAAAAAATAAAAATAAAAATAAAAAATAAGCCAAATACCTAACACTTTCTGAACTTGAGCAAGTGTCTGAGGAGTGGCTGCAGACCTGGAAGAAGGAAAAAGGAGGTGTGAGCATTTGGGGAGCAGTGAGTAGATCATTTCTGGTTTCAGAGGGACAAATTAGAGTGATTTCTTATAACGCAAGTTTTTTATAAAAGACAACAGAAAAATCTGATCCAGCCGTTTTACCCAAAGGACTGGATCAACATTTGAACTGGAGCCAAACTGACTCACAGTAACCTGAGACAGAGGCTGACAGCCAGTTGGTATATCTCCCCTAGAATCATGTGGTGCTCCAAAATCATAAAAGTTTGAGGACCTATACATAAATATTCTCCCCCGCCAAAATTTGCCCAAAATAAAAAGAGTAGTCCTAAAAGACACTTTGGGAATCCTTTCCCAAAGACCCAAAAGTCTTTTGATTTCACCTGATGACCCCTGGACAGTGAGAAGGGAACTTAGCCCAGAACGGAGGTGTGAACATGAATAGAATTGCAAAATCCTGACTAGGTCTGCATGACTTTGGGCAAATCCCCCAGGTAAACTCCCCAGTCTGCAAAATAAGTCAGTAAATAAACAAACAGTAGAAAAGAATAGGACCTAGCAGGAAGAAGAATGAATTAATGCTTGTTAAGCACCTTGGAAATGCAAAGCATTATTTAAATACAAAATAAAGTGCAGGATAACAAGTTCACTTTAGCTTCAGGGAGAAGGACTGTCAGCTGCAGGAGCCATTAAAAGTCACAGGCTATAAAACAGGCACTAATGTGGGCTTTGCCCTGCAGAATCATATAACCTTGCCTGAAATTAGCGGGTTATCCCAGTTCTGGACTGATCATATGAACACAGTCCATCCGTAGCCAGAAAAGCCCAGACAACTCCAAATAGAGCTCTGCCTGACCTTCAGAGTTTGTCTACTCTCACTCCTGCAGCAATCATGGTCACTCCCTAGGTACCCACGTGGTCCCAAGTGCTCCTTGTGTGTGACATCATTCCAGTGGGACAGCCCAGTAACAGAGGTTTCATGATCCCCAGGAATCTAAAACGTAGACCAGTTCAGTAACTTGCCCAACATCAAACAACTAGTTAAGGGCAGAGGCAGAAACGGAAGGTCTGGCTCAGCTCAGCTGCCTTTCTGTGACAATGAAAAGCCTTCATCGCTGACCCTCATTCCTGACTAGTCCACTCTGGTCACCTCAGAACACCAATGCAGCATACGTTGCGTTATTTGAGCACTTGGTGTGAACTCCTGCCAAAAAAGCAAAAGAGTCAGTGTTCTTTATTTCCATATTTCCTTCTGAGATTTTTGTTTGTTTCCTTGAAAGTCTCCTGACTAGACTTTAGGGGAGGGGGTCTGGGGTGAACAGATAACTACTTTGTGCTCTACAATGTCATCCTTCATTTCAAATCCTACGGGGAGTGTATTCGAAAAGGGGAACAAAATGTTCCTGAAGTCAGTTTGAAATGTTAGCAGTTTATGGATGAGTTCCTCCAATCAGGTGGATAGAGAGGAACATATCCCCAGCTCATTTAGAAACTACAGATAAAATTCAGAACAGGTCAGAAGTGCCCTTCAGGCTGCCCTTGGGATTTCTGAGGGCTTCTTGCCTCTATATTCAAAGCATGGATAGATTCAAACTTTGGAGATTCTATCCTTGCACAAGACTGTGGTGGGGGCATCTTCAGGAGAATGTGCCCCTCAAGGAGCTGGTGAGAGAGATCCCCTTTCCCCCTTGAAAGGGAGTGGGTGTGAGAAGTTCGGAGGAGGCATCTGCAGGAGCTGGAGTTGTATTGAAACATCAATGCCAAGTATTTTTGAAGAAATGGAGGCTGCATCTGTGGGAGCTACTTGGAAAATACAGCCATTTGTTGATGACCTGGAAAGGGGATAATGTAAAAGGATTAGGTGACCTACAAAGCAGCCGGGCCAGGTGAGGGCAGATGGCAGAGGAGTTCACGGCCCCTGGGGAGGACAATGAAAACCTAGAGGACAGACAAAACCAAAGATGGGGGAGGTTGGTGCTGAGTGGCTTGGGAGTGGAACAGAAGAGCAAAATGAATCCCAACTGGCAGGGCTAAAATGTAACACCTGCTATGGTAACCAAAAAAAAAAAAAAAAGAAGCAGCAGCAATTTTAGACACCACAACAAATAGAGAAGTATATCTATAACAAGCAAAGACACAACTAGAGAAACCCCCCCATCCCCATTCACCACCATCCCTATCAGCCGAGCTAATGGTGGAAGAAGAAGCAACACTATCAGGCTAAGAATGCTCTGTCCCAGACCCTGTGCTGAGGGCTTTACCTCTATCCTGTGCTTGAAACTTCTGGTAGCCTTGCTACATAGGTATTGCTGTTAAAGCCTCTAACAGCCTCGAATCCATATGGGTATGCAGCAACCTCAACTGTTTGTTTGTTTGTTTGTTTTTAGATGGAGTCTTGCTCTGTTGCCCAGGCTGGAGTGCAGTGGTGCGATCTTGGCTCACTGCAACCTCTGTCCCCCAGGTTAAAGCGATTCTCCTGTATCAGCCTCCAAAGTAGTTGGATTACAAGCATGTGCCACCACGCCTGGCTAATTTTTGTGTTTTTAGTTTCACCGTGTTGACCAGGCTGGTCTTGAACTCCTGACCTCAGGTGATCCACCAGCCTCGGCCTCCCAAACTGCTGGGATTACAGGCAAGAGCCACTGCACCCAGCCAGCAACCTCAATTCTTGCCTTCTCAGAAGAAAGAATTAGACCAAGGGGCATAAGGCAGAGGGAAAGACAGAGGCAAATTTTGGAGCAGGAGGGAAACTTTATTAAAAAGTTTTAGAGCAGGAACAAAAGGAAGTAAAGTACACTTGGAAAAGGGCCAATCAGGTGACTTGAGAGATTCAAGTGCATGGTTTGCCCTTTGACTTGGGTTGTTTTTTTTTTTTTTTTTTTTTTTTTTTTTGAGATGGAGTCTTGCTCTGTTGCCCAGACTGGAGTGCAGTCAGTGGTGCAATCTCGGCTTGCTGCAAGCCTCGCCTCCCGAGTTCACGCCGTTCTCCTGCCTCAGCCTCCCCAGTAGCTGGGACTACAGGCGCCCGCCACCATACCTGGCTAATTTTTTGTATTTTTAGTAGAGATGGGGTTTCACTGTGTTAGCCATCTCCTGACCTCATGATCCGCCTGCCTCAGCCTCCCAAAGTGCTGGGATTACAGGCATGAGCCACCGTGCCCGGCTGACTTGGGGTTTTATATGTTGGCATGCTTCCATGGTCGGCATTACTTCTCCCCTGATTCTTCCCTTGGGGTGGGCTCTCCACATGCACAGTGGCCTGCCAGCCCTTGGGAGGGGCCACATGTGCAATGTGTTTACTGAAGTTGTGCGCATGTTCACTTGAGGTGTCTTTCCCTTACCAGTCAAGCGTTCCTAGAGGGAGGTCATATACCTTATCAGGGGGAAGGGCTGTCAACTGCATAAGTCAACTAGGGATGCTCAAATGGTAAGTTAAACTCTGCTACTTGGCCTCTTAGTACATACGCATGAGCCCACTCACCCATCTCCTGAGATCTTATTGGGAAGCTGTTGATCACCAGTTTCAGGTGTTCCCTATCTATTGGGAGACTGCCTTTCCTTGGCACTGGCTGTGACCTATCATCATCATCATTATCATTATTATTATTATTATTATTATTGTTATTTTGAGATGGAGTTTTGCTCATGTTGCCCAGGCTGGAGTGTGATGGCGCAACCTTGGCTAACTGCAACCTCCACCTCCCAGGCGGTTCTCATGCCTCACCCTCCTGAGTAGCTGGGATTACAGGTGTGCACCACCACACCCAGCTAATTTTTGTATTTTTAGTAGAGTTGGGGTTTCACCATGTTGGCCAGGATCTTGATCTCTTGACCTTGTGATCTGCCCACCTCAGCCTCCCAAAGTTCTGGGATTACAGGCGTGAGCCACCACGTTCAGCCCCATTATTATTTTAAAGAGACAGTTTAACAAACGCCTGACCATCACCTGATGGTCCCCAAGTGTTCCTGTTTGGGGGAGCCCTCTCCTGCCCTACTCATGTCTGCCTAACTACCTACTGCAACATTCCTATATCAATTTTACAGATAAGCAAACTGATATTTGGAGGAGAAGAGTCTGAAATAGGAGCCAGTCAGTGAAGCACTAGCACAAGGAAGAAGTAGATGTGGAGGAGAGGAAAGGCATGTAAATGCCCAGTCGCAGGGAAAGCAGACGGCACAGAAATATCTAGACACAAGGCCATGGAAACAAAAGGATTGCTTGTCAGGGGCGGCTTCCATGCCTCAGCCGAGCAGACCCTGGGCTCTGATCCACTACGGGGGATGGTTCTCAACCACAGAAAGCTGTCATGAAATTAGCTCACCCTGAAATGATGCTTAATTGTTCTACAGAAACCTTGGCGTGTCCCAGCCAGAAGCAAGAGAGTTTATTGTCAGATGACTCAATGGGGTAAAGAGGACTCCAGAGGAGCAGCAGAGCAAGACAGGGGCAAAGGGAAAAGGCCAAAAGAACAGACTAATGTGTGTATGTCTTTTTAAAAATTGGATAAAATGTCCAATTACTCTTGCCCAAATTATTATCTGGAGGTTAGTAACATGGTGGGGATCCCAGACCCGGCCCGAGACGTAAACCCCAGGGTAGCGGTGCCGATGTGTGCTGCATGGTACTGGGACTCTGTAGTGAGGGGCCACAACAACGCCTGGCTATTCAGCTTCTACCTGTGAGCGCCACTGCATGCAAATTTCATTGTCCAAAGGAAGTCAAGGGACCAAAGCTTGACAGTTGTGGGACAGGGGAAGTATAATCTTTCCCCCAGAGAGGAGCAATATAAATCATAAGAACAATTACAGACTTTCCCAAAAGGTAGACAGTGGGGGAGATTCAAATCATGATACGTTGTGTGTGTCTGTGTGTGTGTGTATGTTTGTGTGTGTCTGTGTGTGTCTGTGTATAGTCATGTGTGACTTAAAAATGGGAATACATTCTGAGAAATGTGTCATTAGACAATTTTGTCCTTGGGTGAACATCCCAGTGTACTTACACAAACCTAGATGACATAGCCTACTGCACACCTAGGCTAAATGGTGCAGCCTATTACTCCCAGGCCGCACACCTGCACAGCATATTCCTGTACAGAATACTGTAGGCAACTGGAACACAATGGTAAGTATTTGTGTATCTAAACATGGAAAGACAATGCATTACACCAGGACATTACCAGAGCTACCACATCATTAGATAAGAGGAATTTTTCAGCTCCATTATAATCCTATGGGACCACCATTGTATATGGGGTCTATAGTTGATCAAAACGTTGTTATACAGCACATGACTATGTATACATATAATTTTAATTATTTCTGTTTATTTTAAATGTTTATTTTCAGCTGAATCATTGAAGTTTCTAACAGACAACATGACACTTCACTCCCAAAAACATCAGCACTTCCAGGAACAAGGAGGTCCTCCTGCATGACCACAGCACAGTAACCATGTTGGGAAGCTTAGCACCAACACAGCACTACACAGCCCATATTTAAGGTTCCCCAAGCATCCGAAGAATGATCTTTAGAGCTGGCCCAGGGCCTTTGAGGCGAGAGGACAGTCCCAAAGTCCCACACATTTTTTCTTGCTGTTTTCTACATACTCAAATAAATGAAGGTTCCCTTGTCAACAATTAACTAGATGAGAAAAGGCAAATTCACATGCCATTAAAAACAGAAAAAAACGCTGGGCACGGTGGCTCATGCCTGTAATGCCAGCACTTTGGGAGGCTAAGACAGGTGGATCACCTGAGGTCAGGAGTTCGAGACCAGCCTGACCAACGTGGTGAAACCCTATCTCTACTAAAAATACAAAAATTAGCTGGATGTGGTGGCATGTGCCTGTATTCCCACCTACTCTGGTGACTAAGGTAGGAGAATCGCTTGAGCCCAGGAGGCGGAGGTTGCAGTGAGCTGAGATCGTGCCATTGCACTCCAACCTGGGCAACAAGAGCAAGACTCTCTCTCAAAAAAAAAAAAAAGAAAGAAAGAGGAAAAGACACAAGAATTTTTAAAATGGTAATTTATAATTTATCAAGCTATACATACCGATACATCAATTTCTAACAGATATAGGTGAGCATATTCCTACTATCTAGGTAGGTGTGTTCAGTTTGTAACTGAAACAAGCCCAGTTACTAAGACGTGGATGGGAAGTATTTTTACATTTTCTTTTGACTCTAAAATCTGTGGTCTGCGATTCTTCAAAAATATCAACCTATTAAGAATGTGGACTCTGTTTAGGTTAAGCTATGAATCGTGTCTCAATCACTTCTTCATCCCCAGTAATTATTACTATAGCTGGCACATAGAAACTCAATGGAGCCAGCCACAGTGACTCACACCTGTATCCCAGCACTTTGGGAGGCCAAGGTGGATGGATCACCTGAGGTCAGGAGTTCAAGACCAGCCTGGCCAACATGGTGAAACCCATCTCTATTAAAAATACAAAAATTAGCCAGAGGCGGTGATGGGCGCCTGTAATCCCAGCTACTTGGGAGGCTGAGGTAGGAGAATCACTTGAACCTGGGAGGCAGAGGTTGCAGTGAAACGAGATCACACCACTGCACTCCAGCCTGGGCAACAGAGCAAGACCCATCTCAAAAAAAAAAAAAAAAAAAGAAAGAAAGAAAGAAAAAAGAAACTCAATGAACTACTAGGTGAATGGATGAATGAACACTTTCTTGAGTCCTCAAGGCAGTCCTCCTTCCCTACCCTATCTCTGTTAGTTTGCAGGTATGATTCTGTGTCTTGTCAGAGTTTTGCTGCAAACATATATATATGTGTGTGTGTGTGTGTGTGTGTGTGTGTGTATACACACATATATATATGCAGTTTAAAAAAGGCACAGAGAAAGAGGACCACAACTTGGAAAATCAGTCCTAGTTTGGCAGAGGCATGATACTATTGGAATCGCAACAAATCTTAATCACTGCAGGTCTTAACTGTTAATACATTATATCAAGAGGCAGGGAACCAAGAGTGGGTGTAACTATTTGCCCTGCACACCTCCATCCCTTCTTCAAAACAGAAACCTTGTGTTAGGCAGCTGGTGGTGAAAGCTATGGCAGCTATAAACCCTTCTTTAAAAAAAAAAAAAAATAGTCCACTTGGTTTCCTTTTGGGCTTAAGGGAAACCCTTGCTCTGGGAGCCTGCCCAGCTAGGCAAGAGAAAAAATAAAATAACTTCTCTCAATGTGAGAAGAATGCCTTCTATCGGAAAGGCTCCTCAAACATCCTTGGGTCAGGGTCTGCCTTTGGTCAAAAGTGACTTTTTATTGATTAGGTGAAGAGGAAGAGGCACACGGGCTTTTTGTCAAAGGCATCTTGAGTCTTGTATCAGTTTATCCTTTGAAGAATCGCACCATGTCATTACCTATAAATAAATCACAAATAAGATGGATCAAATATCTCAGAGCTACTAAAGGTATACCACACCTGAGTGTGGCTGTGTATAAAAAAGAAAAAAAAATTATTATGTGATCCAAACAAAAATACTCTGCTAATATGTTGTGAGCTGACAACTGAAATTCATTACAGACATATAGCCCTATATAGGGGGTTTAATTCATTCTTTTCATTTCCTTTTTTTTTTGAGACAGTCTTACTCTGCTGCCCAGGCTGGAGTGCAGTGGTGTGATCTTGGCTCACTGCAACCTCCACCTCCTGGGTTCAAGCGATTCTTGTGCCTCAGCCAACCGAGTAGCTGGAATTACAGGCGTGCACCACCACCACACCTGGCTAATTTTTGTATTTTTAGTAGAGACGGGATTTCACCATGTTGACCAGGTTGGTCTCCAACTCCTGGGCTCAAGGACTGAGATTACAGGTATGAGCCACTATGCCCAGCCCTAAATTTCTTTCTAATTAAGTAACATCTAAATGCATGAACACACACACACACACTCACACAAACACACAATTCTTTTTTTTTTTTTTTTTTTTTTTTTTTTCTTAAAAATCCTCAGTTACTGCAACCTCAAACTTCTGGGCTCATGTGATCTTCCCACCTCAGTCTCCCAAAGTGCTAAGATTACAGGTGTGAGCCACGGCACCCAGCTTGGCACAAATCTTTCGAACAACTCAGGCTTGAAAGTCCTCTTGATTTCCCCGCTCTAATCCCTCCTCCGCCTTTCCAGATGCTCGTCACAGGCCTTGTGGGTTGCTCTGGTTCTTTCTCTTTTGTGTGTGCATAAATAATGGAGAAGTGAAATCCAGACCACATGTGCTGTTCTGTCCCTCACTTTATTCTCTTCAGGTGTCTTAGAGATCTTTCTTCACTCAAGAAAATTGAAAGGTGACCCGGGCCAGTGGTTTGTAACTGGGCTGCCCAAAGCCCTAAGGATTCTGCGGAGGGGACCTCGAAGGCTGCCCCAGGAGCAAAGAGGAGCTCCAGGGACCCCACAGAAGGAACAAGAATTGACCCAGTTCAATTCCTTTGTCTTTGTCTTCTGCTAAGAGATAAAGATTCCTGAGAAGAGTTAGACATGTATACTTGGGTTTCACTGGCATTTGTTTTCTTGAGAGCAATTTTAGGGCAAGGGAGGAGAGTAACACGTAATTGCCTCCATTTCCCCAAAATGATCAGTCTGAAGAAAGCAAGGATTAGGAAAGGTCAGAGATAGAAACAGACTCTGCTCCACGAAGGACAATAACCCATGTATTCATCTCAGGTCTTGTGTATGGCTATGTATAACATCTGTGCAACCAGGAAATCACTGCCCATGTACATTTGCAGTCTTCTCTAGTTTTCCTCTAAGTCTTGGATTCTAGATCTTTCTGTACTCCTTAAAAGGAGCTTTGGGCTTAGGAGCAGCAGTACAGAAAGACCTAGAATTTCTTCCTGGAAATTGTCTTCCCAGACATTGTATTCATGTCCAGGAAGAATGGAACAAAATCTGACCAGACAGGCCTGCTGCAGTCTAAGGGAAACTTCCTTTTGCGGCCAGGTAAACTGACCGTCTGGAAAATCTTTGGATCAAACAGAAGCGTAATAAAAACCATCTTTAAAACACCAATTTGCGCCAGGCACGGTGGCTCACGCCTGTAATCCCAGCACTTTGGGAGGCCGAGGCGGGTGGATCACAAGGTCAGGAGATCGAGACCATCCTGGCTAACACGGTGAAACCCCCATCTCTACCCAAAATACAAAAAATTAGCCGGATGTGGTTGTGCGCGCCTGTAGTCCCAGCTACTCGGAGGCTGAGGCAGGAGAATGGCGTGAACCCGGGAGGCAGAGCTTGCAGTAAGCCGAGATCGCACCACTGCACTCCAGCCTGGGCGACAAAGCGAGACTCCATCTTAAAACAAACAAACAAAAAAAACAAAAAAACACCAATATGCAAGACTGCCCCAGAAGCAAAGCTTCTTCTCTAAGTGTCAGAGTGCCTGCTTATTTGCAAAGGCAAGTGGCTGGAGGGTGATATCCCCAGTCGGAAACCCTAGCAAGTCACTGAGCTCTTCTAAAGCTCCAAGTCTTCATCTATGTAATTGGGATAATAACTACTGATCTCATAAGGTCACTGTCAGGAGTAAATGAGTGAAGATGTCTAACTTCTAGTGTAGTGCCTGACGTGTACTGTTAAGGTTGAATTCTGTCCCCCTATATTAGCCCATTCTCATGTTGCTACAAAGAACTATCTAAGACTGGGTAATTTACCAAGAAAAGAGGTCAAGAGTATAGTGAACCATGATTGCACCACTGTACTCCAGTCTGGGTGACAGATTAAGACCCTATCTCAAAAAAAAAAAAAAAAATATATATAAATTAACCAAGCATGATGGCACATACCTATAGTCCTAGCTACTTCAGAGGCAGAGGTGGAAGGACAGCTTGAGGCCAAGGGTTCAAGACCAGCCTGGGCAACATTAGCAAGCCCCCATCTCTAAATAAATAACTAGAATCATCATGTGATCCAGCAATTGAAGCAGGATCTTGAAGAGATATTTGCACACCCATGTTCACAACAGCACTATTCACAATAGCCAAGAGGTGGAAGTAGCCCAAATGTCCATCTATGGATGAATAGGTAAAGCAGATGTGGTCTGTACATACAATGGAATACTATTTGGCTTTAAAAAGAAGGAAATCCTGTCCTAGGCTACAACATGGATGAACATTGAGGATATTATCCTAGGTGAAATAATTCAGAACAAAAAGACAAACATTGCATGACTCCACTTACATGAGGTCCCTGGAGTAGTCAAACCATGGAAACAGAAAGTAGGATGGTGGTCAGGGTAGTGGGAGAGGGAATAGAGAGTTGTTCAATGGATGTAGAGTTCCAGTTTTGCAGGATAAAAAAAGTTCTAAAGACCTATTACAAGAGAATGTGAATATAATTAGCACTAGTGAACTTAAAAATGGTGAAGAGGGTAAATTTTTTTTTTTCTGAGACAGAGTTTTGCTCTTGTAGCCCAGGCTAGAGTGCAATGGCACGATCTTGGCTCTCCACAACCTCTGCCTCCCGGGTTCAAGCGATTTTCCTGCCTCAGCTTCCCGAGTAGCTGGAACTACAGTCATGTGCCACCACACCCAGCTAATTTTGTATTTTTAGTAGAGATGGGGTTTCTCCATGTTGGTCAGATGGGTCTTCAACTCCGGACCTCAGGTGATCCACCCACCTCAGCCTCCCAAAGTGCTGGCATTACAGGTGTGAGGCACCACACCTGGCTGAAGAGGGTAAATTTTATATTGGGTGTTTTTTTACAACTTCAAATATATGTGTAGATATATAAATGCACATATCTCATAAAATATGGACATAAATGCATATATTTATGTTCTATTATTCCAGCATGATTCCTTTACAATACTATTGCATGTAACAATGTAATAAAAATTATGCCAGGCGTGGTGGCAGCACTTTGGGAGGGAGATCAAGGTGGGCAGATCACTTGAGGTCAGGAATTCGAGACCAGCCTGGCCAACATGGTGAAACCCCATCTTTACTAAAAATACAAAAATTAGCTGGGCATGGTGGTGCACACCTGTAATCCCAGCTACTCGGGAGGCTGAAGCACAAGACTTGCTTGAACCCGGGAGGCAGAGATTGTGGTGAGCCAAGATCGCACCACTGCACTCCAGCCTGGGTGACAGAGTGAGACTCAGTCTCAAAAAAAAAGGAAAATTATTAGAGGTTTGCTATTTAACCTTTTCAACTTAACCAAATCAGGATTTTAATAAATAATAACATTTAATGTCTATTGATATATATTTAAAATATATAAACTATTTTATTTATGTATTTGTATTTATACTGTGAACAGTCAATTCTTATGGTAAGTGATTAAAAAGATATATAACCTGTAAGAAATTGAACATTCTGATCCTGCTTTCATAACAATATTAGCTAATATTCATTGAAAACTGACTCTGTTTCTTTTTTTTTTTTTTTTTTTTTTGAGACAGAGTCTTGCTCTGTCGCCCAGGCTGGAGTGCAGTGGCGCGATCTCGGTTCACTGCAAGCTCCACCTCACCTCCCAGGTTCACGCCACTCTCCTGCCTCAGCCTCCTGAGTAGCTGGGACTACAGGAGACTGCCACTACACCTGGCTAATTTTTTCTATTTTTTAGTAGAGACAGGATGTCACTGTGTTAGTCAGGATGGTCTTGATCTCCTGACCTCGTGATCCACTCGCCTTGGCCTCCCAAAGTGCTGGGATTACAGGCGTGAGCCACTACGCCCGGCCTATGACTCTGTTTCAGGTACTATTTGTGGTGTGTGTGTGTGTGTGTGTGTGTGTGAGCGCATGTGTGTGTATACACATATATATACACTGTTTTTGTTTTGTTTTTTGAGACAGGGTCTTACTCTGTCACCCAGGCTGGAGTGCAGTTGTACAATCACGACTCACTGTAGCTTCAACCTCCCCAGGCTCAAGTGATCTTCCCATGTCAACTTCCCAAGTACCTGAGACTATAGGCAGGCACCACCATGCCTGTCTAATTTTTGTGTTTTTAGTAGAGATGGAGTTTTGCCATGTTGCCCAGGTTGGTCTCGAACTCCTGGGCTCAAGCGATCTACCCACCGCTGCCTCCCAAAGTGCTGGGATTACAGGAGTGAGCCGCTGCACTCAGCCAAAAGGAGGTTCTGGAAGGCCATTCCTGTCTGTGTGATTCTGTGAAAAGACTTCAAGAACTATGTTCCTGCACACACCTCCATAAAAGTAGCCATCTATATACATGTGTACATATATGTATAAGTACAAGGTGACATACATAAAGACATAAGAAGTGGGGTCAGCAATCACATGTTTAAAGGAGCTGAGAAGTAGAGCAGAGAGAGCCTGGATTTTAGAGGCAGACTTCTGTTTTCTATTTGCTAGTGAGGGGGAGACTGAGCAGAGTGATAACACACACACACACACACACACACACCCTAAACAAAGCGGACCCTTCCTGAGAATAGGATAATGATAATGATGACAGACGAGGATAATGATGCACAAATCCACCACCAGTGCTGGATTCGCCCATTCTGAGTGTCTTGCCCACAGAAGTGTACACATTTTTCTAACTACCTTCCAAGATCTTTACCCAAGAGAACCTGACAGCTTTGTCGGCCTCTGTCCCTGCAAGGAGCTCAAACAAGCAGCTCTCCATCCCTCTCTGTCATGTGGCAGAAGATTTCTTGCCTCACTCCTCCAACCAAGGGCTTCCTGCAGACTGCTAGGAAAACCATCTCAGAGAAATCAGCGGAGAGCCTGTTTACCAAGCAACACTGCACAGCCCATGCAAGGACTCCTTTGAGAAATGGGAAACTGTCAGGATGGTAGACAGAATGAACTCGATTTCCCATTATTGTTTTCAAATAAATGGAGTCCAGTTTGCTTCCACTATAATCCAGGCATAACATTTATATGAGAACATAAAATATTACACAGCTGTAAGTAAAACAATATGTGTGTTCCTGAATAATAGTGATACCACTTGCCAGTAAGACTATATTTTGACCAAATGAAAGATGACCTAAATTTGACTCAGTGGGATGGGATTTACTCCATGATCGCTTCTTGAAAATAAAGGGATAGAGAGAGAGGGCTTTCATGAGGGTAGAAGGAAATGGACAAGGAGGACAAGAGAAAAACAGGATGGAAAGTTAGATGCCCATCGATGAGTTTGAAAGCGTACTTTGTACAAAGAATAAAGAGCATTTGATTTCACATGTCTAGTGAATTCCTCCCAAATAAAACCTTATTTTATATCAGACACCCACAATGCAGAGTCCCACATATGCTGACATCCAACTCTCCAGTCTACAGTGATTTTTATGCATTCCTCCACTCCCTCTTTCATTCATATGTATGATGGTTGCACAAATATGTATTGTGGACTTAATATGTAACAGGCTCTCTGGTAGGATGGGAAACAGACCCTGCCCTGAGCCAGTTTACAGCCCTGTGGGGAGGGCATCAAGGGAACAGGCTATTTCAATCTAGTGATAAGGGCCGCAACGGGAGAAACCTCAACACAGTGTCGTCAGAATCTGCAGAGGCAGCGCAAGGGATCCCAAGGCTGCACATAAGAGGATGCTACATGACCAGAGGAACCAAACTTGATAACGCTGGAACTGGATTCAGAAGAAAGAGTAAATCCCAGCACTTTGGGAGGCCAAGGCAGGAGGATTGCTTATGGCCAGGAGTTCAAGACCAGCCTGGGCAACATAGCGAGACCCTATCTCTACAAAAAGAAAAGAGAAGGGAAGGGAAGGGGAGGGGAGGGGAGAAAAGGAAAGGAGAGGAGAGGAGAGGAGAGGAGGCTGGGCGTGGTGGCTCACGCCTGTAATCCCAGCACTTTGGGAAGCTGGGGCGGGAGGATCACGAGGTCAGGATGTCAAGACCATCCTGGCTAACATGGTGAAACCCTGTCTCTACTAAAAATACAAAAAATTAGCCAGGTGTGGCAGCGTTCGCCTGTAGAGCTACTTGGGAGGCTGAGGCAGGAGAATGGCGTGAATCAGGGAGGCGGAGGTTGCAGTGAGCCGAGATTGGGTGACAGAGCAGGGATTCCAGCCTGGGTGACAGAGCAAGACTCTGTCTCAAAAAAAAAAAAGAAAAGAAAAGAGGACTGGCAGGGCACAGTGGCTCACACCTGTAATTCCAACACTTTGGGAGGCCGAGGCGAGCAGATCACCTGAGGTCAGGAGTTCGAGACCAGCCTGGCCAACATGGTGAAACCCCGTTGCTATTAAAAATACAAAAATTATCCGGGTATGGCGGTACATGCCTGTAATCCCAGCTACTCAGGAGGCTGAGGCAGAAGAATCACTTGAACCCGGGAGGCAGAGGTTGCAGTGAGCCGAGATCATGCCACCGCACTCCAGCCTGGGCAACAGAATGAGACTCCATCTCAAAATAAATAAATAAATAAATATTTTAAAATTTAAATAATAATTAGCTTGGCATGGTGGCATGCAGCTGTAGTTCCAGCCACTCTGAAGGCTGAGATGGAAAGATTGCTTGAGCCCAGGAGGCAGAGGTTGCAGTGAACTGAGATTGTACCACTGTACTCCAGCCTGGGCAACAGAGTGAGACAAAAACCAAAAAGAAAAGAAAAAAGAAAAGTAGAGCACTGCCACATGGCAATTCCAGCCAAGGAAGGGGGAACCCAGAGGGGAAAACACAGCGTTTCCCTTTAATAACTCTGCCCAGTTGTTGCACACTTCACTACTCCCCACAGGCTACTGGCTACAACTTAGTCACATAACCACACCTGGCTTCCAGAAAGCTGGAAATATAGTTCTTATTCAGGGCAGCCATGAGCACAGACAAACACTTGTATGACACGGAAGCAAGGGAAACATATATTGGGAGCAAACCAACCCTCTCTGCCACAGCGTACCAGCCCTCCTCTTCCTCTTGTCCTGTCTGAGATAGACAGAGACATTAAAGAGTTTTCCAGGAAACCCCTGGAGAACATGATACACATTCGTATGCATGCACACACAAACCCAAATGCAATACAACAATTAACCATAAGTTTTTCATTAAAACAAAAAGATAAAGAATGAAAACTTACAGCAGAAGACTCAAAGCTGTAGCAAAGAGGCTGGAGCAGGCTCTCTCTGCGGGTACAGACCTAAAGGGGGATGCAGAGGGGTATTAGCTAAGAAAAATGTGAAGGTAGATGGAGCCCCCATCACCTTCCCTTCTCCTGAGTTCTCCCCCACTGTGACATTCTCCCCTTATCACCAACTCTTCCACTGGATCAAAACATGCTCAAAGACATTGATCTGCTAACAAAAACATCATGAGCACACCATTGGGATGTACAAGCATTTCTGGAAGTGTCAAAGGAACCAAACTCCCCCCAGCTCGAAGATTGATTAGCTAAATAAACTTGAGCTAGATGTATATTCTCTTTGTTCATCAATTTCCTCCAAATCCAATGAAGACTAAACAATACTTGCCTTACCTTCTTCATAGGCTCGTGGAGGGAACCAGGGAAATGGGGTATCTGGGTATTAGCTTTCTATTTCTGTGTAACAAATCACCACACACTCTGTGGCTTAAAACAATAACTATTTATTTATTTATTTATTTATTTATTTTTATTTGAGACAGGGTCTCGCTCTGTTGCCCAGACTAAAGTGCAGTGGCATGATCTTGGCTCACTACAACCTCTGCCTCTTGGGTTCAAACAATCCTCCCACCTCAGCATCCCAAGTAGCTGAGACTACAGGCATGTGCCACCACGCCAGGCTAATTTTTGTAGCGATAGGGTTTCACCATGTTGCCCAGGCTTGTCTCGAACTCCTGAGCTCAAAGAATCTGCCCGCCTTGGCCTCCCAAAGTGCTGGGATTATAAGCATGAGCCACCGGCTAAAACAATACCCATTTATGATCTTATTGTTTCCATAGGTCAGAAATCCGGGCATAGAGTGACTAGATTCTGCATTCAGGGATTCACGGGCTGAAGCCAAGGTGCCAGCTGGGGCTGCGTTCTTAGCTGGGACTTGGATACTCTTCCAAGCTGAGGTTGGCAGAATTCATTTCCTTGTGAGTGTAGGACTGAGGGCCCCTTTTTCCTTCAAGCCATTGGCAGGAATGGCTCTCAGCTCCTAGTGGCTGTCTGCAGTTCCTAGCCATGTGGGTGTTGCAAGGTAGCTCCTCATTCTGTCTTCTTTACCTGTGTAAGTTGATTATGTTCCAAGTAACACTCCTTCGGGGGAATCTGTTTACACTGGCTGAGGGTCAGGCATGGTGGCTCACGCCTGGAATCCCAGCACTTTGGGAGGCCAAGGTGGGAAGCTCACTTGAGCCCAGGAGTTTGAGACCAGCCTAGGCTACATATCTGAACCCTTTTCCTTTCTCTGGTACATTTCATATTCACCAAAAAGATGAGATGGCCTCATGACAGGAGTAAGGACTTTGGAGTCCGGTAAATGTGGATTCAGAATTTCTCTCCAGCTCTTCGTAACTGAATGTTACTCAGCCTCTCTAACTCATGACTTCCTCCTCTGTACATTTGGGAAAACACCAACCACACAGGGATGCTGGGGGATGAAATGACATAGGATTCATGGGAATTCAATGATGCCACATTCATAGCATATGGCAGGTGTGGGCTCCAGGCCCTTCCCCCTTTCCCATCTCCTATTCCACATCATTAACTCCCTTTCTTTCTCCCTCCCTCCCTATCTTCCTTCCTTCCTCCATTTCAAAGAACAGCTAAAACTGGTGATGCAGAAATGACTACAGTAAAGCTGACCCTAAAACAACACAGAGGTTAGGGGCACTGACCCCACACACATTCAAAAACCCATGTCTACCTTTGTTTTGGAAGGTTTTTTTTCTCTGAGCTAGGATCTGGCTCTATTGCCCAGGCTGGAGTACAGTGGCATGATCTTGGCTCACTGCAACCTATGCTCCTGGGCTCAAACCATTCTCCCACCTCAGCCTCCCGAGTAACTGAGACCACATGTGCATGCCACAATGCCCCACTAATTTTTGTATGTTTTTGTAGAGATGGAGTTTAACCATGCTCTCCAGGCTGGTCTCGAACTCCTAAGCTCAAGTCATCTGCCCACCTCAGCCTCCCAGTGTGCTGAGATTCTAGGTGTAAGCCATGACACCCAGCCCCATGCATAACTTTTTTTTTTATTTTGACAGAGTCTCGCTCTTGTCCCCCAGACTGGAGTGCAGTGACGAGATCTCATCTCACTGCAACCTCCGCCTCCCGGGTTCAAGCGATTCTCCTGCCTCAGCCTCCCGAGTAGCTGGGATTACAGGCCCCCGCTACTGCGTCCGGCTAACTTTTGTATTTTTAGTAGAGACAGGGTTTCACCATAATGGTCAGGCTGGTCTCAAACTCCTGACCTCGTGATGCACCCACCTCAGCCCCCCAAAGTGCTGGGATTACAGGCGTGAACTACCACGCCCGGCCCATGCATAACTTTTGACTCTCCAAAAACTGAACTACTAAGAGCCTACTGTTGACTGGAAGCCTTACCTACCAATAACATAAACAGTCAATTAACATATATTTTTGCATGTTGTATGCATTATACACTGTATTCGTACAATAAAGTAATTTAGAGAAAAGAAAATGTTATTAAGAAAATCACAAGGAAGAGAAAATGTATTTACTATTCATTAAGTGGAATTGGATCATCATGAAGGTCTTCATCCTCATGATCTTCATGTTGAGTAGGAGAAGGAGAAGAGGAAGGGTCTTGATGTCTCAGGGTGGCAGAGGCAAAAGAGATAGAGGAGGCGGGAGGGGAGGCAGGAGAGGTAGGGTAACTTTTATTGAAAACAAATCCATGTATAAGGGGACCTGCGCATTTCAAACCTGTGTTGTTCAAGGTTCAACTATGTATCACATTGGAAGATAACTACCTTATAATTGCACCCAAACGCATTCCACTTGAATGCCAACATTACAAGAACTCTGGTAAGTGGGGTTTTGATACCAACCAATCATTTCCAGATGGAACTATTAGCATGATAATCCTGTTCTCTCGTTGTCCTGATACCATTTTTTATACTTTTCTTGAAAAATGTACTTGGACTGTGTTCTCACATAGTTACTACACTCTAACAGATTTATGCTCCTTAGAAGAATGGGTCTAGTCATGAAAGTGTTCCAAATCTGTCTCTTACAGAGATGCTCAGGATAAAAGGAAGATTAGTGGTCAAAAGTAATGTAACTGAAATGCGGAGGCTGCCCCGGGGGAAATGTTAAGGGCTGCCTGGCACAAGCTAGCACCTTCTGGCAAACTTCTCAAAGTGCTGAAATAGAAGGCTCAAGAGTCACCTGCTTAAGTAATGGTCTCCAAGGCAAAATATCAGGAGTCTTGTTCAGCCACCACAATGAGCTATTATATGTATGTGACACCCATGTAACACGAGAATTATACCAGTCACGAGGTTGCTTTTTTTTTTTAATGCATAAAGCATGATTCTAACTTGTTGTTTTTTGCAAACATGTTGATCACGTGAGAAGGGTTTCAGAAGCAAGACTCGTTTATTCAACATTTCTAGGCTCAAGAAATCACCAATACATTGATGCAAACACCGGCTCTGGAGAAGAGAATTGTCAGTAGGAGCCTCCGGCCCTCCCCTCAGTCGCTGAGATGCCTTCTTCATCGTGGTGCTGTTAGGGAGGGTTCCAGGGAAAGGGTAACATATTCACTGAGTTCTAACAATCAACAGAGAGTCCAGCAGCTCAGGCAGATCATGCCAAAGTCAAGCCCCCTTCAGTAAAACGGCCCATCTATAAATCATTAAAGATTGTGAGTGCCAAGAAAGCTACTGGATTAGTTCAGCATAACAGGCAGAAAGCTTGCATTTGCCAAATGCTTTACAACCATTTTTTATGAAGTATTACACATAATACCCTGGGAGATAAATGAACAATATAATTACCATTTTATAACTAAGGAAGCAGACACCCAGTGGAGGTGCTCTGGGAGTTAGCAGCAAACTAATGCTAGAATCCCTTGACCAAACTCCCTGGGTCAACATTTTTTGGGTTTTTTTGTTGTTTTTTTTTTGCTCTGTCACCCAGGCTGGAGGGCAGTGGTACTATCATAGCTCACTGCAACCTCAACGTCCTACACTCAAGCAATCCTCCCACCTCAGCCTCTCAAATAGCTGGGACCACAGCCATGCACCACCATGCCCCACTACTTTTTAAATTTTTTGTAGAAACAAGGTCTCACTATGTTGCCCAGGTTGGTCTTGAACCCCTGGGCTCAGGCAATTCTCCCACCTCCGTCTGCCAAAGTGTTGGGATTACAGGCATGTGTCACCACGCCTGGCAACATTCTTTCTAATAAACTACTTTGCCTCATATAAGCATGTCCTTACATTGACTTAAAACAAGGGTATACATTTAAAATCTAGGTGCAGTGGTGTGTACCTGTTGTCCCAGCAACTCAGGAGACTGAGGAAGGAGGATTGCTTGAATCTAGAAGTTTAAATCCAACCTGGGCAACATAGCAAGATCACATCTCTAAAATATATATATATAAAAATATAAATATATGTAATGTATATAATTTTATATTTTTTTCTTTTTTCTTTTTTGGTGACAGAGCTTCGCTCTTGTTGCCCAGGCTGGAGTGCAATGGTACGATCTCAGCTCACTGCAACCTCTGCCTCCCGGGTTCAACCCATTCTCCTGCCTCAGCCTCCCAAGTATCTGAGATTAGAGGCATGTGCCACCACGCCCGGCTAATTTTTGTATTTTTAGTAGAGAGGGGTTTCATCATGTTGGCCAGGCTGGTCTTGAACTCCTGACCTCAGGCAATCTGCCCGCCTCAGCCTCCCAAAGTGCTGGGGTTACAGGCGTGAGCCACCGCACCCGGCCAAATTTTTTTTTTTATTTTAAAAATATCAAAGTTTAAAATCTGAGCCTGAGCAAAATCCATCTTCATGAATTGCACCTTAGGCCTTAAGAGGAGAAAGTCTACTTCCTGCTACGATACAGAACTAATTGATTGATACCAAGTGTATTAGTTAGGGTACAGTCACAATTGTTGTAATAAGGGGAACTTATTAATAAGGGGAGTGTTTAAGTCCCTGAAGCACAGGGACTTAAATACTTAAATACTGTCACATATAATAGTCCAGAGGTGCACTGTCCAAAGCTGGCGGGGCAGCTCTACCATCCTTCACGTGTGGCTCAGAAGTTGTATCCACCCACCTTCACTCACATCCCATTGGTCAAAACAGGCACTTGGCCCCAAACAAGACCAAGAATGTAGTCTGGTTGTATAGCCAAATACCTGGCAAAAATTTAGGAGTTGTATAAGGAAGGAAAGAGTGGATATTGACTGACAAGGAGTAGTCATTGCCTCACTACACGTAAGAGGCAAAGATTTTCAATCCTCAGATTCAGTGTTCACCTTCCCTGCTCCAATGGGGAAAACTTGACAGAGCAATGTCAACCCTGAGAGAATAGGAAGGAATTGGGTGTCAAACAGGCATGATATTAGGACCCAGGTGGGCTGCATGATGATACCTGCTCTGTCATATATTAGCTGTGAGATCTCAGGCAAGTCATTGAAACTCAGCATCTCAGTTTCCTTATCCGTAAAACTTGATAGATGAGATTACCTCTACATCTTACATGTAATGATGTCAGGGTCAACAGTATAACAGGGTAGACTTTGAAACATACCATATCCCCTCAAGTTAACCAATAAATAACCAGAACTCATATCACATGTTTTTAGTCTTAAATGGAATGTATATAATGGATCTATCTTGTGAAAATAATTGCATGATTTAGTATGTAGATAAATCTTGTGTGTTTCTAAAGCTTTAGTCATACAGAAATATTTACCAGTCCTACCCACAAGTTAAAAACAAACAAAAGCTGAAGTTTTCTTATACAAACTTTCAACCACTTTCAATAAGAAATGGGAATACAGGTTGAGTATCTCTTACCCAAAATGCTTGGGACCAGAAGGATTTTGGATTTTGAATTTTTTCAGATTTTGGGGTATTTATGTATACATAATGAGATATCTTGGGAATGTAACCCAAGTCTAAACATAAAATTTATTTATGTTTCATATACACCTTGTACACATAACCTAAAGGTAATTTTACACAATATTTTTAATAATTTTGTACATAAAACAAAATTTATATTAAGCAATTAATATGTGGAATTTTCCACCTGTGGCATCATGTTGGCACACAAAAGTTTTAGAATTTGGAGCATCTCAGATTTTGGATTTTCAGATTAGAGATGCTCAACCCGTATCTGTACAATTCTAGTGAATCGCTATTCAATCTTATCTATAAGCCTATATTACCATGAATATCTGACCAAAGGTTAATAAGGATATTAAGTACTTTCAAATGCACTAATCTTCATGGTTAGGGCAAATATTTTTTTAATACTTTTGTTTAACACAGAGTCTTGCCCTGTCACCCAGGCTGGAGTGCAGTGGTGAGATCATAGCTCACTGCAGCCTCAACCTCCTATGCTCAAGTGATCCTCCCACTTCAGCTTCCCAAGTAGCTGGGATCACAGGTGTGCACCACCAAGTCTGGATAGTTGTTTGTTTGTTTATTTATTTATTTATTTATTTATTTATTTTGTAAAGATGCATTCTCACTATGTTGCCCAGCTGGTCTCGAATTCCTGGGCCCAAGTGATCCTCCCACCTCAGCCTCCCAGAGTGCCGGGACTACAGGCCTGAGCTGCTGTGCCTAGCTACAAATACACACACTTCCCCCTGCTATGCTTATGCAAATATCTCTCATCAGCATGGGAAGTATGGAAGTCTGACTTCTAGAAATAGGAGATAACTGAACCCGAATTCCCTAAGAGCCTGTGAACATTTTAAAACATATTCCCAAGGGTCGAGTCGCATCATCCTTGAGTGTCATTCAAGGCTAATTTTATTGAATACATCAGATGATGAAGCTGATAGTGGAAACAAACCAATAAAGCTGTTGTTCTTTGTTGTTGTTGTTGTTGTTGTTGTTGTTGTTGTTGTTGAGACGGAGTCTCCATCTATTGGCAGGCTGGAGTTCAGGGGCACGATCTCGGCTCACTGCAACCTCTACCTCCTGGATTCAAGCAATTCTCCTGCCTCAGCCTCCCTAGTAGCTGGGACTACAGACGCATGCCACCACGCCTGGCTAATTTTTGTATTTTTAGTAGAGACGGGGTTTCACCATGTTAGCCAGGATGGTCTCAATCTCCTGACCTCATGATCCGCCCCCCTCAGCCTCCCAAACTGCTGGGATTACAGGGGTGAGCCACCGCACCCGGTCAGCTGTTGTTCCTATGTAAATAATAGACTGGTTCTGAAAGTATTCCTGAAGGTAGTCATGTTAAATTTTAAAGAATGATGTATCACTTCTCGGCATTTTGGCTAGGATCAAGTGCAAAGGAAATGACATGTTGCCTTTCAAGGTGATTACTTTTGAAGGCAAAACGTATAAATGTTGTTCTCTTTAATTTGGCTACGTTTTTAAAAGTCTCACTGCTTTATAAATAGATAATAATTGTGTATTGTGTGAAATGAGTGCTTTCCTAGTGCCAGCCATTTTGCTAGACACTTTGGTGGCAATTTATCATCTCAGCCTCACAAAAGTCTGTCTCCATCCCCTGTGCAGAATCTGAAAGTTGTCTGCCGGAGATCCATTCTTTCCTTATTCCTTAGAAGAGAGTCCCTATTTTATGTGAAACTTCAAGGCGCCCAACTGAAGCACTAATTTATTTATTTATCTTTTATTTATCTATTTGTTTATTTTGAGATGGAGTTTCGCTCTTGTTGCCCAGGCTGGAGTGCAATGGTGCAATCTCAGCTCACCGCAACCTCTGCCTCCCGGGCTCGAGCGATTCTCCTGCTTCAGCCTCCCGAGTAGCTGGGATACATCCCAGATACACACCACCACGCCCGGCTAATTTTTGTATTTTTAATAGAGATGGGGTCTCATCATGTTGGCCAGGCTGGCCTTGAACTCCTGACCTCAGGTGATCCACCCGCCTCGGCCTCCCAAAGTGCTGGGATTACAGGTGTAAGCCACTGAGCCCAGCCCTAAAGCACTAATTGACCAGCTCACCTGGTGATTAGCAGTGGCCAATAGGATGGAAACAGAAGTTGTTGAGTGACACCTCCAGAAGAGAAGAGACACAGATTGATGACATGCATGCCCTCTTTGTCCTTTCCCATTTTTCTGCTGCCTGGAGTATGGATGAGATGGTTTGAGCTCCAACTGTCATCTTGTAATTTGTGGATGGAGATTACAAACTAAAGGTAGCAGAGGTAAAAGAAACCTGGGTCTCTGGTATGATCAAGGAGCTGCCAACCTAGCCTCTGGCTGTCTACCACCAGAATTATTTCATGCAAGAGAAAAATTAACTTTTTTTTTTTTTTTTTTTTTTTTTTTTTGAGACGGAGTCTCGCTCTGTGGCCCGGGCTGGAGTGCAGTGGCCGGTTCTCAGCTCACTGCAAGCTCCGCCTCCCGGGTTCACGCCATTCTCCTGCCTCAGCCTCCCAGTAGCTGGGACCACAGGCGCCCGCCACCTCACCCGGCTAGTTTTTTGTATTTTTTAGTAGAGACGGGGTTTCACCGTGTTAGCCAGGATGGTCTTGATCTCCTGACCTCGTGATCCGCCCGTCTCGGCCTCCCAAAGTGCTGGGATTACAGGCTTGAGCCACCGCGCCCGGCGAGAAAAATTAACTTATGTGACGAAACCACTATTCTTTGGGATGTTTTGTTCTATGTTGTTTAACCTAATTATAACCCAAGACACCTTCCTTCATCTTACATAGAGGCCAGGCATGGTGGCTTATGCCTGTAATCCCAACACTCTGGGAGGCCATGGTGGGAGGATCACTTGAGGCCAGGTGTTTGAGACCAGGCTGGGCAACATAGCGAGACCTCGTCTCTACTAAAAACAGAAACAAACAATCAAAAAAAGATTAGCCAAGTATGGCGATGCCTGCCTGTGGTCTCAGCTACCCAGGAGGCTGAGACAGGAGGGTTGTTTGAGCCCAGGAGTTTGAGGCTACAGTGAGCTGTGATCCTGCCTCTGCATTCCAGCCTGGGCAACAGAGTGAGACCCTGTCTCAAAAAAGAGAGAGTGTTGAGACTTACATATAAGAGAATTGAGAATTTAGTAGCTTGTCTGAGGTCCAGTAGCCTGTGGAGAGCCTGGATTCAACCCAGGCAATCTGACTGCAGAAACTCCTATTTCTCAGGGCCCACATATACATTAGTTTACTAATTAAGAAAGAAATTCACAGTATTTGTCCATTCACTTCCATTTAGCCCCAGTACAATGCTATAAAAATCACAGAAGTGGTTGAAGGTAAAGTAAGGTAGACTGTCTTAAAATCCAAGGTACTGGGTCTATGGATTACTGACTAAGTATATAATTTACCCGTTATTTAAGTCCATGAAATTGATGTAAAGACTGTTATTCAATGCTAAAAGTCCACTCCTCTTGCACAACAAATTTCAGAAATGACTTATCAGTAGGCCAAGAATGTTCTCAGACCACAAAACTAAGTCCCTGTATCCCCCTCCAAGGATCTGCATGTCTCTATGGATGAAGCCATGTTGCCAATCCAAGCCTTCTTCACAACAGGATAATTCTCAATTTCCTGGATTGTGTGACTGATGGGGAAAGGAAGACATAAGTCAGCTGTGATATGCTCAAGATATTCTGCACCTGCGATTAAATAATGGTCATGCGTGTAAGAGCTATATTCCATTCACAACAGAATACCAGGGAAGCACAGTGTTCCATGTAAAACCACATTCTCCCATGACTTCAGATGAAAGCCAAGAGCAGCCAAAGGATCATGTATGGTTTCCGTGCCCAACCAAAAGGAAATTCTACAGTAACCACCACATTTCGTTTTGCTGATTAGAATAAACACCAAACAGTTTCATTAAAATTAAGGCCTATAATTGCATGGAGAAAATGGCCAGATTGCAATATGGGCTATTCTGTCTTCCCAGACATACACAGTGATAATTGACATAGGCCACCACCTAATCACCAGAGTCAACCAGATCATGAAATCACTGAAAGAGACAATGACAAGTTCAGAGCTCAGGGCAGAAAGACCAAAATCAGGAGCCTGCTCCTACAAAAACAGAGTAATCACTAGCCAAATACCACGGAAACTCAGTCAGGGCCTGGGGAACCATGGAAGCTACACAGCTACATTTTTTTTCTTTAGGAGGTTTGAATTGCCTTTTTTTTTTTTTTTTTTTTTGATGGGGTCTTGCTCTGTCAGCCAGGCTGGAGTGCAGTGGCATGATCTTAGCTCACTGCAACCTCTGCCTCCTGGGTTCAAAGGATCATCCCACCACCTCCTCCCAAGTAGCTGGGAATACAGATGCCCACACCACACCCAGTCAAATTTTGCATTTTTAGTAGAGGCAGGGTTTCACCATGTTGGCTAGGATGGTCTTGAACTCCTGACCTCAAGTAATCTGCCCACTGAAGCCTCCCAAGGTGCTAGGATTACAGGTGCGAGCCACCATGCCCAGCCTGAACTGCATTTCTAAACCTTTGTGCTGGGCATCCATTTCGTCCTTCTAGATCACCCTTCTCTACACAAACGGCTGATCTATAAGGATGACATCAAACAGCTCTGCTGTCCCTGGCTTCTGGTTGGGTTTGGCAAGCAGGGAGCCCCAGCAGATGATGGAGGGAGAGAGGAGAGTCAGGTCAGGGTGTGGGTTCTACTGAGTCATCGTGAGCTGGTTGAGCCTCTCAACTGGGGTCCATGGCTCCTGTCAGGCATTCCTCCCTCTAGAGCTGTCTAGCTCTCTCCAGGCTCCAGTGTCTCTCCCTTTCCTCACTCTGTCCACTCTCACAATGGTAACACTGCCCACCACGATCTACCCTGGCTCTCCACAGGACTTCCAACACCCTGCCCTGCCCCAGCTTCATAAATTCTCCTCAAATGACCCAGTTGGAATATGCCCTTCATTTCTTGTCAGAGCCCTAACATGACTTCTGAGCAGATGCAAACACATATATGGAAATTCAGAGACCGCTGGACTGAGGGTGAGTGAACCTTCAGGGATTCCAGCAGCATTCCACCACGCTCGTCTGTGTGGCAGGATGAGATACCCAATTTATCTGCTCTTGACCTTCTCTTGGATAAAACGAAGGGCTGAGGCCGGGTGCAGTGGCTCATACAGGTAATCCCAGCACTTTGGGAGGCCAAGGTGGGTGGATCACTTGAGATCAGGAGTTCTAGACCAGCCTGGCCAACATGGTGAAACCCCGTCTCTAATAAAAACACAAAAATTAGGCTGGGTACAGTGGCTCACGCCTATAATCCTAGCACATTGGGAGGCTGAGGCAGGCGGATCACTTGAGGTGAGGAGTTTGAAACCAGATTGGCCATCATAGTGAAACCCCATCTCTACTAAAAATACAAAGAATTAGCTGGGCATAGTGGTGCACACCTGTAACCCCAGCTAAATCGGGAGGCTGATGCAGGAGAATAGCTTGAATCCAGGAGGCAGAGGTTGCTGTGAGCCAAGATCGCACCACTGCATTCCAGCCTGGGCAACAGAGTGTCTAAAATAAAAAGAAAAGCCCAGGCGCGGTGGCTCAAGCCTGTAATCCCAGCACTTTGGGAGGCCAAGACGGGCGGATCACGAGGTCAGGAGATCGAGACCATCCCGGCTAACACGGTGAAACCCCGTCTCTACTAAAAAATACAAAAAACTAGCCGGGCGAGGTGGAGGGTGCCTGTAGTCCCAGCTACTCGGGAGGCTGAGGCAGGAGAATGGCGTAAACCCGGGAGGCGGAGCTTGCAGTGAGCTGAGATCCGGTCACTGCACTCCAGCCTGGGTGACAGAGCAAGACTCCATCTCAAAAAAAGAAAGAAAAAAAGAAAAAAAATTAAAACAAAACAAAGGTCTGAAATCATCTCGACAATCTTGTCGAATGTAAAATCATTCTACAGACCTTCTTTACCTTCCCTACCCTTCCTCCTTTCTCTTCTCATGACTTCTCCTTTCACACACAGCTTCCTCCCGCATGAACACCACACATCCCAAATGGCAACCCAGGGACAGTACAGAACAATTAGGGTTAGAAAGGAAACAAATAAAATCACTTTTTTTCTCCTCACACATCTTAATCTCAGAGCCACTACAAAAATTAGACTCACCAAATTCTTCTTGAAATTTTAATATGAATATAAAACTATTTGGCAATATGATAATTGGCATAAATTAGAACTTCATAGTTAAACAGAAGAGTTGAACAGTTCAGGTTAAAATTGCTTTTGAAAAAAAATAAAATTACTTTTGAATATTGAGGTGCCCAAGGTTAAAACACTATAAATGGGTCCTTGGTCAGCTAAGTCCAAAACAATACACCCCAGACTTCTGTTAACACTTAATTAACAGAAAACTAAAACAAAATGCAGAACAATGTTGGAATCTGGGGTCCAGAAAAGAATTCAGCCAATTTATGGTTGTCAACCACTTAATGCACCTTGAGCCTGGGACAAAACAGAATTCTAGACCTTCTCCCATTTCCAATTACGTAAACCGCAAAATCAGCTGCTGCCACGAGTATGCATAAATGTAATCCCCAACTTTCCAAGTTAAACCTAGGTGTACCCTTAAAGGATGCAGCTAAGGCTGTGACCTCAGAATGGGGTGGAAATGGGCAAAGACAAGAGTCAAGGGTGAGCTTTCACTCTGCAGCTTTCTGCAGACCGTGGGCATGTTATAGGAGTTCCCTAGACCACTGTTTCTTCATTGATGAAGTGGAAATAGAAATGCCTGCCTACTCCACCAATTCCGCTTCTGGTTATATATCCAAAAGAATTGGCCGGGCGTGGTGGCTTACGCTTATAATCCCAGCACTTTGGGAGGCTGGGGGCGGAGGATCACAAGGTCAGGAGATCAAGACCATCCTGGCTAACATGGTGAAACCCCGTCTCTACTAAAAATACAAAAAAAATTAGCCAGGCGTGGTGGCAGATGCCTGTAGTCCCAGCTACTCAGGAGGCTGAGGCAGGAGAATGGTGTGAACCCAGGAGGCAGAGCTGTCAGTAAGCCGAGATTGCAGCACTGCACTCCAGCCTGGACCACAGAGTGAGACTCCGTCTCAAAACAAAAACAAAAAAATAATTGAGTCCGGGTGTGGTGGCTCACACCTGTAATCCCAGCACTTTGGGAGGCCGAGGTGGGTGAATCACAAGGTCAGAAGTTCAAGACCGGCCTGGCCAACATGGTGAAACCCTGTCTCTACTAAAAATACAAAAACTCGCCAGGCATGGTGCTGGGCACCTGTAATCCCAGCTACTTGGGAGGCTGAGGCAGGAGAATTACTTGAACCTGGGAAGCGGAGGTTGCAGTGAGCTCAGATTGCGCCACTGCCCTCCAGCCTGGGCGAGAGAGAGAGACTCTGTATCAAAAAAAAAAAAAGAAGAAGAATTGAAAGTAGGGTCTCAAAGAGGTCCTTACATACCTATTTATGTTCAGAACAGCAGCATTAACAACAGCCAACAGACGGAAACAACCCCAGTGTCCACCAGTGGCTGAATAGATAACAAAATGCACTCTATCCATACCATCGAATATTATTCTGCCTTAGAAAAGGAAGGAAATCCTGTCACACGCTCCAACATGAATAAACTTTGAGGACAAATACTGTATGATTTCACTTACATGAGGTCCCTAGGGTAGTTAAATTTATAGTGAGAGAAAGTAGATTGGTGGCTGTCAGGAACCGGGGGAGGAGCCAATGGAGAGTTATTCAATGGAAGAGTGAGGCCATAGAAAAGGACAAGACAGTGTCTTTTGCGGGAACATAGGTAAAGTTGGAGGCTATTGTTCTTTGCAAACTAATATAGGAACAGAAAACCAAATATCACACATTCTCATTTGTAAGTGGGAGCTAAATGATGAAAACTCATGAATGCAAAGAAAGGTACAACAGAAACTAGAGTCTACTTGAGGGTGGTGAGTGGGAGGAGGGAGAGGAGCAGAAAAAAAATTTAAAACAAAACTATGAGGACTAGTACCTGGATGATGAAATAATCTGTACAACAAACACCCATGACGTGAGTTTCCCTATATAACAAACTGCCTATATACCCCCGAACCTAAAATACAAGTTAAAAAAAACAAAACGAGTTTCATTTTTGGAAGATGAAAAAGTCCCGTAGATCTTTTTCACTACAATGTGAATATACTTAATACTACTGAACTGTACAGTTAGAAATGGTTAAGATGAGTAGGCCGGGCATGGTGGCTCATGCCTGTAAAACCAGCACTTTGGGAGGCCAAGGTGGGTGGATCACCTGAGGTCAGGAGTTCGAGACTAGCCTGGCCAACATGGTGAAAGCCCGTCTCTACTAAAACTATTTTAAAAATTAGCCGGTGTGGTAGTGGGTGCCTGTAATCCCAGCTACTCAGGAGGCTGAGGCTGGAGAATTGCTTGAACCCAGGAGATGCACATTGCAGTGAGCCAACATGGTCCCACTGCACTCCAGCCTGGGTGACAGAGTGAGACTCTGTCTCGAAAAAAAAGAAAAAGAAATGGTTAAGATGGTAAATTTCATGTTGCTTCTTACTACAATTTTTTACCTTATTTAATCTCTGTGAGAATTAAACGATAGTGAGTACAAATGCCTGACACACAATAGATGCTCGGTAAATGTAATGTTCTTTTCCCTCTTCTTCTGAATGGCTTGGGAATTATCACAAACATTAAAGAGACTTCTAGCATCCAAAGCATATTGATATGGGTAGAAAGGGAGGATAAGATCTCAATTCATTTGCTTTGCCTCTCTCCTCCCTTTTCAACCCTGTGAATCAGGCCAGATCACCACCCACTATGGTTTGAATGTTTGTGTCCCCTCCAAAATTTCTGTTGAAACTTAAATCTGCAATGCACGATATTAAGAGGTGGAGCCTTTAGGAGGTGATTCCATACGATGGAATACTGTATGGAATATTCCCTCTCTGCCTTCATGAATGGGATTAGTGACTCTCTGAAAGGGCTGATGGGAACAGCGTCCATTCCCTTTGGAGGATGCAGCAACAAGGGGCCACCCTGAAGGCAGAGACCAGCCCTCACCAGACACCAAGTGTTGGTGCCTCAATCTTGGACTTCCCCACCTCTAGAACTGAAAGAAATACATTTCTATTGTTTACAAAGTACCTGGCCTTAGTATTTTGATATAGTAGCATAAATGGACTA
Organism: Rhinopithecus roxellana; assembly: GCF_007565055.1. NCBI lineage: Eukaryota > Metazoa > Chordata > Mammalia > Primates > Cercopithecidae > Rhinopithecus > Rhinopithecus roxellana. Next base: position 4,798,688 of record NC_044552.1, on the reverse strand, counting down.
AGACACCAAACCAACTCAAAGCTCAGGCTAACAACTCTGGATACAGTGTGTCACCAACTTGGGAAGTACTTGGCATCTATCACCTAATGTCCCAGAGCTGATCGCTGGGACCCCAGCAGCCCACCCAGTCTCCCTTTGCTCCAAAAAGAACAGCCCTGAGACAGTCCTTTCTGTGTGCCTCCTGTACTTGTTAAAAGGTAGCAGTATATCCATGCATTTACAAAACCGATAGCAGATACCACTGATGAACCAGGCACTGTTCTAGGCACATGGAGTACGGCAAAAAATAAGAGAGACAGGCCAGGCATGGTGGCTCACACCTGTAATCCCAGCACTTTGGGAGGCCGAGGTGGGCGGATCACCTGAGGTCAGGAGTTCAAGACAAGCCTGACCAACATGGTGAAACCCCGTCTCTACTAAAAATACCAAAAAAAGGCCGGGCGCAGTGGCTCAACCCTGTAATCCCAGCACTTTGGGAGGCCGAGACGGGCGGATCACGAGGTCAGGAGATCGAGACCATCCGGGCTAACATGGTGAAACCCTGTCTCTACTAAACACTACAAAAAACTAGCTGGGCGAGGTGGCGGCGCCTGTAGTCCCAGGTACTCGGGAGGCTGAGGCAGGAGAATGGCCTGAACCCGGGAGGCGGAGCTTGCAGTGAGCTGAGATCCGGCCACAGCACTCCAGCCTGGGTGACAGAGCAAGACTCCGTCTCAAAAAATAAAAAACAAAAAAAAATACAAAAAAAAGAAAATTAGTCAGGCTTGGTGGTGGGTGCCTGTAGTCCCAGCTACTCGGGAGGCTAAGACAGTAGAATTGCTTGAACCCAGGAGGAAAAGGTTGCAGTGAGACAAGATCACACCACTGCACTCCAGCCTGGGCAACAAAGTGACTCCGTCTTCAAAAAAAAAAAAAGGCCAGACGCAGTGACTCACGCCTGTAATCCCAGCACTTTGGGAGGCCGAGACGGGAGGATCACGAGGTCAGGAGATCGAGACCATCCTGGCTAACACGGTGAAACCCCGTCTCTACTAAAAATAAAAAAAAAATTAGCCGGGCGTGGTGGTGGGCACCTGTAGTCCCAGCTACTCGGGAGGCCGAGGCAGGAGAATAGTGTGAGCCCGGGAGACGGAACTTGCAGTGAGCCAAAATCGTGCCACTGCACTTCAGCCTGGATGACAGAACGAGGCTCCGTTTCAAAAAAAAAAAAAAAAAAAGTAATTTCTGGCACTTCTCAAAATTTGATTTTAGAGTCCATGGTTTTTGTCATTGTTCTGAGTCTTTTTGAGGGGGAGACAAGGAAAACTGCTTGATCACTAGTGGTAATGATCCCTAACAGCCAAAAATAACGGCAAGGAAACACCTTAGACATGAAAATCTATGTGTGATTATGCAATAAACAAATCTCTATTAGCTATAGCAGATACAAACTACACATCTTCAACAGAACAAGAAACTATCAAATCAATAATAATATTGTTGCTTTGAACTGTGGTTAACTACCTAATTCTAGAAAAGGGGAAGCAAATTTTTCCTTACCTTTTGACATTCTATATTTCAAAGCAGTGTATGAAGAGAATACTGGATGGAGAATCCAGATCCGTATTCTACACCAGTGTTGTCCAAAAGAAATATTAGTTTGGTGCAAAAGTAATTGTGATTTTACCTTGAAATGTAATGGTGCAAAAACACTTAAGCACCAGCCTTATAGAATGAGAGCCCTTGTTTTTTTTTTTTTTTTTTTTTTTTTTTTTTTTTTTTTTTTTTTTTTTTTTTTGAGACAGAGTCTCACTCTGTTGCTGAGGCTGGAGTGCAGTGGCACCGTGTGGGCTCACTGTGACCTCTGTCTCCTGGGTTCAAGCAATTCTCCTGCCTCAGCCTCCCAAGTAGCTGGGATTACAGGTGCCTGCCACCACGCCCGGGTAGTTTTTATATATTTTTAGTAGAGAGGGGGTTTCATCATGTTGACCAGGCTGGTCTCAAACTCCTGACCTCAGGGGATCCACCCACCTCGGCCTCCCAAAGTGCTGGGATTACAAGCGTGAGCCACCTCGCCCAGCCTGTTTTCTTGTTTTGTTTTATTTTTGAAACAAACTGTTGTTGCCCAGGCTGGAGTGCAATGGTGCAATCTCGGCTCAGTGCAACCTCCGCCTCCCAGGTTCAAGCGATTTTCTGCCTCAGCCTCCCGGGTAGCTGGGATCACAGACCCGTGCCACCATGCCTGGCTAATTTTTGTATTTTTAGTAGAAACAGGGTTTCACCGTGTTGGCCAAGCTCTTCTCGAACTCCTGACCTCAGGTGATCCTCCTGCCTCAGCCTCCCAAAGTGCTGGGATTACAGACGTGAGCCACAGTGCCCAGCCCCTATATGTCATTTTAAATATTCTAGTAGCCACACTAAAATGAATGAAGAGCAACAGCATATCAAAATACTATCATTTCAACATGTAATCAATGTGGAAGTTACTGAGATATTTTACATTTTCTCATACATGGAGCAAAAGATTCTTCAAAATGCAACGTGTATTTTACACTTGCATCACATGTCGGTTAGGAGCAGGCGCGTTTCAAATGCTCCATAGCCGTGTGTGTCTGTTGGCTACTGAACACTAGACCCTGATCCTTTGACAGCTAGGGATGTGACCCTGGATTTAACCAAGGTCCTCAGTGGTTCCTCAGTTCTCTCACCTTTGAATTGAGAGAGGGAAATAATCAGCCAAAATTCTTTCTACCTTAAATTCTATGGTGTCCATAATTTATGTAACAGCGGAAGACAGCCATCCCCCCATCCAGTTCTAAATGTAATCCATGATCTTTATTAATAGCAGGCTACTTTTTTATATAAAATGGATACATCCCTATTATAAAAAAAAATTTGAAAAACACCCAAAAAAGTATAAAAAACAAGATAAAATAATCCATAATCTACCCAAGTATTTCTACTGTTACTATGTTGACTAATTAAGCCAGGCATGGTGGCTCCAGCCTGTAGTCCCAGCTACTCTGGAGGCTGAGGCAGGAGGATAGCTTAAGCCCAGGAGTATGAGTCCAGCCTGGGCAACATAGCAAGACTCCCCATCTCTAAAAAGAAAAACAGAGGGGAAAAAATCAACTATGTTGATGCAATTCCTTTCTGGCTTTTTTTTTTTTTTTTTTTTTTTGAGACGGAGTTTTGCCCCAGGCTGGAGTGCAGTGGTGTGATCTCGGCTCACTACAACCTTCGCCTCCCGGGTTCAAGAGATCCTCCTGCCTCAGCCTCTGAAGTAGCTGGGGTTACAGGCATGCGCCACCACACCCGGCTAATTTTTTATTTTTAGTAAAGATGGGGTTTCTCCATGTTGGCCAGGCTGGTCTTGAACTCCTGACCTCAGGTGATCCACCCACTTTGGCCTCCCAAAGTGCTGGAATTATAGGCGTGAACCACCACGCCCGGCTCTGATTTTTTTTTAACTCAATAAACAGCTGAAACTTTGGGGAGAAATTAATGTATTGCTATCCTCTCCCTTACATATACTAGGGATTTAAAAATAAAAATAAAAGTCAAATAATTCAGTTTTCAAGAAGACAGGTCTACCTTGTTTATACTTTTAACATGAAAAGAATTCAAATGATTTTCTTTGAAAATCAGTTCATTAGAGGAGCCTTTCTGTCTTTTATCCCTCATTTAATTTCTGTAGACTTTTGTTTATTTCCATGATGTGTTATCTTGGGAGTCTTTGGTTTCTGTCCATTTTCTCTCCTTTCCCCTCATCTGTATTCAAGGTCACCTGTTTCTACACACCCGTTTGGGGGCCCCAAAACCTTATTACTGCTGCTGGTCAAGTCACAGAAGCAGTACTCTCCCAGAGAGACAATTTCCTTGGCAGTGCCAGAGTCTCTCGTTAGGATAAAAATAACCAGGCAGTCTCCAGCTCAGCTTGGCTATTAAGGGTTGCGATTATTTTGGATCAGCACCCCAGGGCAATGGTAAAATTTACTCTAAATTGCTTCCGCCAACCTTTTTGAAGGTTCTTTTCTAACCCAGCAATTAGTCAAAACCAAGACACTAAAATAACTTTAGAATACTTAGTGTATTTATCTGTGGGAGTTGTTTGGATTTTAGGGAGGGATGACAGAGGAAGATAGGGTTTATCCCTCTTTAAAAGCCTTCCTTTCGTTTCCTTTCCTTGTTCCTCATTTCTGATTCCTTTTTATCATTCAAAACGAGGGCTGGGTTTTGTATGTATGTGTGTGGTATGTGTTTTTAAGCACACAGCCGGAAGAGGAGAGGAAATGGAATGAAAGGTGAAATGGTAACCACCCAGCATCAGGGCGCAGGGCCGAAAGGCACTAGATCTCCTTCTGTCCGAAACATGGGCCACCAAAAACCGGTGAGCTAGTGCCACTACCGGAGCCATCAGGACATGCCCACTCTTTGATATGCTAATCAGTAGCTGTGGGTTGGTTGGAGCCGGCTGGAAAGCAGAGGCTTTCAGATGGCTGACTCGTTACAAAGCTGCAAACTTCAAAGCCCAGTTTAGAAGGTCCTGTTCTCATATGGCAGAATAAGTTTGCTTTTTACCATGCTGAAGAGAAAATCCCAACAAATGAGAGTGGAATCTTAAACAATGAAGCAGGCCCAGCTCAAAATAAGGAACCAATCAGCAACATGGTTTCTATCTGTCCTTAGGATTTAAACATTTCCAGATGATCTCATGCATCTGAGTAGGGTCCCTGGAGCCCCTCTCTTCTATCAGGGCCCGCTAGAAGGGAGAACAGGAGGTTCCAAGGCTAGAGTCCCAGATTCAGACTCACCAGCAGGTAACACTCTACCCCGAACAACGTCGTGCTGGTTTCTAGCAGAAAGGCCAGCAGAGGGTAAGACTTCACGTGATGCAATTCTTATCTTTTAGCAGCACATAGGTGATTTGCAAAATTCTCTTACCTTTTTTGACTCAGCACAGAAATTGTGGTACCTCACCAGGGTTGGCCTTTTTGTAATGTGGGCTGGGTGCAGTGGCTCACACTGTAATCTCACCACTTTGGGAGTCCAAGGCGGGAGGATCACTTGAGGTCAGGAGTTCCAGGCCAACATGGTGAAACCCCGTCTCTACAAAAAATACAAAAGTTAGCCAGGCATGATGGCGGGAGCCTGTAATCCCAGCTACTAGGGAGGCTGAGGCAGGAGAATCACTTGAACCCGGGAGGTAGAGGTTACAGTGACCTGAGATCGCACCACTACACTCCAGCCCGGGCGACAGAGCAAGACTATGTTTCAGAAAAAAAAAAAAAAAAAGAAAAAAGAAGGATACAACTCCTATTAGATTACAGCCCCACCCTTGTGACTTCATTTAACCTTAATTACCTCCTTATAGGCCCCGGCTCCAAATACAATCACAGTGGGGCTTAGAGATTGAAGGAGACCAGAATATGCTACCCCATAATATGCCACATTGGCATATGGCAACTGAGAACCCACAGATGCAGAAATAAGCCTTCTCAGAACTTCCCTTATCGAACTAAAAACAGCAACTTCTAGGAAATAAGGCTGCTGTAAATCCCCTCTTCAGGTCATATCTACTCCCAGAAGGGAGAACACGAATAAAAGCTACCCCCAATCCCTTCTCCAGGGGTTTTATGGTCCTGAAGGAGAAGGAAAGATCGCTCATACCTGTATAAACAAACATTATCACAAACTTTATCTCTCATTTGCTGTCCTAAAAACCCATCTGTCTTTCCTAAAGAAACCTATTTGTTCCTCACATAAAAGCTTTTGCTCTCCCTCCCTTTCCCCTGCTAAGTTAGATGTATAAGCCTCTAACTTTAACCATTTAAAGAACCATCTACTTTTGTGAGCATATACCTTTTCTCTGCTGTTAATATGTCTTCTGTCAGTTTAATTTGCAGGCCCAGAGATCCTGAATATAAGAGGGTAGAGAAAATTTTTTTTCCCCTATAATCTTCAACCTATGATTGGGGGCTAGGGGTGGGGGAGAATAGGACAGAATTCTGTTTATCGTAGTATTCAAGTGTCCTCAGTTAACCAAACCCCTTATACACACACACCTTTGAAAAACAAACGTGGCAAGCTATGGGCAGAGCTGTGTCCATGAAGAGAGAATAGGAAAGAAGGGGGCAGGTGGGTGATGAACTACTGTGTGAACCAGATGGTGGCATCCTCCCTCATAGTTTTACCTGGAGGTACCACTACCTCCAGGCTTATTAGCTCTCCGGTTTCATCTTAAAAGAACTGTCTTTTCCACTGGCTAACGGCATTTGTGTTGACCTGTGTGAGTTAGGGGGTGGTGTAGAAGGTTGACAAAGAGTCGTCATTGTGACGGGCGCTCGAACCAGAGTGACTCCATGTTGAATAGGGGCTGAGACCTACTGGGCTGTGTTCCCAGGAGATTAGGCATTCTTTTTTTTCTTTTTCTTTTCCTTTTTTTTTTTTTTTTGAGACAGTCTCACTCTTGTTGCCCATGCTGGAGTGCAATGACGTGATCTCGGCTCACTGCAACCTCCGCCTCCTGGGTTCAAGTGATTCTCCTGCCTCAGCCTCCTGAGTAGCTGGAATTATAGGTGCCTGCCACCATACCTGACTAATTTTTGTATTTTTAGTAGAAACGAGGTTTCACCATGTTGGCCAGGCTGGTCTCCAACTCCTGCCCTCAGGTGATCCACCCGCCTCAGCCTCCCAAAGTGCTGGGATTACAGGCATGAGCCACTGCATCCGGCCGAAGTTAGGCATTCTTAGTCACAGGATGAGATAGGAGGTCGACACAAGATATAGGTCATAAAGACCTTGCTGATAAAACAGGTGACGGTAAAGAAGCTGGCCACAACCTACCCAAACCAAGATGGCGACGAAAGTGACCTCTCATCATCCTCACTGCTCATTGTATGCTAATTATAAGGTATTAGCACGCTAAAAGACACTCCCACCAGCGCCATGACAGTTTACAAATGTCATGGTAACATCAGGAAATTATCCTATATGGTCTGAAAAGGGGAGGAACCCTCAGTTCCGGGAATTGCCCACCCCTTTCCTGGACACCTCATGAATACTCCACCCCTTGTTTAGCATATAATTAAGAAATAACTAGAAGTGTACTCGGTTGAGCAGCCATGCCACTGCTCTGCCAATGGAGTAGCCATTCTTTTATTCCTTTACGTTCCTAATAAGCTTGCTTTCACGTTACTCTATGGATACTCCCCGAATTCTTCCTTGTGCGAGGTCCAAGAACCCTCTCTTGGGGTCTGAATGAGGACCCCTTTCCGGTAACATTGTGGCTTGAACATAACCCTGCATTTCACGTGGGTACTTCCTAGGCTTCAATCCATCTGGAGGGGCTGGGAGGCAGCCCCGCAAGTGAGTTGCAGGAGAGTTGGCAGAGGCCCCTGGGAGAGAACTAATCCTAAGAGAGAACTTCATCTTAGGACAAAAACTCAGGATGCCCTACTTGCAGATAAACCTTGGACCTAATTTGCAAGGACTCTAGTCTAAGTTACAAGCAGAAAAGGCAGAGTGAAAAACCAAAAGGCCTGTTTACTAAATCTCTAAGGGACCTTTGAGAGCCCTGTTTGCGGAAGAGAGTATCATAAAGGAAGGAGAATGGCCAGGCGCGGTGGCTCACGCCTGTAATGCCAGCACTTTGGGACACCAAGGGAGATGAATCAGAAGTCAGGAGTTCAAAACCAGCCTGGCCAACATGGTGAAACCCGGTCTCTACTAAAAAAATTTTTTTTTTTTTGTGGCGGAGTTTCACTCTTGTTGCCCAGGCTGGAGTGCAACGGCACGATCTCAGCTCACCGCACCTCCGCCTCCCAGGTTCAAGCAATTCTCCTGCCTCAGCCTCCCTAGTAGCTGGGATTACAGGCATGTGCCCCCAGGCCCAGCTAATTTTGTATTTTTAGTAGAGACGGGTTTCTCCATGTTGGTCAGGCTGGTCTCGAACCCCCGACCTCAGGTGATCCACCTGCCTCAGCCTCCCAAAGTGCTGGGATTACAGGCGTGAGCCACTGCGCCCGGACTTAAAAATATATTTTTAAAAAATTAGCCGGGCGTGGTCCCAGCTACTCGGGAGGCTGAGGCCGGAGAATCGCTTGAACCTGGGAGGCGGAGGTTACAGTGAGCCAAGATCGTGCCATTGTACTCCAGCCTGGGCAACAAGAGCAAAACTCCGTCTCAGAAAAATAAAAATAAAAATAAAAATAATGAAATAATAAAGGTAGCAGAAGTTACACTATCCACTTCCCCACCCACTCCCATGTGCCTGCCACACACACACAAAACACACACACACTTTCCCTCACTCCTTTGCAAGCAGTTCAAGACAGCTTTGCCCTCCAGGGACCCAGCTGCTCCAGAGGTACCAGGCGGCTGTAATTCCAGCGACTTTGTCTCCACCTGGCACTGCACAAAATGGTGACATTGGCAGGGACCGAAAATATCTCCCGCCCCTGGGGGGACTGATGCAGCGAACAAAAAAAGCAAGATTAACTGCATTAAAAATATGCACGGAAAAAAATAATGGAAGGAAATACTGCAAATTTTCCTATACAGAATTAATAGCCTAAATCATTGCCTCCTTTGAGAGTTACCTAAATTTCACTCGGACCCCCTCTCCCACCTCCAGAATGAAGTCTAGGATCCTCCCCCTTCGAGGCTTGGGCTTCTCCATCTGAGGCTCTCATTTCCTGTCCGCCGCTCCACCCTCAGTCCCACGGACACCTCGCCTCCCTCAGCTGTTCTTTTCCCTGCACTTTCCCGATTTCTTACGAACCATTGACACAGGACTTTGTGTGTCACAGGCTTCGCAGAGGAGTGGCACTTGGCGATGGAGGGCAGAGAAGGGTGCCCATTTCATCACAGCACTTAAAATTCCTCCAGCCACCCCCGCCCTAGTACCCTTCTCACCCACCCACATCTGCACAGCCCCAGGCTGCCACCTGTCACCCTGCGGCCAGCCCCCTCCCATTCCCTCAAACCCCTCCTTTACCTCACTTCTCCCCTCCTTCCTCCATCACCACCCACGAATTCCTATTCATTTATAATGCAGAGTGTTTCAGGGCCTCCATCCACTAGGCCTGGGGAAGAGCCTCCCCTTTGCATTTCACCAGAGAAGTAGCCAGTCAAGGTATTTTACCCAACAAAAGGTTACTTACTCCAGAGAGGAATTCTGCCACTCCCTGAGGGGAAGCAGCTGTCGTGGTTTAAAATAGTATTTTTACCTCTATTACAACAATTTTCCAAACTTTCCCCACAAGCATGTATTAATTTCAAAGAAATGTGAAAAGTTTACATAACTGGAGGCCAGTGGGGCAATTTTTACCCCCAGGGGACATTTGGCAATGTCTGGAGATATTTTTGATTGTCACAGCTGGGGGTGGAAGGCAGCACTGCAGGTGGGAAATGGAGACCATGCATGCCTCTAAACATTCTGCAATGAACAGGGTAGCACCCCCCCCCTCCCCACCGCTACAAAGAATTACAGGGCCGCCAGGCTAGGCGCGGTGGCTCACACATGTAATCCCAGGACTTTGGGAGGCCGAGGCGGGCAGAGCACAAGGTCAGCAGATCGAGACCATCCTGGCTCACACGGTGAAACCCCATCTCTACTAAAAATACAAAAAATTAGCCGGGTGTGGTGGTGGCAGGCGCCTGTAGTCCCAGCTACTTGGGAGGCTGAGGCAGGAAAATTGCTTAAACCTGGGAGGCAGAGGTTGCACTGAGCTGAGAATGAGCCATTGCACTCCAGCCTGGGTAACAAGAGCAAAACTCTGTCTCAAAAAAAAAAAAAATCCAAATAATTAATCATGTTATTGGTGTACTAAGTACGTTTTTCTATTGTTCGTTTGTTTGTTTTGTGATGGAGTCTCACTCTGTCACCCAGGCTGGAGTGCAATGGTATGATCTCGGCTCACTGCAACCTCCACCTCCCAGGTTCAAGCTATTCTCCTGCCTCAGGCTCCCAAGTAGCTGGAACTACAGGCATGTGCCACCATACCTGGCTAATTTTTTGTATTGTTAGTAGAGACAGGGTTTCACCATAGTAGAGACAGACTGGTCTCGAACTCCTGACCTCAAATGATCCACCTACCTCGGCCTCCCAAAGTGCTGGGATTGCAGACATGAGTCACCATGCCTGGCCATGGTTTTTTTTTTTTGACATGGAGTCTTGCTGTGTTGCCCAGGCTGGAGTGCAGTGGCACGATCTCACCTCGTTCTCCCAAGCAGCTGGGATTACAGGTGTGAGCCACTGTGCCCGACAACAGCAGCTTTCTTTGTAATAGCCAAAAACTGGAAACAACCTGATGTCCTTTGATAAGTAAGTGGTTATAAAACAGCTTTGTTAGATCCACATTGTGGAACATCACTCAGCAATAGAAATAATGAACTATCACTACAGCCAACACCCTGGATGGATCGCCAGAGAATCTGGGTGACAAAAGTCAATCCCAAGAGATTACATACCGTATGATTTCATTGACATAACCTTCTTGAAATGACAAAATTATAGAGATGGAGAACAGATTAGTGGTTGCCAGGGGTTAAAGAAGATATAAGGGCAAGAGAGAAGCAGGCGTGGCTACACAAAGGCAACAGGAAGGATCTTCTGAAGATATAAATGTTTTCTTTCTTGACTGTTGTAATGTTGATATCATGGTTATCATATTTTAGTATAGTTTTGCAGGGTATACTATTAAGGGAAACTAGGCAAAAGGTATAGGAGATTTCTCTGTCTTATTTCTTACAACTCCGTGTGAATCTATAATGATCTCAAAATAAAAAATTTAATTTTATATATATGTATTTTTTATTTTATTTTATTTTTATTTTTATTTTTTTTTGAGACGGAGTCTCACTCTGTCACCCAGGCTGGAGTGCAGTGGTCAGATCTCAGCTCACTGCAAGCTCTGCCTCCCGGGTTCACGCCATTCTCCTGCCTCAGCCTCCCGAGTAGCTGGGACTACAGGCGCCCGCCACCTCGCCCGGCTAGTTTTTTTTTGTATTTTTTAGTAGAGATGGGGTTTCACAGTGTTAGCCAGGATGGTCTCGATCTCCTGACCTCGTGATCCGCCCGTCTCGGCCTCCCAAAGTGCTGGGATTACAGGCTTGAGCCACCGCGCCCGGCCTATATATATATTTTAGATAGAAAGACAGATAAAGCCAGGTGTGGTGGCTTATACCTGTAATCCCAGAACTTTGGGTGGCCAAGGCAGGAGGATTGCTGGAACCCAGGAGTTCCAGATCAGCCTGGGCAATATAGTGAGACTCCATCTCTGCAAAAAATTAAAAATTAGCTGAGTGTGGGGGCGCATGCCTGTAGTCCCAGTTACTTGGGAGGCTGAGGCAGGAGGATCACTTGAGCCCAGAAATCTGTGGCTGCAGTGAATTATGGTCACATCACTGTATTCCAGCCTGGGTGACAGAGTGAGACCCTGTCTCAAAAATAAATAAATAAATAAATAAAAGAGAAAGATAGATAAACAGGTAAATAGGAGGAATGCACCTTAAGCTATTCGGACAGCCAAAGCTTCAAAGAAAGGCCCTAATACGAGCTCTAGGAAAAGGCAAAAATGCAGGCACAGATGGGCTACCCTTAAGGCTACCATGTACACATTCATTGGAGGAGGCAACCCTAAAATGTGATCAGATGACAAGCGGCCCCATGGTCCTGAGGAGCAGGCACTCTAACCCATGTAAAATAAACTGGAGACATGGAAATTATAATGTGAGGAGAGTGTGAAAGCCAGGGATGTTGTAAAGGCAAGCACAAACAGAGAGCGGGGAGTTTCCATGGAGTCTGGAAAGCTGGAGGGCAAAGCACTGGGTGTTTTCCAGCACTGACCAGAGCAGAATACGGCTGGCCAACGTAAACATCCAGTCCACTGGGCAAACATACTCCTCACTGAAGGAGGATGTTTCACAGGGACAGCCACCATGTGATAAAAATATACCCTCTAGGAAATCCAATTTCCGTTGCCCAGAGTCCTAAACTCATCAAGCAACCTTCTGATCTTAATTTGATTTTTGATGGTTTCCTCACTGGAAGAGAAGGTGCTAACAGTATCCAGTCTGCTAGATGATTGTGTTTTCCTCCCTTCTCACCCCCCCATGGTTTTTGGCATTGGGTATTTTGTTCTAAATTGTTTTCTCTCTCAGGCGTGATAGTATTTTCCCTCTAACTGTTGGGCCCGAAGTCGCGAGACCCCAGTAAGGGTTCTGCCCAAATGACTTTGGTTTCTGAGGTTACCGCCGCTCCCGCGTACCTTTGTCCTTGGTGGACGAAACTGCTTCCATCGGTGAACCAGACGAGGTCAGCGTCTGGCAGTGGCCGGTCCTGTAGGTCTTCTCTGACTCCGTGTACCTGGGCCAATATCTCGGAGCAGTCGTGGAGTGGGCTCTCCAAGTCCGGATTTGGCAGTAGGGATGCGGGGTTTAGGGCCGTTGGGGGCATGAAGGTTATTCTGAGGGGGTTTAGTAGCAGTCCCTGGTAGTGGGTGAGCCGGGCATTGCTAAGCCACCGATCAGGTGGCTGTCTGAGTACGCCTTCAATGGCATGTGGGGTAGTGACCTGCAATTCTTGGCCCATGGTCAGTTTATCAGCATCTTTGACCATTAAGGCAGTGGCCGCGATTACCTGGAGGCAAGGAGGCCACCCAGCAGCCACTGAGTCCAGTTTCTTCGACAAATATGCAACTGGTCTCCGCCAAGGACCTAAATACTGAGTCAATACTGCTTTGGCTACACCCCGGCTTTCGTCCACGTATAGGTGGAATGGCTTGGAGACATCAGGGAGTCCCAATGCAGGGGCTGATAGCAGAGCAGTTTTGATTTGTTGGAAAGCCAGCTCAGCCTCTTCTGTCCAATTCAAGGGCTGCTGCTCTTTTGTTGCCTGGTATAGTGGTTTAGCCAATTCAGCAAAGCCCGGTATCCAGAGTCTACAGAACCCTGCTGACCCCAAGAACTCTCTTACTTGTCGTGTTGATTGGGGTCTAGGGATACGTAGAACAGTCTCTTTTCGGGCATCCGTCAACCAGCGTTGCCCCCCTTTTAACAGGTATTCTAGGTAGGTTACCTCTGATTTGCAGATCTGAGCCTTCTTTGCCGAGGCTCGGTAGCCTAGATCTCCCAAAGCCTTTAGGAGGCTTTCGGTTCCTTGTAGGCAGGCCTCTGGGGATTCAGCTGCTATTAAAAGATCATCAACGGCCGGGCGCGGTGGCTCAAGCCTGTAATCCCAGCACTTTGGGAGGCCGAGACGGGCGGATCACGAGGTCAGGAGATCGAGACCATCCTGGCTAACACGGTGAAACCCCGTCTCTACTAAAAAAATACAAAAAACTAGCCGGGCGAGGTGGCGGGCGCCTGTAGTCCCAGCTACTCGGGAGGCTGAGGCAGGAGAATGGCGTAAACCCGGGAGGCGGAGCTTGCAGTGAGCCGAGATCCTGCCACTGTACTCCAGCCTGGGCGACAGAGCGAGACTCCGTCTCAAAAAAAAAAAAAAAAAAAAAAAAAAGATCATCAACATACTGTAAAAGAGTGATCTCAGGGTGCTGTCGCCAGTACTCACCCAGATCTTCGTGGAGGGCCTCGTCGAACAGAGTTGGGGAGTTTTTGAATCCCTGTGGTAGCCTGGTCCACATTAGCTGGCCATTTATGCCCCTCTCAGGATCTGTCCATTTGAATGCAAAAAGCTCCTGACACTTAGGGGCTAAAGGCAGGCTGAAAAAGGCATCTTTTAAATCCAGGACAGTGTACCACTGTTTTTCAGGGCTTAAGGTGCTTAAGAGGGTGTATGGGTTTGGCACAGTGGGGTGAATGTCCATGACTCTTTTGTTGACTTCTCTTAGGTCTTGTATTGGCCTATAATCTTTACTGTTAGGTTTGCGTACCGGCAGCAACGGGGTGTTCCATGCTGACTGGCAGGCGCGTAGAACTCCCTGATCTAGGACCCGGCAGATGTGTGGTGTAATACCTTCTCTGGCTTCTAGGGGCATCGGGTACTGCCGTACCCGAACAGGATCCGTCCCAGGTTTAACTTCAACAAATATGGCAGGACAGTGTTTTGCCAGTCCCAAACCTCCTGTTTCTGCCCAGGCCTCTGGGAAGCGCTGTAGCCAGGGACCGATATTCTGGTCAGGAGGTGCCGGTTCCTGATGGAGTCTATACTCATTTTCTAGGGCAATTGTGAGGACAGATATTGGCTTGTCTTGAGAATCGGTTACTTTGGGGCCCCCCGGTTGGAAATGGATTTGGGATCCCATTTTTGTCAGCAGATCTCTCCCTAATAGGGGACAAGGGCTCTCGGGAATAACCAGGAAGGAGTGGGTTACCTCTCCCGTTCCCAGATTTACAGTTCTTTGAGTTGTCTAAGGGTATCTTTTAACTCCTGTGGCCCCTTGTACCCAGGATAAGTTATTAGATAATTTCCCGTAAGGCTTGACCAAGACTGAATGCTGTGCCCCGGTATCGACCAGAAACTGAACCGGGGACCCCTCCACTTGTAGAGTTACCCTAGGTTTGGGGAGGGGGTCCGAACCCCGTCTTCCCTAGTCATCTTGGGTTACTAATATTGATGAGGCCTTGGGCTGCCATTGTTCTTGGCCCAGTTGGCGCTGTTTCTTCTTGGGGCAATCTTTTACCCAGTGACCCGTTTCCTTGCAGTATGCACATTGATCTTTCTTTAAGTTGTGTCTAGGAGTATGCTTGGGTTGGGCGCCCTCTGACTGTAACTGTTCTTTCTGAACTACTGCGGCTAAGACTTTGGTCATTTTTTCAGTGGCCCTAATCTGTCTGTCTTCTGGGAGATCTCTATTATTGTATACTTTTTGGGCGATTCGGAGGAGGTCCTGGACTTGTTTTCCCTCTAGATCTTCTAATTTTTGGAGTTTCTTTTTAATGTCCGGAGCTGCCTGATCTACAAAAGACATGACAACAGCTGCCTGGTTTTCGGGTGCCTCCGGGTCCATTGGGGTAAACTGTCTAAAGGCTTCCATCAATCTTTCTAGATAGGTAGCTGGGCTTTCTGTTTTTCCCTGTAACACAGAATATACCTTGGCCAAATTGGTGGGCTTGCGAGCGGCAGCCCGGAGACCCGCCATTAGAGTCTGGCGATAAACGAGTAGCCTTCCCCTACCTTCTGCCGTGTTGTAGTCCCATGCAGGTCTGGTCAAGGGAAAGGCAGCATTAATGAGGTCAGAGTTGGCGGTAGGTTGGCCGTCATCTCCCGGAACCAGTTTTCTGGCCTCTACCTGTATTCTTTCTCGTTCCTCTGTTGTGAACAAAATTCTGAGGAGTTGTTGACAATCATCCCAGGTTGGTTGATGGGTAAACATCACACTGTCTAAAAGAGCTGTTAAATCTTTAGGGTTATCAGAAAACCGAGCATTCTGGGTTTTCCAGTTGTACAGGTCACTAGTGGAGAATGGCCAGTACTGGAGTCTAGGGTTGCCCGTGTCATCGGGGGGTCCTATTTCCCTCAGGGGGAGAGCCACAGTGGAATCAGGGGGGCGCGAGCTTATTTCCCATTGAGCGTGTCCGTGCGTCCGCCCCGCCAGCCCCCCAGAGTTACTTTCACTTTCGACGGCCCTGGCTGCAGCAGCAGCTGCTGCTTCCCGCTCTTCGAGGTCCCCTGGGGGAGCTGGGGGCTGAGGGCCAGGAGGGGGATGATAAGGCGGGGGTTCTAAAAGCAGGGGATCCTGACTGTCTTCTAACACAGGGGGTGGGGGAGCGGACGGTGTTTTTGGCCTACGGGGGTGTTCTGTCGACTGTACGACCAGAGCCCTACATGGCTCTGGCGTCAGCACAAAAGGAGTTAGCCAAGGGGGTGGGTTTTCCACAAGGTCTTGCCACACCAGGATGTAAGGGATCTGATCAGGATGTCCTGACCACCCCGGCAGGAAAATTTTTGATTTTACCCTAATGATAATGGGGAGACAGAAGGTCCCCTCAGCTGGCCACCCTACACCGAAGGTGGGCCATTCCAAGCGGCAGAAAGTTACCAATTTCCCTTTTCTGAGTTCTATGCTAAGGTCATGGCCCCTTGCCTTAACATCTTTAAAGTTATTTATAAGAATGGAGAGTGGAGTACTCTGGCTATTACCCATGGTAGTGGAATCCTAGAGATAGAGAAAAGAGAGATATAGAAAAGAGAGATAGAGAAAAGAGTAAAACCGGAAGTATTGTACTCTTTTTTTTTTTTTCCTTGCCAAGTAGGTCATGAAAAATGAAAGTAAGTTAAGTAATTAACATAACAATAGTCGCCAGTGCGTCTCGGGTTTAGCTCCCGATCAGAACCAGATGGGCTAATAAATACAGAGCCCCAGATGGGTGCCGGGAGATGTCTTCCCACCGGCCCCTGGTGGCTGTCTTATAGTGCATCCGCCAAGACTATGCCGACCACCGATACAGACCCCGCGGGATTTTTCCAGACGACACAGAGACTACAGACAACACAGAGACCCAAGCCGGCTGACTTACCGAATCTGCTCGCAGCGACGACCCGTTGACCTGGGGTCTGGTGGGCTTAGGGGAATCCCGGACGAGCCCCCAAATGTTGTGCCTGAAGTCGCGAGACCCCAGTAAGTGACCACCAGAGTCCAGAGTCAAAGCCAAATAACCGGGGTCGCTTTATTATGAGTTCGAACCCGGACCTCTCTGCTTTATACAATGGCAGGTAAAGAGAGAGGCCCCGGCTGCTGTTTTAGGGTTTCTTGTATAACAAGGTACAAACAAGTCACAGAGAAACAGTAGTTACAAGCTTATTATTGGTTAACATTTAAAGTTGAACATTTGGCAGTTTCTGGTTGGTTCCCGCCTTTTTCGCAACCTCAAGTGGCTGGGGGTTTTCCAGTTGTTTGTGTGAGCCCGGGGGGTGGTCACATGCATGTAGGTTGCAACCTCAAACGGCTAGGGGTTTTCTAGATAAGTTGTTTGTGTAAGCCCGGGGGGTGGTCACATGCATGTATGTTTAGAATTTTTCCCTTAGGGGCTTTCTATCTCATAACAAGAATATAAACCCCCACAAGCAAAGGGATAGAGTCCTCCTGTGTGCTTGGAACTGTGCAAGAATCAAAGGCAAGATGCCAGCAGATGGGATTCCTGCCCTCAGTGAGTGCTGGTTTCCTGGGGCTCCTGTACTCACTGGGCTGGCAGTCATGATGGTATGGCCAAGATTGTGGGCTCCAGAATCAAACCAATGGAATCCACATTCTGGCTCCAGCGTTTCCTATCTGCATGACTTTGAGCAATTTACCCAATCTCTCTGACCTTCAGTGTTCTCATCTCTAAAGTGGAAATGATACCTCACAACATGGTTGTAAGGATTAAATGAGTTAATTTGGACACAATTAAGTACCAGACACATAGTCAGCATTTATTAGATGGGAAGTCTTGTTACTCTGATGATCATTCTCATAACCAGGAGGTCTCAGATTTTTCAGTCCTTCGGGATGCCACTTCCCTCTACTGCCTATAAACCAAAAAGTGTCTGAGACAGATCTCAAACCATTTAGAGGTTTATTTTGCCAACGTTGAGGATGTGCCTGGGGAAAAGAAGCAAGTTATGGTAGGACGTGAGGCCTGTGCTTTTTCCAAAAAGAGTTTTTAGAACTTCAGTATTTAAAGGGGAAAGAGTGGACAGAAGGGGAAGGAGGAAAATAAAGGGGAAAAAAGAAAGTGGGGAGGGTAGGAGGTGAGGTGGTTATATCTTGTGAGGCTTTGATTGATGCTCTCAAAATCCACATTTTACATGTGAAAAAAAAAAGAAGAGTGAAGAGAGTCAATTATGCATTCATGTCATGCTTCATTTTACATAAGATAAAGTAAGCATATCAGCCTGGGCAACATGGCAAAACCCCAACTCTATGAAAAAAAAAAAAAATTAGCCAGGTGTAGTACACATACCTGTAGACCAGCTTCTTCGGAGGCTGAGATGGGAGGATCACTCGAGCCCAGGAAGTTGAGGCTGCAGTGAGCCATGATCACACCACTGTACTCCAGCCTGGGCAACAGAATGAGACCTTGTTTCAAAACAAATAATAACTCAAGCCTGTAATTCCAGCACTTTGGGAGGCCGAGACGGGCGGATCACGAGGTCAGGAGATCGAGACCATCCTGGCTAACATGGTGAAACCCCGTCTCTACTAAAAATACAAAAAACTAGCCTGGCGTGGCGGCGGCGCCTGTAGTCCCAGCTACTCGGGAGGCTGAGGCAGGAGAATGGCATAAACCCAGGAGGCGGAGCTTGCAGTGAGCTGAGATCCGGCCACTACACTCCAGCCTGGGGGAGAGAGCAAGACTCTGTCTCAAATAAATAAATAAATAAATAAATAAATAAATAAATAAATAAATAACAAAGTAAGCATAGAGTAGAGGGAGAAATCAAATATGCATTTGTCTCGGGATGGGTGGAGGGATGGTTTCTAGTCTTGTTTTTGTCCCATACCCATGAAGACAGGCTATTAATTTATTTACATTGTCAGGATGAGATTCAACAGAACTGTTTCAGGGTTAGTTTACTGGGGGAATATGCATTCTGAGAGATTTGGGTGTCCACAAGGAATTTCCTTTTGAGCAATTTGTGAGGAAGGCCTCATGGGGGGCGCATAGGTGGCCTTCTATCATTGCAGCTAGATAACTGTTTGGGAACAAAAAGGAAGGTGATTTTTTGCATGACTCAGTTCCCAAGCTTACCTTTCCCTTTGGCATAGTGAGTCTGGGGTCCCAAGATTTTATCTTCCTTTCACATACCCAACTAACTTGTTTGGCCATGCAAGGTCCAATTATTTACCAAGTTCCCCTCTCCCAGCATCTAAGAACCCCGGGGAGTGCAGAGAAGCTCTATAAATCTGCCTTGGCTATCACTTGCCACAAACCAGCATCTGGCTCAAGTCCATTGCCCTTCAGACCCATGATAGGCATCTTCAGACCAGCTTCTCCTACTCCACTGTGGCCACCTCCACCAGCCCCAAGAGTGGGCCAAGGCCTCCCTCCTTCCCACACAGTGCTGCCTGAGGCCAGGCCTTCACATTCATCACTTGGCCTTCGGAAGCCTTGGGGATAACGGAAGAAGCTAAGCCCAGAAAATTCTGAACGTGTTTCAGAGTCTTGGCTCACCATCCTGTTTCAGGGACTGCCTCTCTAAAAAAGAAACCATGAAGGGTCCAGGCCGCAATATCATTTGAGGCCCACAGAGAAGATAAAAAGAAAAGAGTCCTGATTTGTTTTGTTTTGCTTTAAATGGAAACTTTTTTTTTTTTTTTTTTTTTTTTTGGAGACGGAGTCTCGCTCTGTCGCCCAGGCTGGAGTACAGTGGCCGGATCTCAGCTCACTGCAAACTCCGCCTCCCAGGTTTATGCCATTCTCCTGCCTCAGCCTCCTGAGTAGCTGGGACTACAGGTGCCCGCCACCTCGCCCAGCTAGTTTTTTGTATTTTTTTTAGTAGAGACGGGGTTTCACCGTGTTCACCAGGATGGTCTCGATCTCCTGACCTCGTGATCCGCCCATCTTGGCCTCCCAAAGTGCTGGAATTACAGGCTTGAGTCATCGCGCCCGGCCTTAAATGGAAACTTAATCTCAAACATGCAACTCTGCCCACCAAGAAGAGAGTCCTGTTCAATTTGTGTGTAGAGAAGTTGAGCTACACGCCTCCAATTTCCACATAGCCCAAATCTCTTTGCTTTACCTTTACATTTGCAGGTCTGTGAGATCCTGATATTGAGGGAGTCGGGACCATGGGGCCTCCCTGCAGCAAAAATACACTGTTGTCACCACTTCAATAGAAGTCTGAATCCATCTGTAAACACAGAGGCTTGAAAACTCTTGAGGCCCTTATTGACCAAGGCACCCTATTAAGTATATTTACATTTATTTTGCATAGCATAAGGCACCATAGCTGAATTGAGGGGAAAAAATCCTTTCATATTTCCACTGAGTATCTAAACACAGCTTCATCAGGAGAAATTCCATTCTGACCTCCCAAATTCCTTAAAAAGAAAAGAAATGAAAACATTGAAGAGAAACAGAGCAAAGACCATCCAGACCCTCATTTGCACCATGCGCGGTGGCTCACACCTGTCATCCCAGCACTTTGGGAAGTCAAAGCAGGCAGATCACTGCAGCCCAGGCGTTGGAGACCAGCCTGGGCAACATGGTG
Organism: Rhinopithecus roxellana; assembly: GCF_007565055.1. Lineage (NCBI taxonomy): Eukaryota > Metazoa > Chordata > Mammalia > Primates > Cercopithecidae > Rhinopithecus > Rhinopithecus roxellana. Next base: position 4,778,551 of record NC_044552.1, on the reverse strand, counting down.
AGGTGACAGTTCCTACAAAAAATTTTAAACATTAGCTGAGTGTGGCAGCACACACCTGTGGGCCCAGCTACTCAGGAGACTGAGGTGGGAGGATCACTTGAGCCTGGGAGGTTGAGGCTACAGTAAGCTATAATTGTGCCACTGCACTCCCACCAGGGCAACAGAGCAAGACCTTGTCTCAAAAAAATGAAATGAAATGAAATAAAATAAAATAATCATTCCCCTTCCCTCCTGTAACTGCTCAGTGGATTCACCTTCCCCACTGCCTAGAAGAGCCAATTTATCAAGTCAGGGGAACTGCAATAGAGAAAGAGTAATTCATTCAGAGTCAGCAGTGCGGGAGACTGGAGTTTTATTATTACTCAAAACAGTCTCCCTGAGCATTTTAAGGACAACTTGGTGAGCTGGGGGAAGTTAGTGAGCCAAGAGTGCTGATTGGTCAGAGATGGAATCAGAGGGAATTGAAGCTGTCCTCTTGCACTGAGTTGGTTCCTGGGTGGGGCCACGAGATCAGATGAGCCAGTTTATTGATCTGGGTGGGGCCAGCTGATCCATCAAGTGCAGGGTCTGCAAAATATCTCAAGCACTGATCTTAGGAGCAGTTTAGGAAGGGTCAGAATCTTGTAGCCTCCAGCCGCAAGACCCCTAAACCATAATTTCTAATCTTGTGGCTACTGTGAGTCCTACAAAGGCAATCTAGTCCCCAGGCAAGAAGGAGGTCTGCTTTGGGAAAGGGCTGTTATTGTCTTTGTTTGTTTGTTTGTTTGTTTTTCTGAGACGGAGTCTCACTCTGTCGCCCAGGCTGGAGTGCAATGGCGAGATCTCGGCTCACTGCAAGCTGTCTCCCAGGTTCACGCCATTCTCCTGCCTCAGCCTCCCGAGTAGCTTGGACCACAGGCACCTGCCACCACACCCGGCTAATTTTTTGTATTTTTAGTAGAGACGGGGTTTCACCTTGTTAGCAGGATGGTCTTGATCTCCTGACCTCGTGACGCCTGACTTGGCCTCCCAAGTGCTGGGATTACAGGTGTGAGCCACTGTGCCTGGCCTGTCTTTGTTTTAAAAAACTATAAACTATAGGCTAGGTGGGGTGGCTCATGCCTGTAATCCCAACAATTTGGGAGGTCAAGGCGGGTGGATCACCTGAGGTCAAGGAGTTTGAGACCAGCCTGGCTAACATGGTAAAACCCCATCTCTACTAAAAATACAAAAGTTAGCCGGTCGTGGTGGCAGTCACCTGTAGTCTCAGCTACCCGAGAGGCTGAGGCAGGAGAATTGCTTGAACCCGGGAGACCGAGGTTGCAGTGAGCTGAGATCGTACCACTGCACTCCAGCCTGGGTGAGAGAGTGAGACTCTGTCTCAAACAAACAAACAAAAAACACTATAAGCTATAAACTAAGTTTCTTCCAAAGTTTGTTCAGCCTACGCCCAGGAATGAACATGGACAGTTTGGAGGTTAGAAGCAAGATGGAATCGATTAAGTTAGATCTCTTTCCTTGTCTCAGCCATAATTTTGCAGAGGTGGTTTCACTCCCAGTTCTGTGCCCCAGGACTTGTCCCTGGAGCCACTCCTTTCTCCTGCTTAAGTTGTTTATCCCCTTGCTAGGTTAAATCAGCCAAGGCTCTACTCACCAGCCTGAAGGCCAGCCAGGCCAACAGAAGGAACAAAATCTTCCCCTAAAAGTTCAGGGGAAAGGCTGGACGCGGGGTGGCTCACGCCTGTAATCCCAGCACTTTGGGAGGCCGAGGTGGGCGGATCATGAGGTCAGGAGATTGAGACCATCCTGACTAACACAGTGAAACCCCATCTCTACTAAAAATAGAAAAATTAGCTGGGCATGGTAGTGGGCGCCTGTAGTCTCAGCTACTCGGGAGGCTGAGGCAGGAGAATGGCATGAACCCGGGAGGCGGAGCTTGTAGTGAGCCGAGATCGTGCCATTGCACTCCAGCCTCGGGGACAGAGCAAGACTCTGTCTCAAAAAAAAAAAAAAAAAAGTTCAGGGGAAAGTTGTGTAGACGCATGCTTCCATTTGTCAGTCATTGTTTCTCCCAATTTGTAGCTTACCTAGTGAGAGGCAGTTTTCCCCAACAGTTATCATTAAACAGGTGACTCTCTCATGTCAACTACACATTTGCCCTTGAACTTGGCCCACAACTCACCTAGTTTGGTTATTTTATTTTATTTTACAAAAGAAAAGTCAAAAAGTGTTCAAAAGAGAAGAAAAGGAGAAGAAGAAGAAAGAGGAAGAGGAGATGAAAAGAAAGAAGATAAGGAAAAGCGAGAAGGGAGAGAGAAAGAACACGATTGAACATTTTCTGTGCAGCAAGGGAAGCTCCACCAGCCGCTAAAGAGGTCGTTAAAGACAGTCTGTTCATTTTCCCTGCACATTCTGGGGATCCCAAAATAAGATCCATGGGAGATGACATTACACTTTTTCAAAACACCTTTCTGAGAACACCTCCCACAACGTGTCAAAACAAATGAAATTCTACATCTCTGCTTATAAATATTTTCCCCCAGCAACAAATGAAAGCTGTGATTCTACAGATACTTCATGGCTTCCTGTTCCTTAGAAGGGGTGTTGATAAGACCTACAGTGTGACTGCAGAGCCGTTTGCGGCAGCATCATTTTTATACTATAAGTGAGCACACATTTACATAATTCCATTCAACAAATACTGATTGAATATACATAGTATTACATAAATATGTATCAACACCTATGAGAACTAAATTAAGAGAAGCTAGTCAGAACCAGGCAGTGTGTGGGAGCCCCCCTCAATTCCTGCAGCAGGGTTGGGCTGCCTGACTTTGGGAAACAGATGCCATTTGAGTACTGGGGCATTATTCACCTACAACTCCCCTGTGTCCGACCCCGATCCCATAGCACGGTGAATACATAAAATCTGTGCTCATGCATTAGATCAGCATGAATTACCACTGCAAATACATATAAGATGCAGGAATTGCATCTTTACTTCCAAACATATTTGTTATGAAAGACTCAGAGATTGGGGAAACCAGGGGAAAATGTTAGCATTTCTTAGGAAGGTTTCGAATTGCATCTGCTGCTTGAATACTTAGGGTGAGTGAGTGGCCTTAAAGATATTAATAAATACCTTTTCAAACTCAACGAATTTTGTACAGAAGAAGACACCTATGAATTTATTTATTTCTGGATCTTCACTGAAGAAAAAATTAAAGCTATTTTTTTATTAGTCAGCTCTGGCTCCCATAAGAACACACCACAACATGGGTGGTATAAACAGCGGAAATGTATTTTCTTCCAGCTCTCCTGTTCCTGGCTTGCAAGATGGGGGCCTTCGCTCTACGTCTTCACGTGGTCCTTCCTGTGTACACAGGAATTCCTGGTATCCCTGCCTCTTCTGTTTGTTTTGGAGACAAGGTCTCTGTCACACAGGCTGGAGTGCAATGGCACAATCATAGCTCACTGCTGCCTCAACCTCCTAAACTCTAGCGATCCTCTCACCTCAATCAGTCTCGCAAGTAGCTGTGAGAAAAATTAACTAGGCTAATTTTTCTTTCGAATTTTTTGTAAAGATGGAGATCTTGCTATGTTGCCCAGGCTGTTCTCCACCTCCTGGGCTCAAGTTAGCCTTCTCACCCTGGCCTTTCAAAGTGCTGGGATTACAGGCGTACGCCAGCGCACCCTCTCTTCCAGCGCACAAGGACACCAATCAGTCCTATCAGATTAAGAACACACCCTTGTGATCTCATTTAACCTTAACTACCTCGTTAAAGGCGCTATCTCCAAACACAGTCACATTGAGAGCTAGAGTTTCAATGTATGAATTTTGGTAGAGGGGTAAATATGCTCCAAAGTGCAGTGGCGCAATCTTGGCTCACTGCAACCTCCACCTCCTGGGTTCAAGCGATTCTGCCTCAGTCTTCCAAGTAGCTGGGACTACAGGCATGTGCCACCACGCCCGGCTAATTTTTTTGTATTTTTAGTAGAGACGGGGTTTCACCATGTTGGCCAGGTTGGTCTGGAACTCTTGACCTCAGGTGTTCCGCCCACCTCAGCCCAACAAAGTGCTGGGATTACAGGTATGGCCCACTGCACCCGGCCCAAAGTGCTTTTGAAGTGGCTTCATTTTCTGGTGTAAATACCCAGGGTTTGTCATCTTGCACCAAGAAAATTTAGGACGTGCACACACTTTAGGAGTTTAGGAGTAGAGGTTTCATAGGCAAAATAAAGAGAAAGGAGAACAGCTCTCTCTCTAGTGAAAGAGAAGGGCTTCTGAAAGGGAAAGACCAGCTAGTTGTAGATGCCCCAGATTTTATAGGCAGGCTTGAGGAGGAGGTGTCTGATTTCCTTAGGGCCCACAGATTGGTTGGATCAGGTGTGACGTTTACATAGCACAGGGAAGGCTGGCTGCCCCACCCTAATCTTATTATGCAAATGAACGTTCCACTTGACCAGCGCCATCTCATCTGCTCCTTACTGTACACAAGACTGGCAGAGACAGAAGGGAAGATGGGGCCATCATTTTGAGCATGATTGGCACAACTACCAGCATCTGTGTCTGCAGCTCGATTTTTATAGGCTGATGTTTGTTAGAAAATGATCTGGGGGCTGCTTTTCATTAAAAAGGGAAACCTTACCAAGGACTGCTGTACCTTCACTAACTTTATAACCCCTATATCACTTTCAGGTTGAATGCAGTGGTTCATGCGTATAATCCCAGCACTTTGGGAGGCCCACGTGGGTGGATTGCTTGAGCTCAGGAGTTCAAGACCAGCCTAGGCAAACATAGCGAAACACTGTCTCTCCTTTTATTTATTTTTTTTAGATGGAGTCTTACTCTGTCACCTAGGCTGGAGTGTAGTGGCACAATCTCGGCTCACTGTAACATCCGCCTCCTAGGTTCAAGAGATTCTCTTGCCTCAGCCTCCTGAATATCTGGGATTACAGGCACCCACCACCATGCCCGGCTAATTTTTGTATTTTCAGTAGAGACAGGGTTTCATCATGTTGGCCAGGCTGGTCTCGGACTCCTGACCTCAAGTGATCCGCCCACCTTGGCCCCATAAAATGTTGGGAATATAGGTGTGAGCCACTGCGCCAGACCATCTCTACTTTTTTTTTCCTGATAATTTCTCTTTTTAATTATTGTTTAGGTTAATAGTAGCCTCATTGTCACATCAGGATTATATATTGTTACAGGGAAGAAGAATACATTCTTAAATGCCTCCAATTATTATTCTGTTATTTTTTTTCTTTTTTATTATTATTATTATACTTTAAGTTCTAGGGTACATGTGCAAAATGTGCAGGTTTGTTACATATGTATACTTGTGCCATGTTGGTGCATCTCTACTTTTTTTTTTTTTGAGGCGGAGTCTCGCTCTGTCGCCCGGACTGGAGTGCAGTGGCTGGATCTCAGCTCACTGCAAGCTCCGCCTCCCGGGTTCACGCCATTCTCCTGCCTCAGCCTCCCGAGTAGCTGGGACTACAGGCGCCCGCCTCGTCGCCCGGCTAGTTTTTGTATTTTTAGTAGAGACGGGGTTTCACCGTGTTAGCCAGGATGGTCTCGATCTCCTGACCTCGTGATCCACCCGCCTCGGCCTCCCAAAGTGCTGGGATTACAAGCTTGAGCCACCGCGCCCAGCCGCATCTCTACTTTTTTAAGAAAAGAAACAAAGTGCTTTTAACTAAAAATATTGACTATTAAAACAAACAAAAAAATGACTATTTCAAATATCTACCAGAGCTAAAATCTAGAAACAGACAAGTTTAGAAATATTGAAGTTGAGGATGATAAGCACAGAATGATTAATGCATGTGCTGCTATTCTCCTTGTCAGGGGTTGTTGGGGACAGTTTTTTTTTTTTTTTTTTTTGAGACGGAGTCTGGCTCTGTCGCCCAGGCTGGAGTGCAGTGGCCGGATCTCAGCTCACTGCAAGCTCCGCTTCCCGGGTTTACGCCATTCTCCTGCCTCAGCCTCCGGAGTAGCTGGGACTACAGGCGCCCGCCACCTCGCCCGGCTAGTTTTTTGTATTTTTTAGTAGAGACGGGGTTTCACTGTGTTCATTAGGATGGTCTCGATCTCCTGACCTCGTGATCCGCCCGACTCGGCCTCCCAAAGTGCTGGGATTACAGGCTTGAGCCACTGCGCCCGGCCGGGGACAGTTTTTATTTGCTTTGTTCCACTACCTCTCCACACCCATCCCCATTACTCTATATGGGCTCCTTTAACTTCTCAAAACCAAAGTTGATTCATTCTACGCTAAAAGTGCTCTAAGAACAGAGGGCATTTCTTTCTTTTTTTTTCTTTCTTTTAAAACTAGGAAGAGCCACCATTGAAGCATCAAAAAGCAAGGTTGCTATGAACGCTTGGCCGCCACAAGCCAGCACAGGGCATTTCTGTTTAACTCCATATAGAGTCAGGCACATATGAGCAGCTCAATAAACACCTGCTGGAAGAATGAATGGTTCCATTCCTTATAAACATGGAATTGGAAGGAGTATGTTAGGAGAAGGGCGTCAGCGTGTGGAGGCCAGGCTGAGATGGGCCCTTCTCTCATTTTTCCCAGTCCCCTACCTTCCTGACAGCCAAGGATCTAAACTCTGTACTGCTGCCATAGTGGCCTCAGGAGAGGAGACATGAAGCCCCAAGTCAAGTCTCTGAGTGTCACATGCTTGGAGAATGTTGGCCCACGAATTGAGAGAAAGTACAACCCAGCTACCCTTCGGTTCCCATGGCCACACACCCAAGAATTGCCAGGGTCCAGGTCAAGGGAGAAGGTAATGATGCCAGAGGTCACAGGTGACAACCAACAAGTAATTACTGAGTACCTGCTCTTTGGTCAGTCAGTAAATATTTATTTATTTATTTATTTTATTTTATTATTATTTTTTTTTGAGACGGAGTCTCGCTCTAGCCCGGGCTGGAGTGCAGTGGCCGGATCTCGGCTCACTGCAAGCTCCGCCTCCCGGGTTTACGCCATTCTCCTGCCTCAGCCTCCGGAGTAGCTGGGACTACAGGCGCCCGCCACCTCGCCCGGCTAGTTTTTTGTATTTTTTAGTAGAGACGGGGTTTCACCGTGTTAGCCAGGATGGTCTCGATCTCCTGACCTCGTGATCCGCCCGTCTCGGCCTCCCAAAGTGCTGGGATTACAGGCTTGAGCCACCGCGCCCGGCCTAGTAAATATTTATTAATTACGTGTTTTACACCAAATACAGTACTTGGCACTGCAGACGCAAAAGATGAATAAGATGCTCTTGCTCTCTAGGGATGAATATGTGGGTGCCAAGCGGAGTTGCAGAGCCCACTGCACTACTGGGTCAGGCTTCTCCTTAGCCCTGACAAGCTCACGTCATGACTGGCAGTTCCTCAGTGTCTGTAAGTAAAGGCCTATCCAGTGTGTGTTCCCTTGAGCAAAACAAAAAGTTTTCCATTTAAACTCTATTTTGCCAGCTGTGATGGCTCACGCCTGTAATCCCAACACTTTAGGAGGCCAGGTTGGGTGGGTCGTTTGAGCACAGGAGTTCGAGACCAGCCTGGGCAACACAAGAAGAACGTATCTCTACAAAAAAATTTAAAACTAAAATTTAGCCAGGTGTAGTGATGCATGCCTGTGGTCCCAGCTACACGGGAGGCTGAAGTGAGAGGATCTCTCGAGCCCAGCAGGTCGAGGCTACAGTGGACCATGATCATGCCACTGCACTCCAGCCTGGGCAACAGAATGAGACACTGTCTCCAAAAATTAAAAGTAAAAATAAAATTAAAAATCATCCTTTAAATGGTGGTAGAGGCCAGGCACATTTGCTCACGCCTGTAATCCCAGCACTTTGGGAGGCCAAGGCAGGCGGATCACCTGAGGTTGGGAGTTCAAGATCAGCCTGACCAACATGGAGAAACCCTGTCTCTACTAAAAATTCAAATTAGCCAGGCACAGTGGCATGTGCCTATAATCCCAGCTACTCGGGAGACTGAGGCAGGAGAATCGCTTGAACCTGGGAGGTGGCGGTTGCTGTGAGCTGAGATAGCGCTATTGCACTCCAGCCTGGGCAACAAAAGCAAAACTCCGCCTCAAATAAATAAATAAATAAATAAATAAATAAATAAATAAATAAATAAAAGATGGTAGAATTGCTGGAACCCGGGAGTCAGAGGTTGCAGTGAGCCAAGATCGCGCCACTACACTCTGGCCCGGGGGACAGAACGAGACTCTATCTCAAAAAAAAATAAAAATAAAGCCGGGCGCGGTGGCTCAAGCCTGTAATCCCAGCACTTTGGGAGGCCGAGACGGGCGGATCACGAGGTCAGGAGATCGAGACCATCCTGGCTAACACGGTGAAACCCCGTCTCTACTAAAAAAATACAAAAAACCAGCCGGGCGACGTGGCGGGCGCCTGTAGTCCCAGCTACTCGGGAGGCTGAGGCGGGAGAATGGCGTAAACCCGGGAGGCAAGCTTGCAGTGAGCTGAGATCCGGCCACTGCACTCCAGCCTGGGCGACAAAGCGAGACTCTGTCTCAAAAAAAAAAAATAAATAAATAAATAAATAAATAAATAAAGATAAATAAATAAATATAAAAATAAACTCTATTTTTTCCTTTTTTCCTTTTTCTTTTTTTTAATGACTGTCCATCAGTTTGCCTGGCCCAAGAGGTATAGGCCTGGACTGCAGCGCAATGAGCCAGAGGAACGCCTGTACTGGATATCCGACTCAGAGTGACATTTTCACATCGCTGGTCATGAGGCTTGAGGTGACAAACTGCAAGGTCAGGATGACTGCTTCCAGATAAGAGTCTCCCCTTGGTGAGCAACCATCAGGCAGCTGACAGGGAGCACAGAGCGGGGATTATGTACTCGAGGGACAGCCTGGCGTGGTGACCTGGCCTCCTGCCAGGGCCAACCTCCCTGTTGGCTAAATGACCCAGGGCATTCTCCCCCACAGCAGCAGGATCTGCCAGAACCTCCTCAACCGGTCTGCTTGCTCCTACCACCACCCTGCGCATGAGATTATGCTGGGCATGACATAGTAATGACACCGTTGCTTGCTCTATCGCCAAACGGGCCAAAGTCAAAATCACAGAAGTCACTTGGGTAAGGCAGAAACACACAGACACTGCCAGCAGACTCTCCCAGCAACCCCAACTCAGGGAGGTGAGCCTTCCTGAAGCAAAGAGTTGCAGCACAGTGCAGTAAATACCAGGTTCAACCAAGCGAAGCTGCCAGCATCAGATCATTTTTGCCTACAAAAACAAAACTTTCATGCAGTCCAGCAGTCACTGACTCTTACATTACGTAGCATATCCTATGTGCCAGGCAAAATTCTTTTTTTTTTTCTTTTTTCTTTTTTAAAGAAAGGGTCTCACTGCATTGCCCAGGGTGGAGTGCAGTGGCACGATCATAGCTCAGTGCAGCCTCCACCTCCTGGACTCAAATGATCCTCCTGCCTCAGCCTCTGGAGTAGCTGGGACTACAGGTGCATGCTGCCATGCCTGGCTCAGGCAAGGTTCTAATCTCTCCACACACAAACTCACCTCATTTATATAACAACTCCATGAGGAGGGTACGTGATTATGTCCGTTTTACAGACAAGGCTGAGGAAGTGGCTGCCAGTCAGTGGCGACAATTCAAACGCAGGCACCAGAATCCACATTCTCCATCCCTACCCTGTCCTGCCTCTGCCGGAGGTGTGCAGAGTTCACGGAAATCACAGAGTAAGGGCCAAGATGTTCAAAAAGTCTTCCAGAAGGAAGTCAGGCCTGAGGAATCTGTACCCTCTGATGCCTGACAGTGACCAAAGGCCTTCATCTCATTTGAGCATGGTCAAGTTTGACTCAAGTTACACGGTGGCTCCTCGCCTCCAGAAAGGGAGCTGTCCCCAAGGGTTCAAGTCCCTCCACACAAATTCACTTCAGGTTCACATTATCTTTATTTTTATTTATTTATTTTGAGACAGGGTCTCATTCTGCCACCCAGGCTGGAGAGCAGTTCAATCACCATTCACTGCAGCCTTGACCTCCCAGGCTCAAGCCTCCCACCTCAACCTCTCGAGAAGCTGGGATCGCTGGTGCGTTCCACTGTGCTCGGCTAATTTTTGTATTTTTTGTAGAGATGGGGGGTCTCACTATGTTGCGCAGACTGGTCTTGAACTTCTGGGCTCAAGCGATCCTCCTGTCTTAGCCTCCCAAACTGCTGGGATTACAGGAGTGGCCCAGGTTCACTTTATAAACATCTGTTGCATAGGCCCGGCGCGGTGGCTCAAGCCTGTAATCCCAGCACTTTGGGAGGCGGAGATGGGCGGATCACGAGGTCAGGAGATCAAGACCATCCTGGCTAACCCGGTGAAACCCCGTCTCTACTAAAAATACAAAAAACTAGCCGGGCGAGGTGGCGGGCGCCTGTAGTCCCAGCTACTCCGGAGGCTGAGGCAGGAGAATGGCGTAAACCCGGGAGGCGGAGCTTGCAGTGAGCTGAGATCCGGCCACTGCACTCCAGCCTGGGCGACAGAGCCAGACTCCGTCTCAAAAAAAAAAAAAAAAAAAAAAATCTGTTGCATAAACAGATCTGAGTAAGGAGGAGAAAAAGAATGAATGAGCAAAACCAGAGTGCAAATTTATTCATTAACATAGAAAAAGAAATGCCGGAATGACTGGAATCCCCAGGTATGTGGAGTTGGGGAGCACTGAGCTTTCCAATTACATTACCTGGCGCATATTTCGCAAAAACCCCATGGGGGAAACATTGTCATTGAATTTTACAAATGAGGAAGCCCACTGGGAGTGGTGACTGAAGCCAACTGCCCCCAAATTCTGTAGTCGGTAGGGCCAAGATTCTGACCACCCTGTTTTCACACCTGCTTCTGCCTTCCAAGCTGCTGTGCACTTTCTGCTCCCAGCAGGAAAATTAGCTTAGGAAATCCAATTAAGACGATCCCACCGCTGGCAGAGTACAGGCCCAGTTTACAAGGAGCCAGGAGGTCTTTGGGAATACCTTCTGGCTGTGAGTGCCCGATTCTCCATCCTCCACCACGCAGCCGTCCAGCTGCCAACCAGAAGAGAACACGTAACTGGACAGTCAGGGTATGCCTGCCCTGGTCGCTGCTGGAGAAACTGGAGACTGTCACTCTCTCACTCCGGCACCTTTTCCAATATTCCTTATCAGCCACCAAAGGCTACTGCCATTACAACATTACCTCATGATGGGCATATTACAATTTCCTAGATTACATCTTATCTGACATTAGTTACATTTTAGGGTTGTTGCTTCCTGGCACTTTAATTTTAAAAGTAAGCTATCTCCAAATCACAGAGGAGGATGAGTTACAGCTACTTCTATCCATTTTCTGAGCCTCGTTTACAGAAACTAACCTTTTCTTCCACGGGCCTAGGTTTCAGGGTGCACTCTGTGCTGGTTCTATAGCCTTCTAGCCATTAACTGTAATAAGGAATGATAATGTTCTTTATCTCAATTATTTTGTTTTCTATTTTTGGTGGTTGGCATGAGAGGAAGTACAGGCAGAATCTGATTGTGTAAAATTGTCATCTTGATAGCAGTGCCCTTTTGCAAGACATGGGTCATCAAGCTCCTAAAAAATTTTTTTTTCTTTTCTTTTTGAGACAGGGTCTCGCTCTGTCACCCAGGCTGGAATGCAGTGGTGCCATCATGGCTCACTGCAGCCTCAAACTCCCAGGCTCAAACTGTCCTCCCACCTCAGTTTCCCAAGTGCCTGGGACCATAGGCACGCACCACCATGCCTGGCTAATTTTTTGTAGAGACAAGGGTCTCACTTTGTTGCCCAAGCTGGTCTTGAAGCCCTGAGCTCAAGTGATCCTCCTGCCTCAGCTTCCCAAAGTGCTGAGATTACAGGCATGAGCCACCTTGCCCGGCAGGACTATTTTTTCATATCATTATTAACTTTAACTACAGGGATTAGGTATCATATAAACAGATACCAAAGATATAACTCGGTGCAACATTACCATGTAATCGTCAAGGGTTAATAAGTATAAAGAGGAAAGAACGTGGCCAGGCACAGTGGCTCACACCTGCAATCCCACCACTTTGGCAAGTCAAGGTGAGTGGATCACCTGAGATCAGGAGCTCAAGACCAGCCTGACTGACATGGTGAAACCCCATTTCTACTAAAAATACAAAGTTAGCTGGACATGGTGGCACATGCCTGTAACCCCAGCTACTCTGGAGGCTGAGGCGGGAGAATCGCTTGAACCCAGGAGGCAGAGGTTGCAGTGAACCGAGATGACACCACTGCACTCCAGGCTTGTTTCACTCAAAAAGAGTGAAACTGCATCAAAAAAAAAAAAAAAAAAAAAAAAAGGAAAAAACAAAAAAAGAACGTATTTTTACAAAATACAACTTACCACATTGTGTACCCTACCACTGATGAGACAAAGAAAAACCTCAAATGGAGTATCTGAGGAGTGGATGGGCACTGAAATCACTGTCTATTTGACTTTCCTCCACTGCCCGATGGCAACAATCAATAGTGTAAGGAGGAAAGGAGATGGAGACTTCAATCACTTTCTCAGGAAATCCACTCCCTTCTAGGGCATGGCAAACTACAAAGGAAAAAGAACAAAGCTAGGAAATGGGAAAGTTGTGGCCCAGCCTGGAGTGCAATGGTGTGATCTCAGCTCACTGCAACCTCTGCATCCTAGGCTCAAACAATTGTCCTGCCTCAGCTTCCCGAGTAGCTGGGACTACTGGTGCACACCACCACGCCTGGCTAATTTTTGTATTTTTTGTAGAGACAGGATTTTGCCATGTTGACCAGGCTGGTCTCCAACTCCTGTCCTCAAGTAATCCGTCCTCCTCAGCCTCCCAAAGTGTTGGGATTACAGACATGAGCCACCACAGCCAGCTTCTGTGGGTTTTTTTTGTTTTTTCTGGGGGGGGGGGGGGGTTGGTTTGGTTCTGTTTTGTGACAAGGTCACAGCCTGTTGCCCAGGCTGACCTTGAACTCTTGGGCTCAGGGGATCATCCTGCCTCAGCCTCCAGAGTAGCTGGGACTACAGGCTCATCACAATGCCCAGCTTTATCTGTTATTTAATGTCTTCAGGTTTTTGTGGCTGAATTTGGATGAAGGGATTGAAGGCTAAAAATTATAAAGTATAGGCAGGGCCCAGTGGCTCACACCTGTAATCCTAGCACTTTGGAAGGCAGAGGCAGGCAGATCATGAGGTCAGGAGTTTGAGACCAGCCTGGCCAATATAGTGAAACCCCGTCTCTACTGAAAATATAAAAATTAGTCGGGTGTGGTGGTAAGCGCCTGTAATCCCAGCTACTCCGGAGGCTGAGGCAGAAGAGTCGCTTGAACCCGGGAGGTGGAGGTTTCAGCGAGCCAAGATCACACCACTGCACTCCAGCTGGGCGACAGAGCGACACTCCATCTCAAAAAACAATCAAAAACAAACAAACAAACAAACAAAACAGACAAAGTCTCACTCTGCCACCCAGCCTGGAGTGCAATGGCGCACTCGGGGTTCACTGCAGCCTGTGCCTTCAAACAATTCTCCTCCCTCAGTCTCCCAAGTAGCTGGGATTATAGGAGCTCACCACCAGGCCCAGCTAATTTTTGTATTTTTAGTAGAGATGGGGTTTCACCACGTTGGTCAGGCTAGTCTCAAACTCCTGACCTCAAGTGATCTGCCTGCCTCAGCCTCCCAAAGTGCTGAGATTACAGGCGTGAGCCACCAGGCCTGGGAGGGAAAAAAAATCCTTTTATTTGCAAAAAGAATAGGTGCAGTGCCTTTGATCAGGCAATGTTATCTAGCTAGAATGTAAAGACACTGTTTTTCAACATGTTTCTTTTTAGAGTTATCTTCTCCGTATAGCAAGTGATAGAAAATTTCCATTTATATTGGCAAAAAGAAGGGTCCTTTTATTTTTTAATCTTAAAATTTTTCAAAACAAAAAACAGGAAGAATAGTACAATGAATAACCATGTCCTCACCACAGAGATTCAACCATTCTTTACAATTTCATCTATAATTTGTTTTTTGTCCAACAACTTAAAACTAAATTACAGACATTGTGACACTTTTCTCCTGAAATACCTTAACATGCAATTTCAGAAAACAATAATATTCTTCCACAAAATCATTATCCATTATCACACATATTAAGATAAATGCTCATGCTGTCTAACCCATGTTCAATTAGGAAGGTGGTTTTTGTTAAATAAATTCACTTTAAAAATGTGAGATGATTGAAAGAAGAAAACATTAGGTAAATAATAGTAAATAATAATATAGGTTATATATGGATATGGGCAAAAGTCTGATGATGGTGGGTTTCAGAAAACTCTAGCTTGAGGCTGGGCACAGTAGCTCACGCCTGTAATCCCAACACTTTGGGAGGCCGAGGTGAGTGGATCAACTGAGATCGGGAGTTCGAGACCAGCCTGACCAACATGGTGAAACCCCATCTCTACTAAAAATACAAAAATTAGCCAGGCGTGGTTGTGGGCCCCTGTAATCCCAGCTACTCAGAAGGCTGGGGCAGGAGAATCACTTGAACGTGGGAGGCAGAGGTTGCAGTGAGCAGAGATCATGACATTGCACTCCAGCCTAGGTGACAAGAGTGAAACTCCGTCTCAAAAAAAAGAGGCTAGCACCAGAGAATGCTTTCAAGTTTTCAACACCGTGATCTAGCCTAAACTGCAATTGGTATCCCAGCTTAAAAACTAATACCGGCCGGGTGCGGTGGCTCAAGCCTGTAATCCCAGCACTTTGGGAGGCCGAGACGGGCGGATCACGAGGTCAGGAGATCGAGACCATCCTGGCTAACATGGTGAAACCCCGTCTCTACTAAAAAATACAAAAAACTAGCTGGGCGAGGTGGTGGGCGCCTGTAGTCCCAGCTACTCGAGAGGCTGAGGCAGGAGAATGGCATAAACCCGGGAGGCAGAGCTTGCAGTGAGCTGAGATCCAGCCACAGCACTCCAGCCCGGGCAACAGAGCGAGACTCCGTCTCAAAAAAAAAAAAAAAACAAAAACAAAAACTAATACCTGGGAGGCTGGGTGCGGTGGCTCACGCCTGTAATCCCAGCACTTTGAGAGGATGAGGTGGGTGGATCATTTGAGGTCAGGAGTTTGAGGCCAGTTTGGCCAACATGGTGAAACCCTGATCTGTACTAAAAACACAAAAATTAGCTGGGCGTTGTAGTGCCCAATCGTAATCCCAGCTACTTGGGAGATGGGCAGGAAAATCACTTGAACCCAGGAGGCAGAAGTTGCAGTGAGCCAAGATAGCACTACTGTACTTCAGCGTGCGTGACAGAGCAAGAGTCTGTCTTGAAAAAACAAACAAACAAAAAAACTAATACCTGGGAAAGGTAGAGAGGGTAAAACATGCAATCTAGGCTGTGTAGGCAAAGGAAATAGAACAAGAAAGATGCTAAGAGATTGGGAGAAACTTAAGTGGGCCAAGAAATATAAGTCATCTCTTGATCAAAAAATAAGTGTGTTGGGAAGAACAGTAATAAAGTGAAGTTAGGAATAAAAAGAGAATAACATGTCTCCAAATGTATGATGGGGTTGCAACCTGATAAAGCCATCTTAAATTGAAAATTTAAGTTGAAAGTCTGTTTTCAACTTGGGATATTTTCAATTTACAATGGGCTTCTCCAGAGGTAACCCCATCGTAAGTCAAGGAAAATAGTGAATGCATATGGCTTTCACACCACTGTAAAGTCATAAGTCCAACCACCATAAGTCTGGGACATCTGTATACATGAGCATAATTAGAGGTTATCTCTGGGAGGTATGACAAGGGGCAATTTGTCCTCTCTGCGGTATGGGTCTCAACTTTACAAACCATAGAATCATGCTGCCTGGTTTGAATTCTGGTTATGCCACTATCAGCTGTGGACCCTTGAACTGATTACTTGAGATCTCTTTGTCTCAGTTAACTCGCCTATAAAACGAGAGGAAACAGTAGTTTCTACCCTATAATACACTATAACCCTTTCCTAACACATCAGTGATAAGCATGACCTAAAAAATTCAGTGGCATAAAAGGTGGGTTTGTGTTAAGGCAAGGTTAATGAAAAACAGGATTTTTGGTCAGTCTATTTTGTCATAAAAAGCACAAAAGTAAAGATAAACCTACACTGTGCGCAACTGATGAGAAACAATGCCCTCACCATCTCTCTCCTGTTCCTCTACCCTCAGCTGCGGGGAAGAGACAGGAGTGGGAGGAAGCAGTGACACCGGTGGGCAGAGCAGGAGAGCACAGCCTCTGGAAATTAAATTTGAAAGTTGGTGGGAGGCCGGGTGCAGTGGCTCACACCTGTAATCCCAGCACTTTGGAAGGCCAAGGCAGGTGGATTACCTGAGGTCAGGAGTTCAAGACCAGCCTGGCCAACATGGTGAAACCCCCCTCTCTACTGAAAACACAAAAATTAGCCTGATGTGGTAGGGGGCCCCTGTAATCCCTACTTGGGAGGCTGAGGCAGGAGAATCACTTGAACTCAGGGAGGTAGAGGTTGTTGTGAGCCAAGATTGCACCATTGCATTCTAACCTGGGTGACAAGAACGCAACTTCATCTCAAAAAAAAAAAAAAAAAAAGTTGGTAAGAAGTGGGAAAGGGAGGGGCTAGGATCAAGGTTAACCTCAGAACTGTGGATTATAAAGGGCCTTCCTCTTGAAAAGAACAGGAATTTATTCAGCTCCCATATGAGAATGAGAGCAGGCAGAGGCCGGGAGGTAATTACCAATAGCCAATCGTGTTTTATGGGATATTGATTTATCACTTGGTTTTACTATACATGTCAAGTGCTGAGAACAGACCCTGGTGCATCAAAAGCACTCAATAAATGTGCACTATCATTTTTATTATCGCCTGCCTCTTTTTCATTTCCACTCTCTCTCCCTATTTCAGGCTCGTGTTACAACTTGGCTGGTTTATGTTAGCTCTTCCTAACTGGTCTCCTGTCCTGGGCAGATAATTCCAAGAAGCCACCAGGAATTCATCCACACTTCTACATTTCAGAGGGCCTGCCACGTCCCAGCCTAGAAGAACCTAGAGGTTCTTCAATATGTTTGTGAAGGAGTGCAGGGAACTTCGCCTCAAATTGGGCTCCCTGGTATAACAAGTATTTTGAATTACACATCCTTAGAGATCAGTGGATGCCACAAGAGACTTTTCCCCTATCTACACTAAGTCCAACAGACCCACTAAGGAGAGCAATTTGTGTCCTTCCTCCCTCTTAATCCTCTACCTCTCCCAAAGCACAGAATGAAGTTCCTTTATCTGCCTCAAGTCCGGACCTACCAGAGAACAAAGCAAAGACCTCTGGTCCCTTCCCTGAGTTTTCATTAACTGACCCCTTATTGCAGGAAGGCAGGCAGAAGTCTGTCAACAAACCTAGATGGACTTTTGTCACAAACCATTGTCTGCTCTGCAGGCTCAAAAGACTTTGTCTCAAGACCATTTTATGTTCTTCAAGCCCATTCAATTCCCTAAAAATCAGTTACTACCCCTAAAATCCTCCACACCTCCCCGTCTTCCTTTTCCCTAAGAAGTAGGGTATATAAGCATCTGCACCCCATTGGGATACTGGGCAATCACTCTGTGACTCTGCCCATGCACACGGTAGTAATGCATCTGTATGCCTTTTCTTTTATTAACCTGCGTTTTTGTGAGTTGAATTTTCAGCAAAATTTCAAAGGGTGACTTCAGCCTTGAAAGTTTCAGTGAAGCCAGGTGCGGTGGCTCACGCCTGTAATCCCAGCACTTTGGGAGGCCGAGACGGGCAGATCACGAGGTCAGGAGATCGAGACCATCCTGGCTAACACATTGAAACCCTGTCTCTACTAAAAACACAAAAAATTAGCTGGGTGTGGTGGTGGGCACCTGTAGTCCTAGCTACTCGGGAGGCTGAGGCAGGAGAATGGCGTGAACCCGGGAGGCGAAGCTTGCAGTGAGCCGAGATCATGCCACTGCACTCCAGCCTGGGCGACAGAGCGAGACTCCATCTCAAAAAAAAAAAAAAAAAAAAAAAAAAAAAAAAGTAAATTTCAGTGAAAAATTCACCCCTATACTTGATACTATAGTACCCTGCCATGCTTACCACAGCCAACCAGACCATGGTCGACATATGACATAAAGGCTAGTCAGCTGCCCTGATGTTATCTGCACAGCACGCACACTCTATATTAGTCTTTGATTGGCTGGTCAAATCGTATTCTGCGATTTAGAGAATCCGGATGCAAGATACAGGAAAGACCAGCTGACACAAAAGAAACAGAAGCAAACAACACAAAGACAAGGCAATAAACAGAACTCCTAGGGTAGGAGAAGTCATGAATAAATAGAAAATACCACTTCTTCCCTCCTCTTCTCTGTTCACTACTGAACCCCAAACATAAATAAAGGCCTTTAACACCTTGGCCATGGGAGCCCTCTCTGGTCCTACTCCCAATATTGTCTTGGGCAATGCTCCACACATCCAGTGATTTTTCTCTTTAAGTGTCTTTCTTCCTCCAGTATAGTCTTAACGCTTCTTAAATCTAGGAATCCCAGAGTCACAAAACTTTAAAGCTGGAAGCGGTCCTCTAGATATCACGCCTCTCACATATCTTAATTGACTTTCCACTGTTAATGGTCTTTCAGGTTGCCTCTTGGAAATAACCATCAAAAGTCCTGTGAGCACACACCTTTGCACCCAGCAATTCTACTTCTAGTAATTTATTCTGTGGAAAGTAATCAGACAAACATCCAAAAAAATGATGAAATAGAATTGATTTTTTTATTTTTAATTTTTATTTATATATTTTTTTGAGATGGAGTCTCTGTCACCCAGGTTGGAGTGCAGTGGCACGATCTTGGCTCACTGCAACCTCTGCCTTCCGGATTCAAGCGATTCTCTCTCCTGCCTCATTCTCCTGAGTAGCTGGGATTACAGGTGTGCACCACCACGCCCAGCTGATTTTTGTATTTTTATTTATTTATTTATTTTTATTTTTTTTTTGAGACGGAGTCTCGCTCTGTCACCCAGGCTGGAGTGCAGTGGCCAGATCTCAGCTCCCTACAAGCTCCGCCTCCCAGGTTCACGCCATTCTCCTGCCTCAGCCTCCCGAGTAGCTGGGACTACAGGCGCCGCCACCTCGCCCGGGTAGTTTTTTGTATTTTTAGTAGAGACGGGGTTTCACTGTGTTAGCCAGGATAGTCTCGATCTCCTGACCTCGTGATCCACCCGTCTCGGCCTCCCAAAGTGCTGGGGATTACAGGCTTGAGCCACCGCGCCCGGCCGATTTTTGTATTTTTACTAGAGACAAGGTTTCACCATGTTGAGCAAGCTGGTCTTGAACTCCCGACCTCAAGTGACCAGACTGCCTTAGCCTCCCAAAGTGCTGGGATTACAGGTGTGAGCCACTGTGTCCAGCCAAAATGACATAATAGAATATTAATTGCAGCATGCTTCAAAATAGCAAAAGTTTAAAAATTACTTACCTGTGTAATAATAAGAGATTGGTTAAATAATTGTTGCTATCTACAACCATTAGGTGAAACACTAGCACGGTATTAAAATCAGAACAAAGGCCAAACGTGGTGGTTCACACCTGTCATCCCAGCACTTTGGGAGGCTGAGGCAGGTGGATTGCTTGAGGTCAGGAGTTCAAGACCTGCCTGGCCAACATGGTGAAACCCCATCTCCACTAAAAATACAAAAATTAGCTGGGTATGGTGGTGCGTGTCTGTAGTCCCAGCTACTCAGGAGGCTGAGGCAGGAGAATCACTTGAACCCGTGAGGCAGAGGTTGCAATGAGCCAAGATGGTACCACTGCCCTCCAGCCTGGATGACAGAGTGAGACTCCATCTCCATCAATCAATCAAGCAATTAAATTGGAATAGACATTATAAATTTAACATAGAAACATGTTCTTGCCATCTTCATAAGTAAAAATGTTGGGTCAAAAAATGAGGTTTAATGTTCTGATTTTATTTATTAGAAAGCATATTTTAAATATGTTTACATAAACAGAAAAAAATCCTGAAAAGATTTTATAGAACTTATCTCTAAGTGGTAGAAATATAAATGACTGCATTCTGCTTCGTTTTTTGCTTGTCTGTAACTTCTAAATGTCTGCATTGAACGTATATTTTTGAAAAATAAAACAAAAATCCTACCAAAGGCCCAGATCAGGTGGTGTCCCATCTATAAACTGTTGAGAGAAGCCCCTCCAGAATGCATCCCCCACTCTGAATGTAGACACGTTTACATCTGTTTCTGACGCCAACACACACTCACAGCTGTGACCCTGAGAACACAGCTGCCTTCTCTCCACAGTAGCAGGTGCAGTGTTTCAACACTGTGGTGGTTTATATATTACATTAGCCCCAAAAAGATTTTCCCACACCCCAACATCTGTGAAGATGATCTTAGTTGGGAAAAGGGCCTTGGCAGCTATAATTAAGATGGGATCGTCCTGGATTATCTGGATGGGCCCTAAACCCAATGACAAGCGTCCTTGTAAGAGACAAAAGAAGAGAGGTACACGGACAGAGGAGAAGGCCATGTGAAGATGGAGGCAGAGTGTGGCATGATGCAGCCCCCAGCCAAAGCCAATGGAGGCACCAAAAGCTGGGAGAGGCCAGGAAGGACTCTTCTGATAGAGGGTGGCCCCACTAACACCTTGATTTTGGACTTCTGACCTCCCGAACTGTGAGAAAATAAATTTCTGTTGTTTTAAGTCACGAAGTTTGTGGTCGTTTGTTAGGGCACATACAGAAAACGAATACAGACATAGTAGGCACTTGGTCAATACTGGTGGGAGGAAAAAAAATTGCTTAAACGACTGTGTCCTTAGTTCTTCTAGTTTTGATTCAGAAAGAAAGAATGTCTCATTAAAATATTTTTCGATTAGGTGGTGTGGTGGTGTGTGCCTATGGTCCCAGCTACTTGGGAGGCTGAGGCAGGAGGATCACTTGAACGCAGAGGATGCAATGAGCTGTGACCACACCGTTGCACTCTAGCCTAGGCAACAAAACAAGATCCTGTCTTTTTTTTCTTTTTTTTTTTCCAGAGGAAGTTTCACTCTTGTTGCCCAGGCTGGAATGCAATGGTGTGATCTTGGCTCACCACAACCTCTACCTCCCAGGTTCAAGCGATTCTCCTGCCTCAGCCTCCTGAGTAGCTGGGATTATAGGCATGCGCCACCAAGCCCAGCTAATTTTGTATTTTTAGTAGAGACTGGGTTTCTCTGTGTGGGTCAGGCTGGTCTCAAACTCCCAACCTCGGGTGATCCGCCCACCTCGGCCTCCCAAAGTGCTGAGATTACAGGTGTCAGCCGCCGTGCCCGGCCAAGACCCTGTCTTTAAAAAAAAAAAAAAAAAAAAAAAAAAAAAATGTTGGCCGGGCGCGGTGGCTCAAGCCTGTAATCCCAGCACTTTGGGAGGCCGAGACGGGCGGATCACGAGGTAAGGAGATCGAGACCATCCTGGCTAACACGGTGAAACCCCGTCTCTACTAAAAAAATACAAAAAACTAGCCGGGCGAGGTGGCGGGCGCCTGTGGTCCCAGCTACTCGGGAGGCTGAGGCAGGAGAATGGCGTAAACCTGGGGGGCGGAGCTTGCAGTGAGCCGAGATCCGGCCACTGCACTCCAGCCCAGGCGACAGAGCGAGACTCCGTCTCAAAAAAAAAAAAAAAAAAAAAAAAAAAATGTTTAAGAAAGCAAAAAATACTTTTCTAAACCTTAGTTTCTTATGATCAAATTTGAATGATTCCACCCATCAAAATGGCAGTGTTACTTGGTGATCCATTAGCCTTGATTTGAAATAAGAAATAAAAGTAATTGACTCTCTCTACATTGTCTTTAGGGAGACAAAGTTCAGCCACACTTTCTCAAATGCTAAGCTCCTTATTTTACCCAGAGCGTGAGTTCAGTATTCACGGCCTTGCACAGACTTCACCAAATACTGACAGTAAGAGTTTTAAAAGGACAATGACAGGGTTGAAAGTTGAAAAATTTGAACTACTTTTCTCCTCTCTCTGTTCTTAAAAATCTGTGTCATTTTCTTCCTGGGAACCAACTCAGTGCTAATCTGCACGCACAGTTCCTGTCCATGGAAGGCATAATTTGGCCTCATGTGTTTGCTTTTTGTTTTGCTTTCAAATCAAATGCTTCAGTGCTTTGATAACTAAAAATGAAAGAGGAGAGAAAATGTGTTTTTCTTCAGGCTTAAAAAAAAAAAAATCAGTGTTGAACCTTCAAGGGATTATCGTGTAAAACATGATGTAGAGAAGCTGGAGTGGAGTAGGGACGGGCCTAGAGAGAAGGGGATGGTGAAACCTCATCCACTGCTTGTAGAATAATGTATGCCCAGGGTGACAGGGTGCGCCAGCCCCTGAGGTCACCTCTCATCCGTGTGGTGTACAACCATGTAGGGTTCCAAAGGTAAGCCCCAGCATGGATTCCAGCATGAGGAAAGGATGTATAGGAAGAATCTAAGTGTGAGTGGATGCAGGGCTCATGCAGGCCAAGATATGGGTTTGCCTGTCCTGCTCGCAACGCTTCTGCCAAGACTACCATCCATGGACTCACAGAATGCCTTATGTACCATCACGGAATTCCACACAGCATTGCCTCTGACCCAGGTACTCGCTTTATGGGTAAAGAAGTGGCAGTGCAGGCCAGGCGCGGTGGCTCGTGCCTGTAATCCCAGCACTTTGGGAGGCCGAGGTAGGCGGATCTTGAGGTCAGGAGATCGAGACCATCTTGGCTAACACGGTGAAACCCCATCTCTACTAAAAATACAAAAAATTAGCCAGGCGTGGTGGCGGGCGCCTGTAGTCCCAGCTACTCGGGAGGCTGAGGCAGGAGAATGGCATGAACCTGGGAGGCGGAGCTTGCAGTGAGCCGAGACCGCGCCACTGCACTCCAGCCTGGGTGACAGAGCAAGACTTCGACTCAAAAAAAAAAAAAAAAAGAAGTGGCAGTGGGCTCATGCTCATGGAATTCACTGGTCTTACCATGTTCCCCATCATCCTGAAGCAGCTGGATTGATAGAACGGTGGAATGGCCTTTTGAAGTCACAATTACAACACCAACTATGTGAGAAGTCAGATGTGAAGAATGTCAGATCTGCCCAAGCCTCTGCACCCTCCTCTCTCATCCAAAGATGCTCTGTGACTTCAGACCAGGCTCAGCTTCCTTCTTCCTGACACTTGCCTTTCACAAGCCAACTTCTCCAGGAGCCTGTTGTTCTGAAGCCTGCACTGCGATGAGGGCTAGTCTACTGAGGACCTGGGTGAACGTCTGAAGGACAGGCTGCTAGAAGCCTGTGTTCCTGGGCTTCGGCTACCAGTGCAAGCTTACTAAATGATAGAGCAGGTTCTTTCCTTCCCCTTGGCCTTCTCACCTCAGGGAGCAAGGGGAAAGGTCTAGGAAAAAGGGAAGCCTGTGACTCTAGGGCCAGCTAGAGATGAAGGAGTGCCTGCAATCAGGGGTTAACTAGGCTGCTCGAGGGGATATGGACCAGATCGATCACTAGATTTGATCTGATGAAAAGAGAATGCCAGGGGATGGGATGGATTATTCTTATTTCTTCTGAGACATAAATTGCATTTTAATCCTAGTGGCCTTTCTTGTTTTGTTTTTCAGACAGTCTCGCTCTGTTGCCCAGGCTGGAGTGCAATGGTGCAATCTTGGCTCACTGCAACCTCCACCTCCTGGGTTCAAGTGATTCTCCTGCCTCAGCCTCCCAATACCAATCCCAAGTAGCTGGGATTACAGGTGCCCGCCACCACGTCCAGCTAATGTTTCTATTTTTAAAGAGATGGGGTTTCACCATGTTGGCCAGGCTGGTCTCGAATTTCTGACCTCAAGGAATCCGCCCACCTTGGCCTCCCAAAGTGCTGGGATTACAGGAGTTTCACTCTTCTTGCCCAGGTTGGAATGCAATGGTGCCATCTTGGCTCACCGCAACCTCTGCCTCCCAGGTTCAAGCAATTCTCCTGCCTCAGCCTCCTGAGTAGCTGGGATTACAGGCATGCACCACTATGCCCGGCTAATTTTGTATTTTTAGTAGAGACAGGGTTTCTCCATGTTGAGTCTGGTCTCGAACTCCTGACCTCAGGTGATCCACCCAATTCGGCCTCCCAAAGTGCTGGGATTACAGGCATGAGCCACTGCGCCCGGCAATTGATTGATTTTAAGACAGGGTCTTGCTCTGTCACCCAGCCTGGAGTGTGGAGTGCAGTGGCACCATCATAGCTTACTACAGTCATGACCTCCCAGATTCAAGCAATCCTCCCACCTCAGCCTCCAGAGTAGCTGGGACCGCAGGTGCATGCCACAAGGCCCAGCTAATTCCTGGTGGCCTTCAATGGCTAAAAAGAAAACAAGACTAACATGGGCATTTTGGCCAGTGGCCAGAATAAGAATTTTTTTTAACAAAACAGGTCTTAAAATGCTCTTTAAAACCATAAAATCACATTAAAACATAGCCTTACTATGCACTTATGATTTTAATAAATAAATGGCTTTGAAAAATATTTCTCATAATTAGAAAATTGAAATATACTTTTCAATTTGCTACCCTAGAAGGAAATGCGATGCCACAGGACTGCTATCAGTATTACAAGTCAGCTGGAGTTACTTAAAAGGACAACATATTGTTGACTGATTTGATGAAATAGTGTAATAGATCAGGAAAAGAAGGAATCACCAAATCCACCAGGAACACAACTTTTGTCCAGAAATGAAGAACCAGCTGGGCGTGGTGGCTCACACCTGTAATCCCAGCACTTTGGGAGGCTGAGGCGGGTGGATCACCTGAGGTCAGGAGTTCGAGACCAGCCTGGACAACATGGTGAAACCCTGTCTCTACTAAAAACACAAAAATTAATGGGGCCTGCTGGTGCATGTCTGTAAGCCCAGCTACTCAGGAGGCTGAGGGAGGAGAATCGCTTAAACCCAGGAGACAGAGGTTGCAGTGAGCCAAGATCATGCCATTGAACTCCAGCCTGGGCAACAGAGCGAGACTTCCTGTCTCAAAAAAAAAAAAAAAAAAACCAAACCAATAAATTAGACAGATTAAATTAGCCGTCACGCGGTGCAGCAGGAATCTGGTGACAGCTGACATCCTGGAAAAGTGGCAGGCACACTGCAAGGTCTGAGTTGTAACTGGATGTGGCCTAATATTTTCTTCCATGGGACATTGAATACAAAATACATGGTGTAAACAAATAAGAAAACAGAAGGCTGGGCGCGGTGGCTCAAGTCTGTAATCCCAGCACTTTGGGAGGCCGAGACGGGCGGATCACGAGGTCAGGAGTTTGAGACCATCCTGGCTAACACGGTGAAACCCCATCTCTACTAAAAAATACAAAAAGCTAGCCGGGCAAGGTGGCTGGCGCCTGTAGTCCCAGCTACTCGGGAGGCTGAGGCAGGAGAATGGCGTAAACCCGGGAGGCGGAGCTTGCAGTGAGCTGAGATCCGGCCACTGCACTCCAGCCCTCCAGCCCAGGCAACAGAGCGAGACTCCGTCTCAAAAAAAAAAACAGAAAAAAGAAAACAGAACTTATTTTACATAGTTTGTTTTGATCATTCCTTACACCCATAGTTTCTCTTATTTTTTTTTTTTTTTTTTGAGACGGAGTCTCGCTCTGTCGCCCGGGCTGGAGTGCAGTGGCCGGTTCTCAGCTCACTGCAAGCTCCGCCTCCCGGGTTTATGCCATTCTCCTGCCTCAGCCTCCGAGTAGCTGGGACTACAGGCGCCCGCCACCTCGCCCGGCTAGTTTTTTGTATTTTTTAGTAGAGACGGGGTTTCACCGTGTTAGCCAGGATGGTCTCGATCTCCTGACCTCGTGATCCGCCCGTCTTGGCCTCCCAAAGTGCTGGGATTACAGGCTTGAGCCACCGCGCCCGGCCCATAGTTTCTCTTATAAACTTTTTTCAGCAGATGAAAATTAGCCAAATCTGATTATGTCTGGTCCTTACTTAACTTAAAACAGCCCATAGGGCTCCAGTGTTCCTGCCCCTGTTCACCTCTCCAGCCTCAGCTCTCACTTCACCACCTGCCCGGCCCCATCCCATTTATACACCCCCTCTCATCCTACTGGCCCACTTGCAGTTCCTGTCTTGTCTCTGGACCTTCACAAATGCCGTCCCTGAAATACCCTTCCTCTCCCTACCCCTGTCTTCCACCTCCCCTCCTGCTGACACATCATTCAGGTCTCAGCACAAATGTGAAACGCCCTTTTCCAGTGCTCTAAATAGCATGTTGTGTATCTCCCATCAAAAAAAATGCTCACCTTTTTTAGGTGGCCTTGGAGGAGACATCAGCTATATGTTTCACCATGTGGAGCCAGGAGCTGAGGGAAGTTGATTTTTGAAGGGAGAGGGAGATTGAAAGAAAGAGAGCGAATAGAAGGAAGCCAATGCATGGAAAAGTTCAGAAGCAAAGGATCAGGCATGCTCTGACGATAGGTGTCCCTCGTTCTTGTGTTGCAAGGAGCTCCAAGATGCTTGCCATATATCCACACTCTTGCTAAAGCTGGGCTTCTGCTACTTGGTGGCCAAGGAGTCCTGTGACTATGTTTCTATCAGGGCTGAGAGTTCTGTGAATATAGTGGCACTGTCTGGACAGGTCATATCTGTATGTTGAACAAACGGATGAACAATATAGGCCTGCCAGGCATGGTGGCTCACACCTGTAATCCCAGCACTTTGGGAGGCTGAGGCGAGTGGATCACCTGAGCTTAGGAGTTTGAGACCAGCCTGGCCAACATCGTGAAACCCTATCTCTACCAAAATTACAAAAATTATCTGGATGTGGTGGCAGGCACCTGTAGTTCCAGCTATTTGGGAGGCAGAGGCAGGAAAATCACTTGAACCGGGAGGCAGAGGTTGCAGTGAGCCAAGATCACACCATTGCACTCCAGCCTGGGTGTCAAGAGTGAAACTCCATCTCAAAAAAAAAAAAATCATATATATATATATGTGTGTGTATATATATGTGTGTGTATATATGTATATATGTGTGTGTGTATATATATGTATATATGTGTGTGTGTATATATATGTGTGTGTATATATATACACACACACAACAAAGGTCTCAGAATCCTCAGAACTCATGGAAAATATTGTTGGGAAAGAGTCCTGGATTGGAAGTCAAAGTCCTGTGTAATAATTCTGGCCCTATCACTAAATAACTGTGACCATAGACAATTTATTGAACCTCTTGGAGCCTCTATTTGGTCCTGGAGAGACCATAACATCACATAACAGCATGACATAACACTAAATGGTTGGAACACAATACAAAGACACTTTTATTATTTCATGTATGTTCCCTATACTTTGTAAATCTTCTATCTGAAACAAATTGTATATGTTAATTCATTTTTTCATGAGATAACCAGTGTTACCACACCTAGCAACTATTATTCCCTTAAAAGCAAAACATTGAAAAACCCTGGCATTGCAATTATACTATACCGTCTTCCCACAGACGAATGATGTACAGTTTTTGTTAGACTTCCTGAAATACAGGCATACCTCAGATATATTGTGAGTTCAGTTCCAAACCACTGCAGTAAGCAAGTCACATGAAGATTTTGGTTTCTCAGTGTATATAAAAGTTATGTTTTCACTATACTGTAGTCTATTTAAAGTGTAAGATGGCATTATGTATAAATAAATAATGTACATACCTTAATTTTAAAACACCTTATTGCTTAAAAATGCTACTATGATCTAAGCCTTCAGCAAACCATAATGTTTTTGCTGGGGAAGAGTCTCATCTTGATGCTGATGGCTGCTAACTCATCAGGGTTGTGGCTGCTGAAGTTTAGGGAGGGTGTGGCAATTTCTAAAAATAAGACATCAATGAAGATTACAGCACCAATTTACTCTTCATTTTACGTAAGATTTATCTATACCATGAGATGCTGTTTGATAGCATTTTACCCACAGAACTTCTTTCAAAATTCGAGTCAATCTTCTCAAATTCTGCTGCTGCTTTATCAATTAAGTTTATGTAGTATTGTAAGTCGTTTGTTGTCATTCCAACAATGTTCACATCATCTTCACCAGGAGAAGATTTCACCTCAAGAAAATTCCATTCTTGGCCAGACACGGTGGCTCATGCCTGTAATCCCAACACTTTGAGAGGTGGAGGCGGATGGATCACAAGGTTAGGAGTTCGAGACCACCCTGGCCAACATGGCACAACCCTGTCTCTACTAAAAACATAAAAATTAGCTGGGCATGGTAGTGGACGCCTGTAATCCCAGCTGCTCAGGAGGCTGAGGCAGAAGAATCACTTGAACCCAGAAGGCACAGGTTGCAGTGAGCCGAGATTGTGCCATTGCACTCCAGCCTGGGCAACAAGAGCAAGACTCCATCTTAAAAAAAAAAAAAAAAATTCCATTCTTGGCCAGGCACGGTGGCTGACAACTGTAATCCCAGCACTTTGGGAGGCTGAGGCAGGCAGATCATCTGAGGTCAAGTGTTCAAGACCAGCCTGGCCAACATGGTGAAGCCCCGTCTCTACAAAAATACAAAAATTAGCCGGGCATGATGGTGGGTGCCTGTAGTCCCAGCTACTTGGGAAGCTGGGGCAGTAGAATCACTTGAACCTGGGAGGTGGAGGCTGCAGTGAGCCGAGATCGCGCCATTGCACTCCAGCCTGCGTGACAGAGTGAGACTCAGTCTCAAAAAAAAAAAAAAAAAAGGAAAATCTCATTTTTTTTCTCATCCTTAAAAGTCAACTCCTCATCCATTCAAGTTTGATGAGATGGCAACAATTCAGTCACATCCTCAGGCTCCACTTCTATTTTTCTTGCTGTTTCTTTTCTTTTTTTGAGACAGAGTTTTACTCTTGTTGTCCAGGCTGGAGTACAATGGCACGATCTTGGCTCACTGCAACCTCCGCCTCCCAGATTCTAGCCATTCTCCTGCCTCAGCTTCCCAAGGCATGCACCACAATGCCTGGCTAATTTTTTGTATTTTTAGTAAAGACAGGGGTCTCACCATGTTGGCCAGGCTGGTCTCAAACCCCTGACCTCAGGTGATCCGCCTACCTCAGCCTCCCAGTGGAATTACAGACGTGAGCCATCACACCCAGCCTTCTCGTGCTGTTTCTACTACATCTGCAGTTCCTTCCTCCACTAAAATCTTGAACCCTTCAAAGTCATCCATGAGGGTTGGAATCAACCTCTTTCAAACTCCTATTAATGTTAATATTTTGACCTCTTCCCATGAATCATGAATGTTCTTAATTGGCATCTAGAATGGTGAATCCTTTCCTGAGAGGAATCATTATCTATGATTTTATAGCCATACCCTTACAAAATGTATTTTTTAAATCATAAGACTTGAAGGTTGAAATTACTCCTTGATCCATGGTCTGCAGAATGGATGCTGTATTAGCAGGCACAAAAATGACATGAATCTCCTTGTATGTCTCCCTCAGACCTCAGACCTCTTGGATGACCAAGTGCATCATCAATAAACAGTAATATTTTGAATTTTTTTTTTTTTTCTGAGCAGTACGTCTCAACAGTGGGCTTAAAATATTCAGTAAACCATGCCATAAACAGATGTACTGTCATCCAGGCTGTGTTGTTTCATTTATACAGCACAGGCAGAGTAGCTTCAACATAATTCTTAAGTGCCCTAGGATTTTTGGAATGGTAAATGAGTAGCAGGTTTAAACGTAAAGTCACCAGCTGCATCAGCCTCTAACGAGAGAGTCAGCCCATCCTTTGAAGCTTTGAAGTTAGGCACTGCTTTCCAGCCAAGAAAGTCTTAGATGGCTTCTTCTTCCTTCTTCCTTCTTCCTTCTTCCTTCTTCCTTCTTCCTTCTTCCTTCTTCCTTCTTTCTTCTTCTTCTTCTTCTTCTTCTTTTTCTTTTTGAGACTCAGGAGTTGATTTTAAGGATGAGAAAAAAAATGGGATTTTCCTCTTTTTCTCTTTTTATCTTCCTTTTTTTTTTGAGATGGAGTCTCACTCTATTACCCAGGCTGGAGTGCAGTGGCGCGATCTCAGCTCACTGCAACCTCTGCCTCCCGGATTCAAGTGATTCTCCTGTCTCGGCCTCTTAAGTAGCTGGGATTACATGCAGCCACCACCATACCTGGCAAATTTTTGTATTTTTAGTAGAGACGGGGTTTCACTATGTTGGCCAGGCTGGTCTTCAACTCCTGACCTCAACTGATCTGCCTGCCTCAGCCTCCCAAAGTGCCGGGATTACACACATGAGCCACCATGCCCAGTCCTTTATTTTACTTTATTTATTTATATTTATTTATTTATTTATTTTTCTTTTCTTTTCTTTCTTTATTTTTTTGAGACGGAGTCCCACTCTGTCGCCCAGGCTGGAGTGCAGTGGCGTGATCTCAGCTCACTGTAACCTCCACCTCCCAGGTTCAAGCGATTCTCCTGCCTCAGCCTCCTGAGTAGCTGGGATTGATTATAGATGCCCGCCACCACACCCAGCTAATTTTTTTTTCAATTTTTAGTACAGACGGGGTTTCACCATCTTGGCCAGGATGGTCTTGAACTCCTGACCTCGTGATCCACCCACATCGGCCTCCCAAAGTGCTGGGATTACAGGTGTGAGCCACCGTGCCCACCGTATTTATTTATTTATTTTTAGTGATAGCCAAGATTTTACTTTTTTATTTTTTTATCTTCTTCTAATATAAGGCTATTGTGCCTACACTGAAAACTTGCTATTGGCTGGGCGAGGCGGCTCACGCCTGCAATCCCAGCACTTTGGGAGGCCGAGGCAGGCAGATCACCTGAGGTCAGGAGTTCAAGACCAGTCTGACCAGGCCAGGCGCAGTGGCTCATGCCTGTAATCCCAGCACTTCGGGAGGCGGAGGCGGGCAGATCACCTGAGGTTGGGAGTTCGAGACCAGCCTGACCAACATGGAGAAATCCCATCTCTACTAAAAATAAAACAAGAAAATTAGCCGGGCGTACTGGCGCATGCCTATAATCCCAGCTACTCAGGAGGCTGAGGCAGGAGAATCGCTTGAACCCCGGAGGCGGAGGTTGGGGTGAACCTAGACCATGCCATTGCACTCCAGCGTGGGCAACAAGAGTGAGGAAAAAAAAAAAGACCAGCCTGACCAACATGGTGAAACCCTGACTCTACTAAAAACACAAAATTAGCCAGGCATGGTGGCACATGCCTGTAAACCCAGCTACTCAGGAGGCTAAGGCAGAAGAATCACTTGAACCCAGGAGGCAGAGGTTGCAGTGAGCCAAAACTGCACTATTGCACTCCAGCCTGGGCAACAAGAAGGAAACTCTGTCTCAAAAAAAGAAAAAGAAAGAAAAAAAGAAAAAGAACAAAAAAACCCTTTTGTTTAGTGTAGCCACCTTCATCAGTTATCTTAGATTTTCTAGATAACTTACTGCAGCTTCCTCATCGGCACTTGCTATTAAATTTCACTTTGCACTTTGCTGTTACGGAGACAGCTTCCTTAAATTTTGTGAACCAAATTTTGCTAACTTCAAACTTTGCTTCTGCAGCTTCCTCACCTCTCTCAGTCTTTGTAAAATTGAAAAGAGTTAGGGCTTTTCATTGGATTAGGCTTTGAATCTAGGGAGTATTGTGGCTACGTCGATCTTCTGCCTAGATCACTAAAACCTTCTCCGTATCAGCAATAAGGCTGCTTCACTTTCTTATCATTCGTGTGTTTACTGGAGTAGCACTTTTAATTTCTTTCAAGAACTTTTCCTTCACATTCACAACATTGCTAACTACTTGGCACAAGAGGCCTAGCTTTGGGCCTACCTCAACTTTTGACATGCCTTTCTCACCTAATCATTTCTAGCTTTTGATTAAAGTGAGACATATGACTTTTCCTTTTACTTGAACATTTAAGGCCATTGTAGGGTTATTTATTGGCCTAATTTCAAATTATTGTGTCTCAGAGAATAGGAAGGCCCAAGGAGAGGGAGAGAGATGGGAGAATGGCCAGTTGGTGAAACAGTCAGCCCATACACATTTATCAATTAAGTATACTGTCTTATATGGGCATAGTTTATGGTGTCCCAAAACAACTACAATAGTGACACCAAAGATCACCAATTTGGGAATATTAGTAAGAGAAATAAACCAAACAAATGGACTTGGCACAGTGGCTCATACCTGTTATGCCAGCACTTTGGGAGGCCAAGGTGAAAGGATTGCTTGAGGTCAGAAAATTGAGACCAACCTGAGCAACATGGTGAGACCACCATCTCTACAAAAATACAAAAATTAGATGGACATGGTGGCACACACCTGTAGTCTCAGCCAAATGGGAGGCTGAGGCAGGAGGACTGCTTGACCCAGGAGGTCAAGGCTGCAGTGTACCAAGATCATGCCACTGCCTCCAGCCTGAGCACAGAGTGAAACCCAGTCTCAAAAACAACCAAATAGGCTGGGTGCAGGGGCTCATGCCTGTAATCCCAGCACTTTGGGAGGCTGAGGTGGGTGGATCACCTAAGTTCAGGAGTTCGAGACCAGCCTGACCAACATGATGAGACCCTGTCTCTCCAAAAAAGCATACAAAATTAGCCAGGCATGATGGTGCATGCCTGTAATCCCAGCTACTCAGGAGGCTGAGGCAGGAGAATCGCTTGAACTGGGGAGGCAGAGGTTGCAGTGAGCAGAGATCGTGCAGTTGCACTCCAGCTTGGGCTGCAGAGTGAGACTCCATCAAAACAAACAAACAACAACAACAACAAAAAAACAAGCAAACAAACTAAAAGAAGATCACTGACCATAGATCATCGTAACAGACATAATAATAATGAAACAGTCTGAAATATTCCAAGAATTACCAAAATGTGACACAGAGACAGGAAATAAGCAGATGCTGTTGGAAAAACGGCACAGACAGACTTTCTTGAAGCAGGGTTGCCATGAATCTTCAATTTGTTTTAAAAAGAGAGAGAGAGAGATCTGCAAAACAATGCACTAAGACGAAGCGCAATAAAAGGAAGTATGCCCTATTGAAAAAAGCCTGAGGACTCCCATTACTATATTCAGGGAGGCTGAGCCCTCTGGGTATCCCAGGTGGAAAACACTCTACTGGGTGACTGATCAGCTCTAAAATTCAATTATTCTGATAACTTCACAGATGCCTGCAAATCAGTACAAATATATGACCTAAAGGAAACAGGCTTTACACATAGAAAGAAGTTAAAAAGAAAAATAGCTGCTTTAAGTTTGGAGCAGCTTGAGGGTTAAATACCCCTTTCAAATATATTGCCCTTGTGGTGATGCTAGCATCTGCAGGCCAGTAAACTCTTGCCTCCACCTAATAATTGACTAATAACATTTATCAAGTGTCTCCTGTATGCATACTAAATACTTTTCAGCGATTGTCTCAATTTCCGCCAACCCCTGCTAGAGCCTTACATGTTGGTATCTTAGTCTGTTCAGGCTGCTATGACAAAAATACTATAGACTGGGTGGTTCAAATAACATTCTCCCCGCCGCCCCCTCACAGTTCTGAAGGCTGGAAGTACAAGATAAGGTGCCACTAGATTCAGCATCTGGTGAGGACTTGTTTTTGGTTCGTAGATTGCCATCTTCTTGCTAAAATCTCAAATAGCAGAAGGAGCAAGGTGTTCTCCAGGGTGTTTCCTTTTTAAAAAATACTGTAGATTCAGGGGATACGTGTGCACATTTGCTACATGGGTATATTGCAATACTGTGTTCTGGTAGGTGTTGAGCTTCTAGAGGATCCATTACACAGATAGTGAACATGGTACCCAATAGGTAGTTTTTCAATCTTTGACCCCCTCCCACAGAGGGTCTACTTTATATGGACACTGTCTTAGTCTGTTCTGCTGCTATCACAGAAGACCTTAGACTGGGTAACTTAGAAACAAAACAAATGTATTGCTCTCAACTCTGAAGGCTGGGAAGTCTAAGATCAAGGTACCAGCAGATTCGATGTCTGGAGAGGACCTTCTTACAGGTTCATAGATGGCGTCTCCTGCTGTGTCTTCATATGGCAGAAGGAATGAAGAAGCTCCCTCGGGTTTCTTTTATAAGGGCACTAATCTCATTCATGAGGGCTCCACCTTTATGGCCAAGTCACATCCCAAAGCTCTACTTCTTATTACTGCATTGGAGATTAGGTTTCAACATACAAATTTGGGTGAGGGGGGCCACAAATATTCAAACCATAGCAGGCATTAATCTTATTCATGAGAGCTCTGTCTTGTAGCCTAATCAGCTACCAAAGCTCCATCTCCTAATATCATTACATTAGGGGTTATGATTTCAACATATGAATTTTGGTAAGGACAAAAACAGTTATTCTATAGCAGGTAGCTACTAATATTACATCACCCCATCCTTCAGATGAGAAAATCCAGGTTCAGAGAATAGAGCTGAAACTGCATCCAGACTATCTGACTCCAGCCCTGAGCCCCTAACCTTTATGCTACACTGCTTCTTGATATCCCCATGGGCCACTAAATGGCACTGCTTGAAATAAAAGTGATGGTCAAGCACTGTGGCTCACATCTGTAATCCCAGCACTTTCGGAGGCCGAGGCAGGAGAATCACCTGAGGTCAGGAGTTCAAGGCCAGCCTGACCAACATGGTGAAACTCTGTTTCTACTAAAAATACAAAAATTAGCCCAGTGTGGTGGTGGGCTCCTGTAGTCTCAGCTACTCGGGAGGCTGAGGCAGGGAGAATTGCTTGAAACCAGGAGATAGAGGTTGCAGTGAGCCGAGATTGCGCCACTGCACTCCAGCCTGGATGACACAGTGATACTCTGTCTCAAATAAATAAATAAATAAAATAAAATAAAATAAAATAAGACCAATGGCATTTGTGTTAATTTCCTAAGGTTAGCCAGGCACGGTGGCTCACGCCTGTAATCCCTGCACTTTGGGAGGCCTAGGCAGGTGGATCACCTGAGGTCGGGAGTTCGAGACAAGCCTGGTCAACATGATGAAACCCTGTCTCTACTAAAAATACAAAAAATTAGCTGAGTGTGGTGGTGCACGCCTGTAATCCCAGCTACTCGGGAGGCTGAGGCAGGAAAACCGCTTGAACCTGGGAGACGGAGGTTGCAGTGAACCAAGACTGCACTATTGCACCCCAGCCTGGGCAAAGAGCAAAAAAATTTCGTTTCAAAAAAAAAAAAGGCCGGGCGCGGTGGCTCAAGCCTGTAATCCCAGCGCTTTGGGAGGCCGAGACAGGCAGATCACAAGGTCAGGAGATCGAGACCATCCTGGCTAACCTGGTGAAACCCCGTCTCTACTAAAAAATATAAAAAACTAGCCAGGCGAGGTGGCGGGCGCTTGTAGTCCCAGCTACTCGGGAGGCTGAGGCAGGAGAATGGTGTAAACCCGGGAGGCGGAGCTTGCAGTGAGCTGAGATCCGGCCACTGCACTCCAGCCTGGGCGACAGAGCGAGACTCCGTCTCAAAAAAAAAAAAAAGTCTTAGGGTTATCACAGAACTTACCTCAAATTTAAATCTATTCCCATAGTTCAGGAGGCCAGGAAGTCCAAAATTAAGGTGACAGGAGGGTTGGTTTCTTCTGGAGGCTTTGATAGAGAATCCATTCCATGCCTGTCTCCTGACTTCTCGTGGCTATTGGCAATTGGTGTTTTGGCTTGTAGCTGCCTCACTCCAATCCCTGCCTTTGTGGTCACATTGTATTCTTATTTATGTGTCCTTTTGTCTTCTCTCTCTCTCTCACTTTTTTTTTTTTTTTTGAGATGGAGTCTCACTCTGTCACCCAGGCTGGAGTGCAGTGGTGTGATCTCGGCTCACTGCAACCTCTGCCTCCCAGGTTCAAGCGATTCTCCTGCCTCAGCCTCCAGAGTAGCTGGGATTACAGGTGCCCACCACCACGCCCAGCTAATTTTTCTATTTTTCCTAAGGACGGGATTTTGCCATGTTGGCAAGACTGTCCCAAACTCCTGACCTCAAGTGATCCACCCACCTCAGCCTACCAGAATGCTGGGATTACAGGTGTGAGCCACCAAGCCCAGCCATCTGTGATTCTTTATTGGAATCTGATAACTCTTATATCCCAAAATTTAACCCACA
Source organism: Rhinopithecus roxellana (assembly GCF_007565055.1). NCBI lineage: Eukaryota > Metazoa > Chordata > Mammalia > Primates > Cercopithecidae > Rhinopithecus > Rhinopithecus roxellana. Next base: position 4,742,510 of record NC_044552.1, on the reverse strand, counting down.
TGAGATTTACCATTCCCATTACATAGCTATGATCCATTTTAAAACACAAACAAAAAACAGGGAACTGAGAAAATATTAAGAGATGATAGAAGACATATCAGCAGCATTTATTCAGCTAACAATTACTTAGCACTCTTGGGGGCCAAGCATTGTGCCACATGCCAGTCAAAAAACAAGAGACTTAGAGCCTGCCCTGGAGGAAGCCACAGTGAAATGAGAGAATTGCCCTCAGGTGCCTACAAAGGCACAGAAAAAGAAGCAGTGAGTGCTCCCCAGGGGGGCCAGGGAGAGCTTCCACAAAGCAGGTGACATTTGAGCTGAGTCCTGAAAGATGAGTGGGAGCACACCCGGGAGGGAGCCTGGGAAGGGCATTTCAGGCAAAGGACAAAGCAGAACAGAGCTTCCAATGCTGGACCAGGTTGCTAAATTCAGCAAACAGTGAGTTGTTTTTTTTTTTTTTTTTTTTTTTGAGACAGAGTCTCACTCTGTCACCCAGGCTAGAGTGCAGTGGCTCAATCTCCACATCCCGGTTCAAGCAATTCTCATGCCTCAGCCTCCTGAGTAGCTGGGATTACAGGCAAGTGCCACCATGCCTGGTTAATTTTTGTATTTTTAGTAGAGATGGGTTTTTGCCATGTTGGCCAGGCTGGTCTCCAACTCCTGACCTCCGGTGATCTGCCCACCTCAGCCTCCCAAATTGCTGGGATTACAGGCATGAGCCACTGCACCTGGCCACGTTTTTTTTTTTTTTTTTTTTTTTTTTTTTTTTTTTTTTTTTTTGAGATAGAGTTCTGTTTCCCAGCCTAAATGAAGTCGTGGCTCACTGTAGCCTCAACTTCCCAGGCTCAAGAGATCCTCCCACCTTGGCCTCCTGAGTAGCTGGGAGCACAGGCAGGCACCACCACATCCTGTTATTTTTTTGTAGAGATGGGGTCTCACTATGTTGCCCAGTCTTTCTGAAACTCTTGGACTCAAGATCCTCCCACCTCAGCCTTCCAAATTATTGGGATTACAGACATGAGCCACCACGCCCAGCTTAGGACCCATTTTTATTCCGTCAGTCTCTGCCCAAGAACTTTCAGCGATTTTTCATTGTTTAAGACGTGTAACCCAAACCCTTCATTTTATAATCCTGGTGGTCTGTCACCCAGCTCAAATCATGACTTCCTGGTACAAAGTTTGTGCTGCAGTCCATCTGTCTCCCCGATCTGTCCCTTATAGAAAGTGAACACTCACTCCTGCCACAGCTGTCACATGGAGGGACTCTCCCCTCTAGGCCCCTCAGCCTACAAAATTCCAACCATTCTTGGAAACTTGCCCATTTGCCATACTTCCATAAGTTGAACATCTAAAGGTAATTCTTCAGGGTCAAAAACTGCGCCTTCCCATATTAAGAGGCATCCCAAGAATGATGACATCACATGTCCTTCTAAGGAATTGAACACTAGTGATTGTGGACTCCAGCAAGATGTTTTGTCTTTGAGATGAGTAATGAGGAGAAAATGGGGTGACTATGGCATTACGAGGATAAGGGTCTATTATTCCGTATCCACAACGCTGAAATTCAAGAAGCTCCCCAAACCACTTATTACATAACTTATTATGTAACTCATTGCATGTCAAGGCCTGACCTGGCCTGAACTGACATGAGCCTATTTATAGACATTGTCTCATTCCATGTGCATATCTATCCTTTGGCTTCAGAAATAGTAAGATGCTTGATTGCACAATACTGCAGAAGAGTCCACCAGGGGCGATAGGTAACAGCCTGAGTCCTGAAACCCGTGTGGCTCCAAGGATTTCAGATATGGAACTATGGGCCAGTGGTGACTATGATCCTGTTTTTAATGTTCATGTTCATGTTCCCCAGCGCTGCATTTATTCTTAGCTTGAGCTCATTTGTGGGATCAGCCTGATCATGGTCACTGAAAAATCTTTGTCAGAGGCAGTTGGGATAACCAGTCATAGGCAAATGAAGCAAGAAAAGTCAGCCAGAGACCAGAGACTAGCATGTGGCCTAATTCCTCCCCCAGTCTCAGTCTTACCACCACGGCCCATCAGAGGTGCCACCTCCTGGCCCTGCCTCACACATGTCCACCCCCAGACATCTTGGGTCTACAGATACTTTAAGAGCCCTGGAAGCACTATTGAAGCTTGCCGGGTGTGGTGGCTCATGCTTGTAATCCCAGCACTTTGGGAGGCAGAGGCAGGTGGATCACTTGAGCTTAGGAATTTGAGACCAGCGTGGGCAACGTGGCAAAACTCCATCACCATGAAAAATACAAAAATGAGCCAGGTACAGTGGCATGAGCCTGTAGTCGCATCTACTTTGAAGGCTGAGGTGGGAGGATCCATTGAGCCTCAGAGTCAGAGGGTGCAGTGAGTCCAGATGGTGCCATTGCACTCCAGCCTGGGCGGCATGAGTGGAAACCCTGTCTCAACACACATACACACGCATACACACACGCATGCATGCACACACCTCCCTTTTTTAGAGACAGGATCTCATTCACTCAGTCACCCAGACTGGAATGCAGTGCTGCAATAATAGCTCATGCAGCCTTGAACTCCTGGGCTTAAGTGACCTCAGCTTCTCAAAGTGCGGGGATTACAGGCATAAGTCACCACACCCAGCCTACATGTGGGGTTTTGGAAGGCAGATCTGGGCCTGTCCACCAACTCTTCTACCAATAAGATGCTTGCCTGGGAACAATCTAACTCATTCTCACTTGCCTCATCATTTAAATGGTTATAATTATAATAATTGCTTCTGACATTACTTTTCAGGGTCAAATAATAGAATGGATATGGTAGTCCCATGTAAGTAGTAAGATGATATACAAATGTCATAATATTTTTATTTTTTATGAGTCCATATAAAGAAGATATTTTTTTTTAAGGTCAGAATATTACTTATACTGGAATACTTATTTGTTAGGGTAATACTTCTCAAATATACTTTCTTTTTTTTCTTCCTTTTTTTGGAGGAAGAATCACACTCAGTCGCCCAGGCTGGAGTGCAGTGGCGCAATCCAGGCTCACTGCAGCCTTCACCTCCTGGGTTCAAGCGATTCTTCTGCTTTAGCCTCTCGAGTAGCTGGGCTGCCACATCTGGCTAATTAGTTTGTGTTTTTAGTGGAGACAGAGTCTCACCATGTTGCCCAGGCTGGTCTTGAACTCCTGCGCTCAGGCAATCCGCCCACCTCAGCCTCCCAAAGTCCTGGGATTACTGGCATGAGCCACCGTGCCCAGCCCTTACTTTTTATTTATTTATTTATTTTTTTAATATTTAAAATAAAAATTTTTTCCAGTATAGAGACAGGGTCTCCCTGTGTTGCCCAGGCTGGTCTCAAACTCCTGGGCTCAAGCAATTCTCCCATCTCGGCTTCCCAAACTGCTGGGATTCCAGGCATGAGCCAGCACACCCAGCTGCAAATTTATTATTACATTAATGTTTCAAAAGATACTCTGCTGTTAAAATTGAGCAATGAGAGTCTTTTTTCCACTTTTCAGGAAAAAATAAAATCAATGACAGAATTTTCTAAGATTTACCAGCATTTACCAGATTTACCAGAATTTCCTAGATTTACCATCAGTTAGGTTTTTCTATTGGGGTTGGATTCCACTTGTCTTTTAACAAACATATGAGTCGGATGAGATTTGATAAAAATTAAGTACTCGGCCAGGCGTGAACCCACTCACTATCAACTGTCACAAGAACACCATGGGGGTGATCTCCCCCATGATCCAATCACCTCCCACCAGGTCCCTCCCTCCACTCGTGGGTTTTCTTTTTTTTTTTTTTTTTTTTTTTTTTTTTTGAGACGGAGTCTGGCTCTGTCACCCAGGCTGGAGTGCAGTGGCCGGATCTCAGCTCACTGCAAGCTCCGCCTCCCGGGTTCACGCCATTCTCCTGCCTCAGCCTTCTGGGTAGCTGGGACTACAGGCGCCCGCCACCTCGCCCAGCTAGTTTTTTATGTTTTTTAGTAGAGACGGGGTTTCACCGTGTCAGCCAGGATGGTCTCGATCTCCTGACCTCGTGATCCACCCATCTCGGCCTCCCAAAGTGCTGGGATTACAGGCTTGAGCCACCACGCCCGGCCTCACTCGTGGGTTTTCAAATCAAGATGAGATTTGGGTGAGGACACAAAGCCAAACCATATCACAAGCATTTGCAATAAAATTCCAACTAAATCAGAGACTTTGAAACCTACATGTAAAGGTGTTTCTTACGTGAGTGCCAAGAAAGTAGGGTTGTGCAATTCTTGGGTGGATTTAGGAAATGCTTCATGGAAAAAAATTACACCAAGGCCAAGTCTTAGAAAACATGAGCAAGACAATTCACCTATCTCCCCATTTCAGGAGTTCACTATGGCAAGGTGATGCTAGGGCTTGGATGCACCCAATGAGATATTCTTGAACAGGATTTAAACACCAGATTTAGGTTTAACATTCAAGGTTTCCTGAGTAGAAATCCCATTACTGTAGAGCCCAGCAGTCTGAGTTATAGCCAGACTGTAACAGAGAGTGGATGGAGGAAGATTAATTAAGGCAGTTGGGTTTGAAAGAACAAATGAATCTGACATAGCAACATGACAAATGTGTGTGAGCCCAACACTAATTAGCAATAAAAAAATACTTATCTTCTAAATACACAAAGCACATATTTTCAGTGACAACTCATTCTACTCCTAATCCCCACATAAACATGTAGGTCAAAGAATGCCTGGGTCAAATTGGTGCTTTCATCCCCTGTATCCACATGGGCGTCACTAACCAGCCCTCGAGTGAGGGGAAGATAGTCCATCTGGGCCCATTTGGAGAAAATGCTCATTTGCCAAAAGGCAGATTTACTCTAAGGACCACCTCTCCACTCATAAAGCTCTCTGCAAATGTGCAAAGAATTTAAAGGCAAGCTAGTATTTATATACTTACTCCTCTGCATTTTTGCCCTTTCAGTTTTAAGGTAGAATGGCTTGTTTCATCCCTCTTTTGGAGACCAAAGAGTTTATACTCAATCTGGACTGAACTAAACAGGCCTTCTTCTGGGAAAAGGGCTGAGGGAGCCCCCAACTCTGGATCTACCCAATCAGTTAACAAATTAATTATTCAGAAATTCTTCTCTGTCACTGTGAGGTTGTGTGTGCTAGTTCTTCCTCAGGAAGGACCTCCCTTACCACCTTAACACAGTCAATAACCCCTTGCCCACATTCTCTGCTCCCGATCCTGCTTTATTTTTCTTCATAGCATTGATCATTTCCTAACTTTAGAGTGTAAATATATTTTTTGATTCCTATCTTCGCCTCTATTATGAAAGCTCCCCTTGATGGAGACTTTGAGAGTTGTATTTAATTCTGTCAACCCAGTGCACAGAATAATGCTTGGCATGTGATAGGCACTCAATAAATACTTGCAAAATGAGTGAGTGAGTGAATGAATGAATGAAGTCGAATAAATGAGGCTGAGACTGCTTAAAGATCATCCCAGGTCAATTCCCTCACTGTTGAGAACTAAGTGCAATGGTGGTCTTCAAAAGGAGGTTTTTCTGGGAGAATCCACCCCTCACTGTGTGAGGAGCTACTAGCCCTTGGCCAGAGTGTCAGATAAACATAAGAAAAATTAAATAGAGTGTGAAGCTTTCAGTAGCTTGGAAGAGTGTCCTATAAATAGGGAGGGGGAAGAAGGCCTTGGAGGTTAGGGATGACTCAGACAGCTTTGTCAGGACATGATTTTCAACTTTCCACCCACGGACACTTTGGGTTGGTTGGAGAATTATTGCTAAATCCTGACAACGTGTGCCTACAGTGTGATTTCTGTTCTCTTTCTCTCCGTTCCCCTCTCACTGACCCTTTTCTCTCTACCGCCATGCACACTGTTTCTGGGAAGTCTGTGAGGAATCCACCATGAAGAACCTGTAAGCTACTGCAGTTAAACTTTGAATGCGGTCCGTTCCCAGCGTCATTTCCCCTTCCCTTTCCTGCAGGCCCTGGTCTCTGTTGGTCATCGAGGGTCAACCCCGGGGCTGAGGTATATGATACAGAGGAAGCCGATCAGCCTATTCCTTTTGCCTAGCCAGAGACTGGGTTAGGTCAACAAGCAGACATTGCTGGGCACTTTAGGAAGGAAGTTTCCTAGTCTCTGAGTGACCCCTTTGTCAACACATATGAGTAGGGGAGCATGTAGTCCAGGACTTACCAGCAGCCATCTTGTGACCCTGAGATGAGCAGGGATGGAACAGAGCCACCAAAGGCAGAGAGGAGAGAATGAGAGAAACAGGATCTTTGGAGACATCCCTGAGCTACAAGAAGCCTGCCCTAGCTCTGGGTTTTCCAGTAGATGCAAGTCAATATATTCCATTCATTCATTCATCGATTCATCCATCCATCCATTCATTCATTCATTTATTTATTTAGAGAAAGAGTCTTGCTCTGTTGCCCAGGTTTGAGTGCAGTGGTGCGATCTTGGCTCACTGCAAGCTCCGCCTCCCGGGTTCAAGTGATTCTCCTGCCTCAGCCTCCTGAGTAGCTGGCATTACAGGCGTGTGCCACCACACCAGGCTAATTTTTTTGTATTTTTAATAGAGACGGGGATTCACTGTGTTAGCCAGGACGGTCTCAGTTCCTCACCTCATGATCCACCCACCTCGGCCTCCCAAAGTGCTGGGATTACAGGGGTGAGCCACCGCACCCAGCTCATTCATTTCTTTATTTAGAGATGAAGTCTTATTCTGTCACCCAGGCTGGAATGCAGTGATGTTGGCTCACTGCAGCCTCCACCTCCTGGGTTCAAGCAATTCTCCAACCTCAGCCACCCCAGTAGCTGGGACTACAGGCGTACACCACCATGCCTAGCTAATTTTTGTATTTTTAGTAGAGATGGGGTTTCACCATGTTGGTCAGGCTGGTCTCAAACTCTTGGCCTCAGGCAATATGCCCGCTTTGGCCTCCCAAAGTGCTGGAATTACAGGCGTGAACCACTGTGCCTGGTTATGTTCCATTTATTGTGTAAATCAATTTGAGCTGTTGTTAAAACTGAAAGCTGCCTAACTGATACATTGATTCGGATTCTTCTTCCCAACTTAAAGTGAATTAAAGGAGTTTGTCTCTTTTTTTTTAAGTTTAATATATTTCATTTCAAATGTCAATATATATACTTGAGGCCACATTGCAAATATGGATTCTAATAGTGCAATACCTCCTTGTTGAGCCTACTTCAAATTACTTTAACTTTTGCGGTTCACTGATAAATCATAGCAGAGGATCATGAGAATAAAGATCTGCCACTTTCACTTTTAACCATGCGAAATTAGGAAATTTTATTAATAAAAGGTATTTGTGAAAAATCATACATGCATGAAGAGTCTTATTATGATATAACAGTGAATACATAAGTCTAGCAACTATCAGAATATAACAAAAACTGTGTAGTGAAAATAAAATTCACGGTAACACTACCAAAAAAAATCTCTGGGTTCAGCTAGATTTCTGGAGCATTGGAGACAGTTGGCGTTTACTTAGGGTTGGTCCCATTCCTGAAAGCCTCAGGAAATGCTGGAGACGGAGCCAGGGGTTCTGTTTTACTGTGCCGAGTTGTGTCTCTACCCTGGTGAGCTGTAAGTTCCATTATTGAAATCTGCCTCATAAAATGACACTTGGTTTTTTCTTCTTCTTCTTCTTTTTTTTTTTTTTTTGCCCAGGCTGGAGTGCAAGTAGCACGATCTCAGCTCACTGCAACCTCTACCTCCTGGGTTCAAGCGATTCTCCTGCTTCAGCCCCCCAAGTAGCTGGGATTACAGGCATGCACCATCATGCCCAACTAATTTTTGTATTTTTAGAAGAGATGAGGTTTCACCATTTTGGCCAGGTTGGTCTTGAACTCTTGGCCTCAAGCAATCTGCCCACCTTGGTCTCTCAAAGAGTACTGCGATTACAGGTGTGACCCACCATGCCCGGCCTTGGCTTTGGTTTTGGTTTTGACCATGCCACAGCAGTAGTGATGGTGGGGTGGGGAGGATGTCTGATTTTTAATTCTTATGATGGTGCTTTCTTGTGTGGATAGTTGTGCAATTTGGTGTTCCTGCAAGGAGGGGGTGATTGCTGGAGGGATCTATTTGGCCATCTTGCTCCACCTTCCTTAGAGGAGTTTGTCTTAATAAATAAACCCAGGAGAAGATAAACATTGTTTGATTTTCCCAGATTTTATTGTGGATAAACTATTTTAATTTAATTATTTGTTGGGAATGAAATCTTGTACACTTGCATATTAGGGAATCAGAAAGAGATCTGGAGCTTTGAAACTGAAATGCTTCACTCATAAACTGATAATCGGATATCTTAGACCAAAATCTTCTTCAATATTAATTGGCACTTACAAAATACCCTTTGAAAAAGGCTATATAGAGAAGCTGAATGTGTCTAGCGATTAAGACAGCATTTATTTATACTCTTATACTGGTTTATATATATTCTTACAATGGTTGAAATGTTTCTAATTGATTAGACACATGGAATATCTGAGATAGAAGGGATATCAGGCAATGAGGTACAGCAGTTAAGAACAAGGTTAACTTGCCCAAGTTCTATCTTAACTTCATTTTCATAGGTCTTGTTGGTGCTGATATGATTTGGGTCTGTGTTGCCACCCAAATCTCATGTGAAATTGTAATCCTCAATGTTGGAGGAGAGGTCTGGTGGGAGGTGACTGGATCATGGGGGCATGGATTTCCCCCTTGCTGCTCTCGCGATAGTGAGTGAGTTCTCGTGAGATCTGGTTGTTCAAAAGTGTGTAGCACCTCCAGCCTCTCTCTTCCTCCCGTTCTGGCCATGTGAAGATGTGCCTGCTTCCCTTTCCCCTTCTGCCATGATTGTGATTGTAAGTTTCCTGAGGTCTCCCCAGTCATGCTTTCTGTACAGCCTGTGGCACCATGAGCCAATTAAACCTCTTTTCTTTATACATTACCCAGTCTCGGGTATTTTTTTTATAGCAGTGTGAGAAGGGACTAATACAGTGGCCTACCCAATATTCATATCCCTCCTTCCTCTCTCCTAGTGGAGCCCTGATTTCATTCTCCATGCCGCTAGAGAAAGCTAACTATTTCTCTGGTGCCAGGAATGAGTCTTGATTTATCTAAACCAATCAAAGCAGGCTTATCCTCCTTTGCAGTTATTGAAACGTATCAGTCCAGGAAGACACACACAGGAGGATTTTCCCAAGAGTCTCTAGGACAGTTCCTCTACGAGAATTTCCAGAAGTAATTCCCTCTCTTAGGCTTACCACGGAAAAGAAAGCAAAAAACCTTGACTACTGTTGACAGCCACTCCTCAACCATGAGGTGACCTAGGCTCAGGATGCAGTCCACACTGCCTATGGCAGAGCAGAAAGATGGAAAGAGCCTGAAGTCCTTCTTACAGACCAACCATCCACCAACTTTAAAGACTATTCTGCCTTTGGATTTCCTGTGAGCTATGTGAGCCAATAAATGTCCTTCTCATTTAAGCCAATTTGAGTTGGGTTTTCCATTACTTGTAGCCAAAAACAACCTCACTTTTAGGCTCTTTAAATCCTATCTCTTAGGTATGTTGGGAGGAATAAATTTGATATGAAGTGCTTAGCATAATGCCTGCATCATATAAGTGCTTAATCAATGGGCACTCTGATTATCTAACTACTCACGTTATAGATTATTTGCCCAAGTTAACATAGACTTCCTCTGAATGGTCTGTGGATTAGTCTAAATGCATCAAACCAGAGAGAGGACCAGGGCAAAAGTCAGGTCATTGAATCAGGAAGGCTGATGACACAAGGACCAAGATCCTAGAGGCAGAAAAATGTCAAAGCCAGAACAAAAGGCTAGTTAGACAGGGCTGGTAGCAGATACCTTGAAGGTGGAGCAGGAATGGGCCAGGGTGGATCTCCCAGTCACCAGGCTCCCACATGGCAATTTCACCCCGTCCTAATGGGCCCAGGCTGGGGTCCTAAATGAAAGACCATGTGACACAGCATGTTAGTGGCTGAATCTAATTAAGCACTGAGATCTTACTCAGTCCAGCACCCTTTCCACTACACCAAATTTAATTCCATTGCATGGGCATTTGTTTTTATTACATTCAGAGGACTCCTCATAAATTACCTGAAATCACAGAATGCAAGAGGCAAAGCACTCACTCCCCACTTCAAAGTAAGTTTAGTGACTCTCCTTGGGTAGAGGGAGACGAGCTGGGACTTTACTATCTACTTTGTGTGTGTTATGGTTAAAGTCTTGACAAAGCATGTTGTTTCTTTTTATATACGAAGGAAACTGGATCTTTAGTTTAATAAGCATCAGTAGTCCCTGCTTCTGCCCCTTCTAATCAGGACAAGTGGTTGACAAGTACTCCTTTTTTCACACACACACATGCACACATGCAAATACAGACTTTCTGTCCAAAGCCCAGGCAGCATTTCTAGATGTGGCCCTTTGGGTGTAACATACTTTCCCAGTCCTTCTACCTCCATGCACCTTTCCTCGCCTTTCTGGACAGCCATAGCACTCTAGGGCAGATACGCAAAACTTCAGCTCAAACAGACCAAGTGCTGAACTGTCCCAAAGCACACTCAGCAGGGGAGGGTGACCCTGCTGCACTCATAGAAGGCTCCAGAAGAAACATGCTCATCTCTCTCTGCACTCCTTCTTCTGTTGAACAGGGCCCTGGGTACACTCCACACACTGACATTATGGCCACAGGGCCAGCCCTGTTCACTGCGGGGATGTTGGAGGGAAGGTGGTCTTGTATCCCTATCCTGGGCCCTTTTCCTTGACTGATGGGACATTTTCCCACCTGTCCGCTCCCACCAACACACCACCCTACTTGGTATTTCCTGGCCTCCCCCAATTTTCCTCTCAGCTTTTCACGCCCTGCTGTCTGGAAAGAACCTAATGTGTTCAATCCCACAGAGCTGCAAATGGTAAATCAGAAGGAAAGTAGCGAGAACAAATTGTGTACCTTGGCACTGAGTGTCTCTGGGGGAAAAAATACAACCAGACCCAGTCACCAACCACAGTACAAGATTGTGATGGGAATCATGCAAGTTTCCTGACATACACAGTGTCTTAATTTCTACGAGTAAGACTTATTCCCAGACCTTGGTGGCACACTGGTGACAGGAAGTCTCCCTAGAAAGGTCACACATAAGCTGTTTCATATGAACCGTAAGAAATAATCCTGGAGTCCAGGATTCTTGTGAGGCTTAACTGAGATAATTCATGAAAAAAAAAAACACAATGTCCCAAAGCAGGCTACCCAAAGTCAAGTTCGTAATTTCATCCCCCGGCCAACTGGGTAATTCTCCTGGTTTGGGTTGGCCTCCCAGAGTGCTAGGAGGATTACAGGCATAAGCCACCGTGCCCAGCCCCTGAGAACATTTTTAATAGCCAGAAGCCATATCTTTAGCACCATTTGCCTTCAGAAGTAACCCAAATTGAAACAGTAGTTACTCACACACAAGTTTTTATCTCTTTTCTTTTTCCTTTTTTTTTTTTTTTTTTGAGATGGAGTCTCACTCTGTTGCCTAGGCTAGAGTGCAGTGGCATGATCTCAGCTCACTGCAGCCTCTGCCTCCCAGGTTCCAGCAATTCTCCTGCCTCAGCCTCCAGAGTAGCTATGATTACAGGCACGCACCACCATGCCTGGCTGATTTTTGTGTTTTTAGTGGAGGCGAGGTTTCACCATATTGGCCAGGCTGGTCTCGAACTCTTGACCTCAGGTGATCTGCCCACCTCAGCCTCCCAAAGTGCTAGGATTACAGGCATGAGCTACCGCACCCAATCTCTATACATCTTTTCAATGTAAGTACACAGGGAAGCAGAAACCCTTGGTTGGTCTGAGTCAACTGGGCAGCTCGCTGACAAAGAAAGCTTTATTTCCTGGGTTAATGGTACCAGCCCCTCCCAGCAATGGGAAGATGCCATTCTTATAGGCATAGAAGATGCCTTCCCATAGGGGAGGGCATTCCCCACAGGCAAAGCCTCAGGCACTATTTTGAGCAGGCCTTCTAGAGGCTGAGTCTGGACTTGAGGTCACTGAAAGTTTCTGCTTATTCTGAAAGATGATCTAACTAACCTAAGATAAGCGCCAGGTGTCTGTGGTCCACATTTCCTCACTGTGCTTTCTCTGCCTGGAACCGGCCAGGGGACGCTGATGGTTCAGTAACTGCAGAAAAGCCAGCTTTAAGACTCTTAATTACTAGTTTAAATAACATGGTACACTGGCTTTGGTAACATGATATATTTTATTGGGTTTGTTCATACACATGACAAAGAGAAGCTGAGGTTTATGTGCCTAAAATATACCTACTTTAGGCCCTGTGATTTGGAATAATTGGGGGACAGGGGCAGGGGGACACTAGTGACTTTCTAATGTCCATCTTTTCAAGGCCTGAGGGTGGCTGACAGGCACAGCAAAGATGTTTTCATGCCAGAGCCTGCCAGGTCATCCAGTGTGTTGAGATTTTCACTACTAACTCATACCAAACCTGCCCGTGTCCCCATGCTGATTTATGGGACTAACCTGTGATGAGTTTGGGTGTCCCATAATAAAATGTCACCTGATGATATACGAGGGAAAATAACAACTTGTGATTTTTGATATTCAGAAACACTTATCCTTTCCCGAAACAGGAAGATGGCTGTGCCTTCCTGCGGCTCTGGAGCCGCCGGGTTTCTAAGCTCTTTTGTGTCTTTGAACATTTTTGTCTGAGAACTTGGCAGCAGAAGGCCTGGCTTCAATGGGAGAACCTGGAAGCCCAAGTGCACAGACTTCCCGAAACAGGGAAACAAAGAGAGCCAAGGCCTACACGGCTTGGCTGGCTTTCTACATCAACGGAGGTGTTTGCGGGCTAATCGAAAGGGCAATGAAAAAGCCTCAGACCCCGGAGTGCCAGCTTCCTAGGGCTGCTGTAACAAAGTACCAAAACTGGGTGCTTTAAAGCCATAGGAAATCATTCTATTACAGTTCTGAAGACAAGAAGTCAAAAATCAAGGTGTCAGCAGGGCTCCTCGCATTCTGAAGGCTCTGAGCCAGCGGTCCCCAACCTTTTTGGTACCAGCGACCAGTTTTGTGGAAGACAATTTTTCCACGGATGGAAGGTGGGGGTGGTTTCAGGATGATTCAAGCACATTACATTTATTGTGCACGTTATTTCTATTATTATTACATTGTAATATAATATATAATGAAATAATTATATGACTCACCATAATGTAGAATCAGTGGGAGCCCTGAGCTTGTTTTCCTGCAACTAGATGGTCCCATCTAGGGGTGATGAGAGAGTGACAGGTCATCAGACATTAGATTCTCACAAGGAACGTGCAACAGACACCCCTCGCATGCACCATTCACAATAGGGTTCACACTCATAGAGTATCCAATGCTGCCACTGATCTGACAGGAGGCAGAGCTCAGGTGGTAACAGGGGCCATGGGGAGCGGCTGTAAATACAGATGAAGCTTCGCTCCACTGCCCGCCACTCACCTCCTGCTGTGTGGCCCGGTTCCTAATAGGCCATGGACCAGGGCTTGGGGACCCCTGCTGTAGGGCAGTGGCTGCTCCATGCCTTTCCCTTGCCTCCTGGTATTGCTGGTCGTCCTTCACTGTGCCTCACTTTTGACACGTGGCTCCCAGCTCTGTCCCTGTTGTCACATGGCCTTCTCCCTGTGTGTCTTCACATTGTCTTCCCTCTGTGCCCATCCCTTCCCATGTCTCTTCTTATAAGGACACCAGTTGCATTGGACTAGGGGACCCATTCACATTAGTATGACTTCATCTTACCTAATTACATCTGCAACAACCCTAGTTCCAAACAAGGTCACATTCTGAGTTACTGGGGGTCAAGACTATGTCTTAGTTTGCTCAAGCTGCCATAACAAAATACCATAGGCTAGGTGGTTTAAACAACAGAAGTTTGTTTTCTCACGGTTCTGGAGGCTGGGAAGCCCAAGATCAAGGTGTCAGCAGGGTCAATTTCAGAGAGAGCAAGAAAGCATGAGAGAGAGTACTCAAACATCTCTTCTTATAAGGGCACTGCTCTGGCTGGGCACAGTGGCTCACACCTGTAATCCCAGTACCTTGGGAGGCCGAGGTGGAAGGATTACCTGAGGTCAGGAGTTCAAGACCAGCCTGGCCAACATGGTGAAATCCCATCTCTACTAAAAATGTAAAAATTAGCCGGGCGTGGTGGCAGTCACCTGTAATCCCAGCTACTCAGGAGGCTGAGGCAGGAGAATCACTTGGACCCGGGAGAAGGAGTTTATAATGAGCTGAGATCTTACCACTGCATTCCAGCCTGGGTGACAGAGTAAGACTCCATCTCAAAACACAACAAAAAGTGGCCGGGCACGGTGGCTCAAGCCTGTAATCCCAGCACTTTGGGAGGCCGAGACGGGCGGATCACGAGGTCAGGAGATCAAGACCATCCTGGCTAACATGGTGAAACCCCGTCTCTACTAAAAAATACAAAAAACTAGCCGGGCGAGGTGGCGGGCGCCTGTAGTCCCAGCTACTCAGGAGCCTGAGGCAGGAGAATGGCATAAACCTGGGAGGCAGAGCTTGCAGTGAGCTGAGATCTGGCCACTGCACTCCAGCCTGGGCGACAGAGCGAGACTCCGTCTCAAAAAACAAAAAAAACACAACAAAAAGCAAGGGCACTGCTCCCAGCATGAGGGCCCCACCCTTATGACCTCATCTAAGCCTAATTATCTCCCAAAGGCCCCACCTCCAAATAACATCACCTTGGGGGTTAAGGCTTCAATATAGGAATTTTGGAGGGATGCAAACATTTGGTTCATAACAGACTTCAACATATCTTTTGGGGGACAGCCACCTACCCACCCAAGGAGATACAGGGCAGTCAACAGGGACAGAGGTGCCAGATCTACCAGCTACATCCTCCAGTGACAGGAGACAATGGGAGGAGAGACCCAACTGTTCCCACAGGATTAGACATCCCCAAATGAGTCCTCTAATGACTTGGCCATTTGATACTGAAATCTGCATAAGGCACTTCTCAAACAACCTTCACACAGGTGGAGAGGGTTAGTCAGGGTGGTCATTTGCCCTCCTCCCTTAGAAAACAAAAGCTGGCTAGTTAGCAGAGAGTTCTCTTGGGGGTAATGCTGGCCAGGCCAGGAAGTAGTCCTAAAAGCCAGCTCAGTTCCCCTGATTGGAAAAAGCCTGGGAGGGCACAGCCCAGCTGGGACTCAGCCTGATGTCTCTTCTCGGCTCCCACATCAGTGCCACAGACAGGTTTAGCAGGAACTGTCCTTTGCCCACTCATGTTGCTCATGCACGTACTGTCTGTGCAGGGGACACCCACGTTTCCACTTCTTAATGGCAGTCCCTGTCCTTTACCCCAGCCTCCTAGATCACAGGATGAGACTGAAGGCTGACAGCCTTCTCCAAAAATGGACTCCTTTGGCCACGTCTCCTCTGCAGCCCTATTCTGCCCTTCTTTCCCCACACAGTCCTCGGTTTGGAAACACTGTGCTCTACCACTATTAATAATACATAGAGAGAGAGCCCATCTCGAAGGAGCTCCAAGGGCTTCCCAGGCATTATCTAATTAGCCCTCATCACATCCCAGTGAGGCTTAGCAAAAGCCCTTCTCCAGCAAAACCATAAGGGAAAACGGCACACAGGGTCAGAGCTGCTAAGAGACAGAGGCATCCTCAGGTTGTCCGGGAGGGCAGAGGACCCAGCACTTACCCTGGAGGTAGGGGAAGATCACTTGAGCACAGGAGTTGGAATCCAACCTGGGCAACATAACACCATCGCAAAAAAAAAAAAAAAAAAAAAAAAAAAATCTTGTTTTTTAAAAGATTCCTTGCCTAGAGATTCATAGCTAGTAAATTTCAATCACACTCCACCCTAGATGTTCTGACTCAGAGACAGTGGTCTTTCCAGTTCACCAGAGCCACTCCATTCTCTTGTAATGATTTCAGAAGCATAGCCATGAGTATTTGCTGATTGGCAGCCATTCTTGCTGTGTCAGACATCATTGCTGGTCACTGATACAGCTCCCCTCTCCTTCCAGGCATGCAGGAGGTCTGATTTTCTGCTCTGCTTAAAGTTGGGCATGGCATCTCACTTGCTTGCACCAATGAAATGTGGGCAGAACTCACGTGTGTCATTTCCAGGTAGAAACATTTGACTGCTGGCCTCTCCAGCTTTCTTCCCCTGCTGTGCAGTAATAGTGAAAGCTTATATTGAGATGGAACCTCTGGCTGCCTGGTGCTCGGAGTGACACCATGAACTGAGCTTTCCTGTTGACCTGCATCAAAGATGAGCTAAAAGTGTCTATACGGTTTTAAACTACTGAGATGCTGCATTTGTTTATTACTGCAGCATAACCTATTCTGTCCTGATGGATACACTACCCAGAATTTCTTCATTCAGTCTCTTTTTGTTTGTTGAGACCCTGTCACCCAGGCTAGGGTGCAGTGGCATGATCTCAGCTTATTGCAACCTCCGCCTCCTCGGTTCAAGCGATTCTCCTGCCTCAGCCTCTCAAGTAGCTGGGACTACAAGGGGCATGCCACTACGCCCAGCTAATTTTTGTATTTTTAGTAGAGACGGGGTTTTGTCATGTTGGCCAGACTGGTCTCGAACTCCTGACCTCAAATGACCCACCCACCTCGGGCCTCCCAAAGTGCTGTATTACATGCATGAGCCACCGCGCCTGACCCCTCATTAAGCCTTGAGTAGGAATAAATCTATCCTAGCTCTGAGGGATAGACCCTAATTGGCATATATCAATCAATTTAAAGTTACCTCCTCCTCTGCCGCAGTAATTGGTTGATGTATGGATAATAATCTAGACCCAAACCAATTAACTCATAGTATTTGCTTAGAGTAGTTCAGGGATGAGCCAATCAGTGTCAAAGTACAAACTGTTGGATGATTATGGAGAGCAGCGCTTTCTCCCCTTTCAGGGTAAGACCCGGTTGCTGCAGGCGACAATCTCACAGAGGAAGGAAGCCTGCTGAAAACAAAGGTGAATCACAGGCGGTGAAGGGGGGTGGGGGCAATCTGCAAACTGTAGACACACAGAGCCCTGCCTGAAGCCCACAGTCAGCTGTGGACCTGTCAGAAAGGAACCAGTAATGACCCTTAATTCTCTAAGCCAGACTGAAGTGAGATTCTGTTACTTGAAATTTAATTTTTTATTTTATTTTATTTATTTTGAGACAGAGTCTTGCTCTGTCACTCAGGCTGGAGTGCATGGTAGTATCTCTGCTCACTAGTACCCTCGACCTCCCAGGCCCAAGTGATCCTCCTGTTTCAGCCTCCTGGGTAGCTGGGACAACAGGTGCGTGCCATCATACCTGGATAATTTTTGAATTTTTTGTAGAGACAAGGTTTCACCATGTTGCCCAGGCTGCTCTAGAACTCCTGGGCTCAAGTGATCTTCCCACTTCAGCCTCCCAAAGTGCTGGGGTTACAGGCGTGAGCCTACTTGAAATTTAAAAAACAACCTGCCAGGCGTGGTGGCTCATGCCTGTAATGTCAGCACTTCGGGAGGCTGAGGCAGGCGGATCACCAGAGGTCAGGAGTTCAAGACCAGCCTGGCCAACATGGTGAAACCCTGTCTCTACTGAAAATACAAAAATTAGCCAGGCATGGTGCTAGATGCCTGTAATCCCAGCTACTCAGGAGGCTGAGGCAGGAGAATTGCTTGACCCCAGGAGGCAGAGGTTGCAGTGAGCCGAGATCGCATCACTGCACTCCAGCCTGAGTGACAGAGCGAGACTGTGTCTCAAAAAAACAAAACAAAAAACAAACAAACAAAAAAAGCCGGGCATGGTGGCAGGTGCCTGTAATCCCAGCTACTCAGGAGGCTGAGGAAGGACAATCGCTTGAACCTGGGAGGCGGAGGTTGCAGTGAGCCCAGATAGTACCGCTGCACTCCAGCCTGGGGGATAGAGCAAGACTCTGTCTCCAAAAATAAAAATAAAAAATAAAAGCAACCTTCACTGATCGTTTTAAACAACTTCTGCCTCAGAATACTAACCTGCTGAGCTAGAGATATAAATCTGTATGTATTTCTATAATCAGTGCTCCATCTTTTTGGGGCTTGACATTTTGAATTTTGTTAGGATGCAAATATTTATAAGAAAGGCAACAGAAATGAATTTTAGAGTCAGAAAGGAATCGTTAAAACATCCGATCTAACTGCCTCATTTTATAAATGAGGGACTCAGGCACAGAAAGGTAAAGTCACTTACACTGGGCAATATGCACTCTGTTTCCTACTGACCTCCGACCCCACGGACTTAAATTGTGCTGTGTCAGAGTTGTCCTGGGCTTAAAAGGAGATAACATACATTGAGCTTCCAGCACAGTGGCTGACATAATGTTGATAATCAACAATTGCTGACTTCTTTTTATCAGTCACTCACATTTTAGTATAGAAGTGGGGGGAAGTGGGGTGATAAATAACAGGCACTCCTTTCATGGGCTGTTATAGTGAAAGAACGCACCTTGAGCAGAGAAGCAGCCAGGACTTTGAGCTTGGCCCATGACTGTCAGAGAGGCGGGTGGGTTTGACTCCTGCATGTGCCTGTGGCCGCTCAGGAGTGCGTGTGCGAAGCGTATTTTGTATCTCGAGTTCATCCTCGCAAGAACTCAGCACTTGTAAGCGTGCCCTAAGGAGACCAGGAGTTCTGTAAGAAGCCGAGAAAGGTATTTTGCTGAAATTCTAAGAAACACAGGGGCACTAGCTGCCCAGATTGGGCACCCTACAACAGGATAGAGTGTGAAGGAGGCCAGGTACCTACCTCCACCTTCTCCACAGACAGCGGCAAAGCGTGGACACCCGGGGGCCTTGGCACCTCACTGGCGACAAGGCAGAGCTGTCACTGAGTAAAGACAGGCTTGTGGGTGGTGCCTGGAGGACAAGAATGAGCCTTCTTAGAAATACCTAAAGGAGGACCGGGTGTGGTGGCTCACGCCTGTAATCCCAGCACTTTGGGAGGCCGAGGCAGGTGGATCACCTGAGGTTGGGAGTTCGAGATGAGCCTGACCAACATGGAGAAACCCCATCTCTACTAAAAATACAAAATTAGCCTGGTGTGGTGGCACATGCTTGTAATCCCAGCTACTCGGGAGGCTGAGGCAGGAGAATCGCTTAAACCCAGAAGGCGGAGGTTGCAGTGAACCGAGATCACACCACTGCACTCCAGCCTGTCAACAAGAGCAAAACCATCTAAAAAATAAAAAATAAAGAAAAAAAAAAGGAAAAAGAAATACCTAGTGGAGATTGCTCAGGGGACCAGTGGTCCCGGTGAACCTGCAAGGACAATGGCCCATGACATTTGAGTGGCTGCAGTAACAGCCCGACAGTGTAGTCCGCCGGGCTACAAAAGCCTGGGAGACAGACACAGTCTGCAGGGCATGTGCAATGACTGACTTAGATCCTTGCCCCAGCCCTGACTCAATAACTGCAGCAAGAATGGAGCATCTGACCGAGCACAGTGGCTCACGCCTGTAATCTCAGCACTTTGGGAGGCCGAGGCAAGTGGATCACTTGAGGTCAGGAGTTCAAGACCAGCCTGGCCAACATGGTGAAATCCCTGTCTCCACTCAAAATACAAAAATTAGCTGGGCGTGGTAGTGCATGCCTGTAATCCCAGCTACTGGGGAGGCAGAAGAATTGCTTGAACCCAGGGGGTCGAGGTTGAAGTGAACCTAGATCATGCCACAGCACTCCAGCCTGGGCAACAGAGTGAGACTCCATCTCAAAAAAAAAAAAAATGAAAGAATGGAGCATTTACCTCCCGGGAGCAAGCGGGAGACAGCCCAGAGAGAGGAGGAAGATTTAGTCAAAGGGAACCCCAGGCCACCAGAACCAACTGTGCTCGTTTAGTGTTTTGTTAAAAGCCAGCTCTGGAGAATGCTTTTCTTGTTTGTTTTGGGTTCTGGTGTTCTTAAGTCTTGTTTAAATGAGATAACAAATGTAAGCCACCCCACCCTGTTCTGACACAAAATGAACACAAAATAAATGGCAACTGTCTTTCCCTGCCTTTTTTTTTTTTTTTTTTTGGTAGACAGGGTCTTGCTTTGTCACCCAGGCTGAAGTGCAGTGGTGCAAACATGGCTCACTGCCGCCTTCACCTCCTGAGCTCCCAGCAACTCAGGAGGCTGAGGCAGGAGAATCGCTTGAAACCAGGAGGCAGAGGTTGCAGCGAGCTGAGATCGCGCCATTGCATTCCAGCCTGGGGGACAGAGTGAGACTGTCTCTAAATAAAGAAATAAATAAAAATAGAATGTTTCGGTGGGCCCGGTGGCTCATGTCTGTAATCCCAGCACTTTGGGAGTCTGAGACCGGCAGATCACCTGAGGCTTCACCTCCCAAGCTCCTCCCCATCTCAGCCTTCCAAGTATCTAGGACCACAAGCATGCACCACCACAAGCAGTCAATTTTTGCATTTTTTTGTAGAGATGAAGTCTCACTTTGTTGCCCAAGCTGATCTCAAACTCCTGGGCTCAAGCAATTCTCCCGTCTTGGTCTCCCAAAGTACTAGGATTACAGGTGTTAGCCACCAAGCCCAGCCTCTCTTGCTTTTGTTCAAAGTAGTGACTCTCACCTAAAATTCAGCTGGACCACATATACTCATCCAAAAAGCATAGGCTTCTGTGTAGATTTAGAAATTGCAAGATATGCCCTCATCTTATCAGCTGTAGAGTTGTAGGTTATCTCCTGTTCTCTTTATTTATTAACTGAAGATAACATAACCCCTACTGAAGATACATAACCCCTACGCACCCCACAGTGCTGTGTGCGAGGATTAAGTGAGATCATGGAAAGGGGAGGGGTTTTATCAGATGCTAAAGAACTGAACACCTTCAAAATTCTTATTATTCCAACGGTTCTCTTCAGTTGGTGATTAGAAACTGACAAGCTCCTTCCAAATGAAGCCGTAGTCTCCTGACTTCATGACCTCAAAGAACAAGGCAGCAGCCCTCTCTTTCTCTAACTTATTTATTTATTTGTTTAGGTAGAGACATGGTCTTGCCATGCCGCTTAGGCTTGTCTTGAAAGTCTGGCCTCAAGTGCAGTGGTGTGATCATAGCTCACTGCAGCCTTGAATGTCTGTGCTCAAGCAATTCTCCCACCTCACCCTCCCAAATAGTGAAGACCACAGGCATGCACCACCATGCCTGGCTAATTTTTAGTTTTAATTTTTTAATTTTTAATTTTTTTTTACCAATGGGGGTCTCATCATGTTGCCCAGGCTGGTCTTGAACTCCTGGTCTCAAGTGATTCTCTACCCTCAGCTTCATGAGTGCTGCAATTACAGGCAGGAGCCACCACGCCTGGCCACAAACACAGTTTTTTAAGAGATGAATTTATGGGATTTATCTGATCACCACTTTGCTCAAGCAAATCATTTTTCCAATCTATATTCAGTAGCAGCTGCAGCAACTGCAAAATGACTTACTGTTCATAACACTTTGCTTTGGCGACAGGAAGGAAATTAGACAAACTGTAAAGGTCTCCATATTTCATTCCATATTTATGTAAAAACCCAAAACACAATAATGCTTTGCAGTTGTTCCTGATGTCAGATGGGCCAGAGGGTTATGGAGTGAAGGAATTGGCAAAGCCAGCAAGTTGGTGACCAGAGGACGGCTCCAGAGAGAGTTACCAAGCACAAGGGGCAGGGGGAGCTGGACAAAGGGCCAGTCATAGGTCAGGGTGGCCATCACCCTACCCTCACACCACCTGTGTGCATACACAGACACCCACTGTCCACTCTCTTCCCTCTCAGCTCCTCCTCTTAGGAAAGGTTCTATTTTTATTTTTTATTTTTATTTATTTTCCTTTTGAGATGGAGTTTCACTCTTGTTGCCCAGGCTAGAGTGTAATGGCAAAATCTCGGCTCACTGCAACCTCCACCTCCCAGGTTCAAGTGATTCTGCCTGAGCCTCCCAAGTAGCTGGGATTACAGGCATGCGCCACCATACCTGGCTAATTTTGTATTTTTAGTAGAGATGGGGTTTCTCCATGTTGGTCAGGCTGGTCTCGAACTCCCAGCCTCAGGTGACCTGCCCGTCTCAGCCTCCCAAAGCGCTGGGGTTACAGGCATGAGCCACTGTGCAGGCCAAAAGATTCTACTTTTATTTATTTCTTTATTTAGAGACAGAGTCTCACTCTATCCCCCAGGCTGGAGTGCAGTGGCGCTATCTCGGCTCCCTGCAACCTCTGCCTCCTGGTTTCAAGCAATTCTCCTGCTTCAGCCTCCTGAGTAGCTGGGATTACAGGCATGCACCACCACGCCCAGCTAATTTGTATATTTTTCGTAGAGACGGGGTTTTGCCATGTTGGCCAGGCTGGTCTTGAACTCCTGAACTAAAGTTATCCACCCACGTCAGCCTCCCAAAGTGCTGGGATTATAGATGTGAGCCACCACGCCCATCCAACTCTTAGGAAAGATTCTGACAGAAGTCAGTTAAGCCTCAAAATGGGTGTAAGACACTCCACTGCCTCTCTCTAGAGGTATCTCCATTTTAACCATTATCACTGTTTAAATACAGATGTGTCCAATCTTTTGACTTCCCTGGGCTACACTGGAAGAAGAATTGTCTCGGGCCACACATAAAATACACTAACGATAGCTGATGAGCTTAAAAATAAATTGCAACAAAATCTCATAATGTTTTAAGAAAATTTATGAATTTGTGTTGGGCCGCGTTCGAAGCCATCCTGGGCCACATGCGGCCTGCGGGCTGTGGATTGGACAAGCCTTGTTTAAAACCTTTAGTACAAAATTCAAAATTCAAGCCCTCTGGCCAAGCACGGTGGCTCATATCTGCAATACCAACAGCACATTGGGAGGCCAAGGCAGGAGGATTGCTTGAGCCTAGGAGTTCAAGGCTGCAGTGAGTTGTGATCATGCCACTGACCTGGGGAACAAAGCAAGACCGTATCTTAAAAAAAAAAAAATTCAAGCCCCCTAATGTAAGAAAGCGCTCCCAGCCGGGCACAGTGGCTCATGCCTGTAATCCTAGCACTCTGGAGACCGAGCCGGACAGACTGCCTGAGCTCTGGAGTTTGAGAGCAGCCTGAACAACACAGTGAAGCACCGTCTCTACTAAAATACAAAAAAAAAAATTAGCTGGACGTGCGACTGTAGTTCCAACTCCTCAGGAGGCTGAGGCAGGATAATTGCTTGAACCCGGGAGGCGGAGATTGCAGTGACCGAGATTGTGCCACTGCACTCCAGCCTGGGTGACAGACAGAGCGAGACTCCGTCTCTTAAAAAAAAGAAAAAAGAAAGAAAGAAGCACTCCAGTTTGCTTCTCCCGCCAGTTCATCATTACTCCACCAACTCCATGTTGCAGTCACACTCGATGTGCCACGCATGTGGTGACCAACGGTTCTGCACCCTGACTGCAGTGGTAGTTACCAATGTCTGTTTCATGGTATTGATGTTGCAACATAGTTATGCAAGATGCCACATTGGGAGAGGAGAGCTGATGGGTGCCCGGCACCTCCCTGTACATATATTTTTTACAACTTCCTATGACTCTACCATTATTTCAAAATAAAATGATTGGCTGGTTGTGGTGGCCCAAGTCTGCAATCCCAGCACTTTGGGAGGCTGAGGTGGGCAGATCACCCGAGCCCAGAAGTTCAAAATCAGTCTGGGCAACATGGCAAAGCTCTGTCTCTACAGAAAATACAAAAATTAGTCACGTGTGGTGGTACGTGCTTGTAGTCCCAGCTACTTGTGAATTACAGGTTGAAGTCGAGGCTGCAGTGAGCTGGGATCATGCCACTGCACTCCAGCCTGGTGAGAGAAAGACCTCGTCTCAAAAAAAATAATAATTATTATTATTATTAAAATGTGCCAGGTCTCTTGTCTTTCTCTCTTTTCTGAGAACATTATCATTCTCATATATACCTTCTAGACCTTCCTCATTCTTCAAAATCAGCTTGCTCATCATGGCTCAACACCAAATAGGCACTCAATTAAATAAAATAATAAATAATAAAATAAATAAAAAATAAATGTTGGATGAATGGGCAAATGATTGGTCCCTGTTATTTATGGGATAAAGAATTAATAAAGCAGCAAAGGCTGGGCACAGTGGCTCATGCCTGTAATCCCAGCACTTTGGGAGGCTGAGACAGGTGGACCACGGGGTCAAGAGATCAAGACTATCCCAGCCAACATGGTGAAACCCCGTCTCTACTAAAAATAAAAAATTAGATGGGCATGGTGGCATGTGCCTGTAATCCCAGATACTCAGGAGACTGAGGCAGGAGAATTGCTTGAACCAGGGAGTTGGAGGTTTCAGTGAGCCGAGATCGCGTCACTGCACTCCAACCTGGTGACAGAGCAAGACTCTGTCTCAAAAATAAAATAAAATAATAAAATAAAAATAAATAGCTGGGCGCAGTGGCTCATGCCTGTAATCCCAGCACTTTGGGAGGCCGAGGTGGGCAGATCACCTGAGGTCAGGAGTTCAAGACCAGCCTGACCAATATGATGAAACCCCGTCTCTACTAAAAATACAAAAATTAGCAAGGTGTGGTGGCGGGTGCCTGTAATCCCAGCTACTTGGGAGGTTGAGACAGGAGAATGGCTTGAACCTGGGAGGCAGAGGTTGCAGAAAGCCAAGATCACACCATTGCACTCCAGGCTGAGCAACAAGAGCGAAACTCCGTCTCTAAATAAATAAATAAATAAATAAACCAGCCCCATTTAGCAGTTAAAAGCATGAGCTCAGAAGTCAGGCTGCCTGACTTCAATCCCAGTTCTATACTCTCTGTGTTTCTGAGCACCTCTGAGCTTC
Organism: Rhinopithecus roxellana; assembly: GCF_007565055.1. Lineage (NCBI taxonomy): Eukaryota > Metazoa > Chordata > Mammalia > Primates > Cercopithecidae > Rhinopithecus > Rhinopithecus roxellana. The sequence continues at coordinate 4,717,677 of NC_044552.1, read as the reverse complement.
GTTTCCTCATCTTGAGTAGGAATAGTATGCACATTGTAGGATGGTTGTGAGAATTCAGTGAGTGAATACACATAAAGTGCTTACAACACTACCTGGGCACAAAGTAAGCTCTTAAAATTGGGCTTTTATTATATCTGGGATGGCGTTTCTGACCTGTCTCCAAACATATCACTATCCCCCACGTTCCCACATGTACCCAAAACATCCTGGGCTACTCCTCCACCCACCCCCACACCTCCATCTTGCTGCCAGCATCATCTTATCATACTGTGTCCTGGTTATCTACTGCTATGTAACAGACCACCCCAAGAGTAGTGGCTTAAAACAACAATACCATTTATTTTGCTCAAGAATCAACAGTTTGGGCAGGCTCTGTGAGAATGACTTTTCTTTGCTCTAGATCGTATCAGCCCAAGTGGCTCAAAGGCTGGGAGATGGATCTAAAGCCATATTCACTCACATGCCGGTGCCTGATGCAGGCTATCAGTTGAGACCTTAGCTGGGGCTTCTGGCCAGAAGACAGACACACAGCCTCTTCGTGTATCCTGGGCTGTCTCATGACATCATGGCTGAGCTCCAACGGCAAATGTCTGAACAGAAAAAGAGCCAAGTACAAGCCATATCACCTTTTATGACCTGGCCTCAGAAACCACCTGGTGTTACTTCCTCTACTATCTATTCATCAAGGAAGTCACAAAGGTCCTCCCAAGTTCACAGTAAGAAGAAATAAACTCCAACTCTCTCTCTTTTTTTTTTTTTTTTCAGACAGCGTCTCACTCTGTTGCCCAAGCTAGAGTACAGTGGCATGATCTCGGCTCACTGCAACCTCCAATTCCTGGTTCAAGCCATTCTCCTGCCTCAGACTCCTGAGTAGCTGGGATTATAGGCACCCGTCCTCGCGCCTGGCTAATTTTTGTGATTTTTTAGTAGAGACGGGGTTTCACCATGTCATCCAGGCTGGTCTCGAACTCCTGACCTCAGGCGATCCAACTGCCTCAGCCTCCCAAAGTGCTGGGACTACAGATGTGAGCCACTGTACCTGGCTGAACTCTTGATGAGGGAGTAGCAAGGTTCTGGCAACGTGGGACCAGAGATATTACCGTACTAACCATGTGTTTTACTTTCTGTATTCTGATGCTTTGAGATCTGGGGTCTTGCTGACTCTGAAGGGACTGCTCCTTCCAGGATTAGCCAATTCCTAGAGACAATAAACAAGCTCAAGTTCTAACTCCTCAGGATAGAATTCAAGACCCCTCCAATTAGGCCTCAGTCTAACTTTCTGATTTCCCTCTCTCTAGCCCCTCTACCAACTACTCCAACAGTTTAGCCAATTTCCCGTTTTCCAAAGATACCTCGCAATTACTCTTTATTAGATCTCTTGCTCATCTTTCAAAGTCCAACCTGAGCCCCCACTCCTCCGTGCTCCTCCGTGAAGCCATTCCCATTCACAGGGATGCATGTCCTTTCTGAACCCTGTCTCACAGCATTCATCCTCTGCACCAGTCCCTTTATTGCTTGGTTACACAACAGATCTGCCTATGTTGTTAATTAGATTCCGAAGATTAAAGCTCTAAGGAACTTTAAGAGATTATTTTGTTCAACACCCTTAATTTGAAGCGAGGAAACCAGGCCTGAGCGATTACTGACCCAAGGTCCCAGCACTCATTAATGGCAGAGGAAGGAACAGAAGCCACAAACCCATTTCTACTCTATTCTCTTTCCTTAACACCAGGTTGCCTCTATTCAGCTATTTTAAATGTGTTAGTCTTGTCCCTGGCAGAGTTTTGGAGCTATATCAGGGCAGGCAAGGACTATGTCTCAAGTCACTTGTATCCTGACAACATCCAGCAATGTCTTAGTAAATCTATGTTGAAACCATAAAAATGTTTCTAGTTCATTCCTTTACCCACTAGGACACTAGGAACTGACACTTTTCTTTTTCTTTTTTTCTTTTCTTTTCTTTTTTTTTTTTTTTTTTTTTGAGATGGAGTCTCGCTCTGTCACCCAGGCTGGAGTGCAGTGGCCGGATCTCAGCTCACTGCAAGCTCCGTCTCCCGGATTCACGCCATTCTCCTGCCTCAGCCTCCCGAGTAGCGGGGACTACAGGCGCCCGCCACCTCGCCCAGCTAGTTTTCTGTATTTTTTAGTAGAGACGGGGTTTCACCATGTTAGCCAGGATGGTCTCGATCTCCTGACCTCGTGATCCACCCGTCTCGGCCTCCCAAAGTGCTGGGATTACAGGCTTGAGCCACCATGCCCGGCCTCTTTTTTTCTTTTCTCTTTTTTTTTGAGAGAGAGTCTCACTCTGAAGTCCAGTGGCGTGATCTCAGCTCACTGCAACCCCTGCCTCTGGGGTTCAAGAGATTCTCATGTCTCAGCCTCCCAGGTAGCTGGGACTACAGGCACACACCATCACACTGGACTAATTTTTGTATTTTAAGTAGAGACAGGGTTTCACCATGTTGGCCAGGCTGGTCTCGAACTCCTGGCCTCAAGTGATCCGCCAGCCTCGGCCTCCCAAAGTGCTGGTATTACAGGCATGAGCCACTGCACCCAGCCTTGAATTTTTTTTTTCTTTTTTCTCTTTTTTTTTTTTTTTTTTGAGATGGAGTCTCACTCTTGTCCCCAGGCTGGCATGCAATGGCATGATCTCATCTCACTGCAACCTCCATTTCCTGGGTTCAAGCGATTCTCCCTGCCCCAGCCTCCCAAGTAGCTGGGACTACAGGTGCCCACCACCACATCCAGTTAATTTTTTGTGTTTTTATTAGAGATGGGGCTTTGCCATGTTGGCCAGGCTGGTCTCGAACTCCTGATCTCAGGCGATCTGCCCGCCTTGACCTCCTAAAGTGTTGGAATTACAGGCATGAGCCACCATGCCCTGCCGAAATTTTTCTTAAGAATAAAACATTTTTCTCCCCTTTTAATACAGAATACCTTTCTTATGATTTTTCTTTTTTTTTTTTTTTTTTTTTGAGACGGAGTCTTGCTCTGTCACCCAGGCTGGAGTGCAGTGCCCGGATCTCCGCTCACTGCAAGCTCCACCTCCCGGGTTTACGCCATTCTCCTGCCTCAGGCTCCCGAGTAGCTGGGACTACAGGCGCCCACCACCTCGCCCGGCTAGTTTTTTGTATTTTTTAGTAGAGACGGGGTTTCACCGGGTTAGCCAGGATGGTCTCGATCTCCTGACCTCGTGATCCGCCCGTCTCGGCCTCCCAAAGTGCTGGGATTACAGGCTTGAGCCACCGCGCCCGGCCTTCTTATGATTTTTCTAAAAGTACGTTAAGCAAACCAAAACAAAAGGAGGTGGGTAATATACTTGAAGAAACTTAGCCAATTCAGTTTTTGCAACCTCAGAAGCATGCTCCATTTATTTCTTGGACCTAAGTGTGGTCCCACCATAAATTGAACCAGATACACTTGCTCTAATGTTATCTCAACTTTGCAGGCAGATTGTAACCCAGGGTTGGTTTAGTTCATCTATTTCCTAGTCCATTAATCCATCGCTCTTGCTGTCTCAGCCGCGTGGGCATTCTTTCAGTTGGAACATACAGAGGCTGCTTTCTCCTCCAAAAGCTCAAAAGCAACAAAGCAAGAATGAGAGAAAAAGCAAGAAAGCAAAAAAGCAAGAAAGAGAAAAGCAAGCAAACAGCTTCCATCTCTTCCCTTATAGAAACCGAGTCCCTTGAGAGTGCCTGCAGGATCTACTTAGAAAGGTTATTTTGCAAATGTCCCATTAGCAAGGGCATAATACAGCTCTCCTCCAGCACAAAAGCTCCGCTTTCTGGGAGTCTGTTCCCTCCTCAGCCTAATGGATTCTGTCAGGGGCAGGATGTGGCTTTTGCCATCATGGGCCATAAAATCCAGGAGTAATGGCTGCAGTGATGGGGGCCTCCTGCCGGCCCATCAGCACTGGAGTTTGATGGTGAGGAGGAGAGAAAGGAAAAGTGGGAAAAGTTCTGAATGCTCAATAACTTTTCAGAGGTAAGATGAGGGAGAAAGAGATCTAGAGCCATAATTGCACAAACCTCTTGCAAAATTTAATTAAAACTTAGGCAGAAACGAACACTAGAAACAAGTGTCATTCATCAACTTAAACCGCCAACTAAGGTAAACACTGCCACGAACTCAGGAAAAGAAAGGGAGGAGAATGGAATGAGGGGTGATCACTCTAGATATCAAACAAATCAAATTACCCTGAAGGCCCTGCCAGACATACGCATTAATCATTGGTTATCCCAGCTGCACACCTGTATGGAGAGGAGAACTTGGCGAGCTCAAATTGACTCTGGCTGGCAAAGTGGGAAAGCAGAAGGGACAGGGCGGCAGGCCAAGGGGAACCCAACCCAGAAGTGGCCACGTGGCACCCATGGCTCTGCACCGGCCAGGTGGAAGGAGGACCGTGTAAGATTCACGCGAGGGCGTGCAATCATCCCCAGCTTTCCAGTCTTGCCTCTTGTTTTCTGGAGCCTATGTAGCTGGACAAACCTGCTGAGCTGCAACGTGAAGCAACTTTCCCTGGGAGGTGGAAGGCTTCAGGGTGAATCCAAGCCAATTCCAGGGATGACAGAGTGGGAAAGCAAGTTGAGCTTTCAAATCCTTTATGTGGCTGGTTTTCTTCTCTCCTGAGATTCAGCATTTAGTAGGAGGGAGACAGCATAGGGTGGGGGTAGGGACAGAGTGAGCCGCTGACTTTGTTTCCCGGGGCACAGGCTTTGTACACCCACAAGTCCCCAGGGCTGGTCACAAGCTGAAACCTTCTTACTCTAGAGAGAGGAGGCTGGAGAGCAGCTCAGCCATCCAGGCTGGGAGCTATTTGCACTTGATGAGCAATTTCTAGTGGGAACCATTTGAGTGTGTGCCTGTGTGAATGCCAGAGTGCATTTAGAGGGAACAAATGATTTATTATCGGGGCCTCGAAAAAGTTGCTTTCAAAAAGAGAGGGAGCCTCTTATTCCCCTCCTTATCATTAAAACCTTAAAGGGGTAGAATCCATTTGGTCTCTTAAGCCAGGCTGGAAGGGAGTCACAGCTAATCAAGCAGCCCACTCAGCTCCTCCAGCCCTTCTTTGAGTACAACAATATGTATAAACTGGCAAAAGGGACTGCAGACTACTTTGATGTTAAACAAAGAGGAAAACCTCCAAAACAGGGTAAAAATTGTATCTCTGTTTAACTCTTCCATGTCCTTTCTTCAGCACAAATTTAAGACACTTACAGCTAGACTCCAGGGAGAGCTACATAATGAATAATTATCATTTCAGATACTTAGATCCAAGTATTTTGTAGCAAGAGAAAACGTCCAGTGTCCTCTTCTGAATTACTTTCTCTGATTAAGATTTGTTTGTTTGTTTGTTTCGTTGTTGTTTTTGTTTTTGAGATGGAATGTCACTCTTGTTGCCCAGGCTGGAGTGCAGTGGCACGATCTCGGCTCACTGCAACCTCCACCTCCCAGGTTCAAGCAATTCTCCTGCCTCAGCCTCCCAAGTAGCTGGGATTAGAGGCACCTGCCACCAAGCCCAGCTATAATTAAGTATTACTTGGCTAATAACAAATACTGTGTTCTGGCCAGGCACAGTGGCTCACACATGTAATCCTAGCACTTCAGAAGGCTGAGGTGGGAGGATCACCTGAGCCCAGGAATTTGAGATCAGCCTGGGCAACACAGTAAGACCCTGTCTCTACAAAAAATAGAAAACATTAACCGGGCATGGTGGTGCACACCTGTCATCCCAGCTACTTGGAAGGTTGAGGCAGGAGGATCACTTGAGTCCAAGAAGTCAGAGGTTACAGTGACCTGTGGTCGTGCCACTGCACTCCAGCATGGGTGAAAGAGGGAGACCCTATCTCAAAAATAAATACATAGTAAAATACTGGTTTTTGAACAGTTTCTGGGGCCTGATGCTACAGGAAGAGCTCTATGGTAACCACCTCATTTAATCCTTCAATAACCCTATGAGATCCATATTGTTGTCTCACTTTAAAACTAGAGGAATAGACAAGTTAAGGGACATGCCTAATATGTCCCAGCCTATGATAGAGAAGTGTTTTTTTTTTTTTTTTTTTTAGACTGAGTTTTGCTGTGTCTCCCAAGCTAGAGTGTAGTGGCACGATCTCGGCTCACTGCAACTTCTGCGTCCTGGGTTCAAGCGATTCTCCTGCCTCAGTCTTCTGAGTAGCTGGGATTACAGGTGCACACCACCATGCCCAGCTAATTTTTGTATTTTTAGTAGAGATGGGAGTTTCGCCATGTTGGTCAGGCTGGTCTTGAACTTCTGAACTCAGGTGATCTGCCCACCTTGGCCTCCCAAAGTGCTGGGATTACTGTCATGAGCCATTGTGCCCAGCCTAGAGAAGTGTTCTTTTAAAATTTCTAATTCATTTGAAATGGATCTTTTTTTTTTTTTTTTTTAGACAGAGTTTCGCTCTTGTTGCCCAGGTTGGAGTGCAATGGCACGATCTCGGCTCACTGCAACCTCCACTTCCCAGGTTCAAGTGATTTTCTTGCCTCGGCCTCCTGAGTAGCTGGGATTACAGGAGTGCGCCACCACGCCCAGCTAGTTTTCTACTTTTAGTAGAGACGGGGTTTCTCCATGTTGGTCAGGCTGGTCTCGAACGCCCGACCTCAGGTGATCTGCCCACCTTGGTGTCCCAAAGTGCTGGGATTATAGGCGTGAGCCATCACGCCCTGCCAAAATGGAATTTTCCTAAAATATATTGTATGCTTCCGGCTTACAAAAGACAAAATTCCTAGGAAATGTCCAGAGGAAATGATCCCTGGGCAGGTTGGAATTCCAGCCTTTAGGTCCTCAGGGATGCCAGGGAAGGAGAATCTGTTGTGAACGAAGCCCACAAATTGCTGCCTATGTGGGGAAGAGGAGCATGTGTCAGGGGCAGCCGGACAGAAGAAGAAGTCAGAGGAGTTGGAGGTTGGAGGTTTGGTGAAGTAAAAGAGAGCATTAGGAAGATTTTCAATCACTATAGATTGAAAACCAGCCATGGTTCAAGAAGGAAGAACCTCGTAAGATTCTGGCATACATATTGTCCCACTTCTCCTTGGTAATGACGGGGTTCAGGACACGCTATCACAAAAGATGGCACCTTGGCACAGCAGAGGCAGAAACATCACTCTTTCTTTCCCCTTGCCCTCCCTGCTGAAGCAGATCATAAGACCTTCACTCCAGAGGTGCTCTCCCTACACCTGGAGGAAAGGAGCTTCCTTATCAACGTAGGAGCACAGAGAAGAATCTGAACAAACAGGATCTGCTAGACACCCCCAGTTTGTCACCATTAGATTCTACCCACATCGTTCAATCACATTTCTCCACAACCATCCACTCTTCATCAAACCTAAGCACACAAATACACAGGTTTCTCTGTTTCTTTGGGTTTTCATTTCTGAAAGCTATTGTGTTTCATAAAACTTACATTAAATAAGCTTGTGGGGCCAGGCACAATGACCCATGCCCATAATCCCAGCATGCCAGGAGGCCAAGGCAGGAGAATCACTTGAGGCCAGGAGTTCAAGACCAACCTAGGCAACATGGCAAGACCCCCATTGCTACAAAAAAAAAAAAAAAAAAAATTAAAAATTAGCCAGGCATGGTGGTGCATGCCTGTGGTCCTAGCTATTTGGGAGGCTGAGGTGAGAGAACTGCTTGAGCACAGACATTCAGGACTCCAGTGAGCTATGACCTCACCACTGCACTCCAGCCAGGTGAAAAAATGAGACCCTCTCTCTCTCTTTTTTTTTTTTTTTCTGAGATGGAGTCTCACTCTGTCACCTAGGCTGGAGTGCAGTGGCACAATCTCGGTTCACTGCAACCTCTACCTCCCGGGTTCAAGCGATTCTCCTGTCTCAGCCTCCTGAGTAGCTGGAACTACAGGCATGCACCACTATGCCTGGCTAATTTGTATATTTTTAGTAGAGACAGGGTTTCACCATATTGGCCAGGCTGGTCTCGAACTCCTGACCTCAGGTGATCTGCCTGCCTCGGCCTCCCAAAGTGCTGGGATTACAGGTGTGAGCCACCACACCCAATGACCCTGTCTCCAGAATGAATGAATGAATGAATAAATAAATAAATTAATTAATTAATTAATTTGTGGCCAGGTGCGGTGGCTCACGCCTGGAATCCTAGCACTTTGGGAGGCCGAGGCGGATGGATCACCTGAGGTCAGGAGTTCAAGACCAGCCTGGCCAACATGGTGAAACCCCATCTCTGCTAAAAATACAGCAATTAGCCGGACATGATGGCGGGCACCTGTAATCCCAGCTACTGGGGAGGCAGAGACAGGAGAATCGCTTGAATCTGGGAGGCGGAGGTTGCAGTGAGTCGAGATTGTGCCATTGCACTCCAGCCTGGGCAACAAAGAGTGAAACTCCATCTAAAAAAATAAAAAATAGAAATAAATTTGTATGCTTTTATTTTCTTAATCTGTCTTTTATTATAAGGATCTCAGCCATGAACCTAGTAATAAGTGAGAAAAGTATATTTTCAACCCCTACAGTAATGAACAGTAAAATTACCTCTCAAACAAAACAAAGCAAATTATTAATTATTTTACTGACGTATAATATTTGTACATATGAGGTACGTGTAATATTTTGTTACATGCATAGGATGTATAATGATCAAGTCATAGTATTTAAGATATCCATTACCTTGTATATTTATCATTTCTACATGTTGAGAACGTTGTGAGTCCTCTCTTCTAGCTATTTTGAAATATCAAATATGTTGTTGTTATTGATAGTTGCACCATTCTGCTATCAAACATTAGATCTTATTCCTTCTAACCGTATGTACTCATTAACCAACCAAACTCTCTCATATTCCCCATCCCCTTTATACCCTTCCCCACCTCTAGTGTCTATCATTTCTACTCTCTATGAAACAATGGCTTTTTTTTTTTTGAGATGGGGTCTCACTCTGTGCAGTGGCACAATCTCGACTCACTGCACTGCAGCCTTGACCTCCCCAGCTCAGGCTATCCTCCTGCCTCAGCCCCTCAGGTAGCTGGGACTACAGGCGTGAGCCACCATGCACAACTAATTTTGTGTATTTTTTGTAGAGATGGAGTTTTGCCATGTTGCCCAGGCTGGTCTCAAACTCCTGAGCTCAGGCAATCTGCCTGCCTCAGCCACCCAAAGTGCTGGGATTATGGGCATGAGCCACCGTGCCCAGCCTGGAAACAAATTTTTGAAAAATGAAAATGTGTATGCAGGAGACTGGAGTGGGAGGATCGTTTGAACGCAGGAGTTCGAGGGCCAAGCCTAAGCAACATAGTAAGAACTCCCCTAATTCTTTAAAAAAAAAAAAAAAAAAAACCTGTATGAACCAAAACATGAATCGTGGTGATCGCTGACTGATGTTAACCTTATTCTCCTTCCTTATTGCACTAGAGCTCCATTTTAACTCACACCAAAACATTGCGTTGGATGCCCAACTTTCAGGCTAAGTATGGATCATATCCAAAGAGCCTGCGTGGGGTAAGACATAGCCTGACTCCCAGATACTATCATTCACATTTACAATAAAATGCAAGGATCATCTCATTATTTTGTTGTATTCAAACTGTGTGTCCATAAACCTGAGAAATGGGGATGGGGAGGGGTGGAGTCAGAAAGAATTGATTTGTGGCTGGGCACAGTGGCTCACACCTGTAATCTCAACACTTTGAGAGGCCAAGAAGGGGGAACACCTGAGGTCAGGAGTTCAAGGCCAACCCAGCCAACATAATGAAACCCCATCTCTACTAAAGATACAAAAAAAATTAGCCGGGCGTGGTGGCAGGCACCTGTAATCCCAATTACTTGGGAGGCTGAGGCAGGAGAATCGCTTGAACCCAGGAGGTGGAGGTTGCAGTGAGCCGAGATCACGCCATTGCACTCTAGCCTGGACAACAAGAGTGAAACTACATCTCAAAAAAAAAAAAAAAAAAAAAAAAAAAAAAAAAAAAAAAAACTGATCTGTAATCCTAGCTTACTAGCAGAGTCACTTTGGACACTTTAATCTCCCAGCCTCAGTTTCTCTTTCTGTAACATGGAACTAAGGGTACCCACTTCACAGGACTATCGTGAGAGTCAATAACTCCTGGAGAGCCCTTTCAGGGCTTACTGTATGAACACACTAAATGAACAGATGCATGTTTTGCCCACGTTTACAATATAACACCTTTACCTCCTAGCCTCTTACACTGTCAAATTGAACTTTATTAAACACTGATTGTTAAACCATAAAATTCATGGTGAGATGGATCTGTTCTGGACACCATTTTAAGGACTATGGCAATTACCAAAGTGCTCAGATAAATTCACTGTGAGTTGGTGCCACAGCATGAGACAATATTGGAACAAAGCTACCGTGCAGAGAATTAAAATGGGTTGAGCAGCCAATTAAATGTGTGCACTTCATACTTTCACAAGCCTTATCTCACTCAATTAATAGGATGGCATCATAAGGTTGATATTTTTATTCCCATTGTACAGAAAGCTTCGACAACCCCCAAGGTCACAGAACCAACAGTCGGCACAGCTGGGATTCTTATCCACATCTCATTGACTCCAAAAACCCTGCTTTATATATTGTTTCATGTTGTTACCTAATTTCATAATGAATTTAGATACTGGAATTGTATTAAGAGTACCCAGAACATTATTTAAGGCTGGACAGTTTCAGGTAAATTTTTCAATGGTTTACGATCCATGGATGAGTGATTCTGAATATTACTAGTGAAATGCAATTTCTCTCTCCATCTGTCTTCCTCTTTCTGTTTCTGTCTTTCTCCATCCCTTCCCCGTGAGCCCCGCCACGACTTCATACTATCCTCATCAATGTAAAGATGAGATTGTAAACCCAAGATTTTTTTTTTCTATTTAATGTACTAGGTAAAGAGAGAGGCCAAGAGAAAGAGGGAGAGAAATTACAAAGACATATTCCTTAACCTCAAGAGTTTACCCTTGAGATTTGTACTGAAAACATTTACTCTAAGGCTAAAGTAGTACTTTCATGTCTCTGCTGGTAATTTAGCCAGAGTTTCCAAACCAGTGTGCCAAGATCATGGGTCCTGGTGAGGACACTGATCCCTTCAGACATCAGGGCAGCCAGAGCTGGGGTGACCTCAGTTCCTGGTCTGTCACCTCCAGCCAACAGCAGCCCTTACCAATATTATCACCCCTATATGGACCTTCCTGGGAGAACAATTAGGAAGCTCTGTCTCCAGTTGGGAGGCAAACGCTGGGCAGAAAAGCCATGTGGCAGAGGTATCCCTTGAAACCCTCCCCAGAAGACCCAAGGTGTTCAAATACGTTTCTCCTCTAGGAGAAATATGGCATAAAAGAGTCCAAAAATTGGCCGGGCACGGTGGCCCACACCTGCAATCCCAGCACTTTGGGAGGCCGAGGCGGGCAGATCACTTGAGGTCAGGACACAAAAAATTAGCCAGGTGTGGTAGGACACACCTGTAATCCCAGCTACTTGGGAGGCTCAGGTACAAGAATCACTTGAACCTTGGAGGCGGAGGTTGCAGTGAGCCAAGATCGTGCCATAGCACTCCAGCCTGGGCAACAGAGCGAGACTATGTCTCAAATGAAAAATTAAAAAAAAAAAAAAAAAAGAGTCCAGGCTGGGCACGGTGGCACACTTTGGGAGGCCGAGGCAGGCGAATCATGAGGTCAGGAGTTCAAGACCAGCCAGGCCAATATGGTGAAACCCCATCTCTATTAAAAACACAAAAATTAGCCGGGCCTGGTGTTGTGTGCTGTAATCCCAGCTACTCAGGAGGCTGAAGCAGGGGAATCTCTTGAACCCAGGAGGCAGAGGATGCAATGAGCCAAGATCATGCCATTGCACTCCAGCCTGGGCAACAGCGCGGGACTCCATCTCAAAAAAAAAAAAAAAAAAAAAAAAAAAAAAAAGAGTCCAAAAATCTAGACCTGGAACTGTCACTAAACTCCCTGTATGTTCCTTCCCCTCCTAGAGTAGGCCTCGACTCTCTAAAGCCCTCTACCATTCTAACTTCCTGGTTAGAAAAAAACACATCTATCACTTAGAAATGAAGGTGCAGCTCAAAGGAAGAAATATGGCAGCATTTGCAGTATGAGAGTCAGTCATTTTATTTTTTCGTTTAAAGTGAATTTTCATTTAGTTCGACTCCAACCATTCTGATGGAACCACAGTTTGGCTGAAGGGTAAAACGATGTGTGCACTGGAGTGACTCGTGTAGACATGACCTAATTCTCAGCCGCCCTACCAATATTTTATTCTTCAGCACTGACCTACTAGACAACCGGCATTTGACATTGCTGTTGCTGATGCATGCAAGTATGCCTCAGCCCCTTCCTGGAAGCTGTGGCATCCTTATCTCCATCTGCATGGAGCCCCAGGGACTTTCCAGGGAGAGGCTGCTCTTCTGGGGAGTAAGCACAAGAACTAACTTGCTATTTTGTCTTCAGACCATAAACACCTATTATTTAAGCAACCATTTCTATGATAACCAGGTTACCCTAACTCTCTAAGCCTCAGTTTCCTCTTCTGTAAGACAGGAATAACAGCCAGGTCCAGTGGCTCACTCCTGTAATCCCAGCCCTTTGGGAAGCCAAGGTGGGTGGATTACCTGAGGTCAGGAGTTCAAGACCAGCCTGGCCAACATGGTGAAACTCCATCTCTACTAAAAATACAAAAATTAGCCAGGTGTGGCGGCATGTGCCTGTAACCCCAAGTACTCGGGAGGCTGAGGCAGGAGAATCGCTTGAACCCAGGAGGCGGAGGTTGCAGTGAGCCGAGAT